>NC_061111.1:64569866-64612862 GCF_002878395.1 Capsicum annuum
ACCTTTCCAAGAGGTGTATTTATTTTTCAGAAAATAAAGATGAAACAGAAATGATTAAGGCCAAGTCGTCCGAATTCACGGACTTTCCTTAAGGAATAATTCTCCTCACTGTACCAGGATAAAATGGCCTTCAATCCGACTATAGCGGTACCTCAAATAGGTGGATTCTTTGAACACACTCACGGTTTGAATGATCACACTTAGAGTATTTTTAAGACAAGAAGAATGTTTTGTAATATGAAAATTTCTGTATCTTCTATGTCATACACCTGTGGATGAAACCGGGTTTATATAGCCACTATATGCCCCTTTGAAAAGGTGGCATTGGTTCATAATAGAGGTGTGTGACTCTTCCTGAAAATACATGTCTATTTACTTAAAATAATGCAGTATTTTTCTAAAACAGTGCACTGGTTTACTGAAACAATGTGTATTTTTGTTGAAGAGTTGCAAATTTCTAAAATTGTGCAATCTTCTGTAATAGAAGCAACAATCTGAAATAGTACAACCTTCTATAATAGAAGCAACAATCTGAAATAGTGCAACAGTTTCAAATAGATGCATCAGTTCTGAAACACTGTTACTGCGTGTATGTATAAAACGGAGGCCGAAATAGTGCCAAAAATTTTTACTGCATTTTTCCTTGGCATTCTTCAGAATTCAAATAAATTTTGTGTAAAAAGATAGATCTCATCGATCGATCATTTGACAAATCCAAATCCGAAGACGAAGTTGAGCCGAGCAAGCAACGATGACGATAACGCAGGGCATCATTTATTTCTTAGCTCACTTGCCATGTGGAGTAAGTGTTTCTCATTATAAATACTCTCAATTTCTCTTCTTCCACCAATGTGGGAGAGAGTAAACTTGCCATTTTGGGAGTACACTTTCCATTTTTAGTGTCTCCTTTCTTCCATTCTTTTACTCTCTATTTTTCCATTCACACCATTTCATTACTATGAACCCAACAGAAAGATCATTGGACCAGCTATCCAAATCAGTACAAAATAGCACCTCAAGTTTGTTACACAAGAGGAGAAAATTGTGCAGACAACGGGTGCCATCTATACTGTACCTTGCATAGCCAAGGACCTAGTCCCTTGAAGTTAGTTTCTCATCATCAAAACTACATATAGCAATTTTCTCCCTTTTTTGTGATGATAAACCAACCATACAGTTTTGAGAATCAAAGAACATTCATCATATTTAATCAGTATGATTACCACTTAAAGATGAATGTTTCCCCTATCATCATGCTTCCTCCATCATGCAATGCTGGGACCTGGTCCCTTGTTTTCACTTGTAGCAAACACCTCTGATTTCTTCCCCCTATCATCATGCACCTTCATTTAGTGCATTTGCATACTTTTCTCTATCAATATGGCCCTCTTTATTTATCTACTCAGCTTATTCAAGGCTCAGACAGAATTAGTTAGAAGCACCTCTTTCTATTGATATTGACTTGATGTGATATGAAAGAGAGTACCAACAACCATTCCACTCGAGCGGAACTTCTAACTGAAGTTGCTCACGTTTTTCAGCGGGGTCTGGGCTACGTGAGTAGACGGTTGATGTATCAGACTCGACCCTATCTTTCGTAGCAAGCATTCCCATCCGTGTCGCTGGTACAACTATTCTATGCTAGCATAGCATGGTATATTACATACTTTCCCCTATAAGCATGCCATTCAAATTAGAAACTCAAATTACCTAGTACCTGGTCCCTACTATATAAAATCAGTATTCCCCCTTTTGGCATTATTGCAAAGTGAGAATAGTAAACTAAGAGTAAATTAAGTACAAATTAGTTAACTCATGGCCACTAGGGCAACACTAACATGAAGAATTAACTTTGCAATTTAAAGAGAACAAATTTAACATACAAAACAAATATTCATTCATAAGTAGAGGATAAGTATCATAGCAGTGCATAAATTAAATATTCTTAGGGAAAAACCCATAGAAATCAAGAAGAATTAACAAGTGAAGGACTAGGAAGAAGAGTTTGAATGAGTAGGGTCAGGTTATTGTTGAGATGCCTTATCTCTACATTTAACCTAAGGAAATCATCATTTAAGATTGACACCCTCTTCTTTAGTTCAGCATTCTCAGTTCTAAGCATTTCATTTTCACATGAGCTTTCTTTAGAGAGGTGCTGAATTGTCTCCTTAAGCTTGCCAATTTCTTCATCCTTGGAAGCTCAATTTTTCTTTAGTTCCTTAATTTCCTTGCTGAGCTCTCTTTTATAGATACTACCTGATTTGACATATTTAGTATTGACCAATGTCTTTATGCCAAGCATTTAAAGCACAGTCCCTTGGGTTTCATTCTCACAGACAATACCAAATTGGTCAAATACCTTGTTCAACAAATATCCATAAGGCATGCCATGCTTTCCAAGAACTAGTTTGTGAATGTGTTCTATCATTAGTGCAGGTAGATTAATGAATACAAAGATACTGAGGCATTCCACTTTATACAAATTAGTGACTGATGCAATGCTTTTATTTTGTGATCTAGGCAGAATCACCTTGTTCACAAAGTCAAAGACCAATTGAAACTCACTCTTGAGTGATTTCCTATTCACTGTAGCCATAAATTTTCCTTTGACCTTGGATGCATTTGCTAAGAATTCTATTGAAGGTAGTTGTTTGGAGACATTTCTCACCTTATATATAGGAACTTTTAAAATCCTTCCCAGTGTTTTCTCATTCAAATTTATTTTTTTTCCTTGGACCTGTGCAGTCAAATTCATCCTATCTTCTGAGAATTCCAAAGTGAAATAGAATTCCCTGACTATCTCATTAAAAACAGTGCGTATAGGTCCTTCCATGAGCTGCATCCAACCTTGATGTTTAACTAGCTAAACTAATTCCACCATACAAGGTTCTGTTAACACATTTAAATATAAAATCCTTCCAGTTAACACCTTTTGATTCTTCAAGAACCTATTTCTAACCTTTTTGGGTACAACCTCACTTTTCTCCCTATTATTTCTTCTAGTATAAGTGATAACAAATTCCCTTTCAACTACTTTTCTCTTCTTGGGACCAGGTCCCTCAAGAGTCAGCTAAGCTCTTTCCTGGGCTATTTAACAACAAGATGAGATTTTCAGCAACCCAAGTTTTATCCCTCACATCATTATCAAAATAGTTTTGAAGATTCAGAGATGATTCTTCATTGATAGGTTGACAGATTAAGAAGTTAAGCTTTAGAAGAGTAGGGGGAGGAGGATGTTTTTCAAGTATTTTTGGGAAAGGACATTTAACTATCCTAATCTTTAAATCCTTTGATGGACATAAAAATGGGAGAGTTGCAGCCATCAAGAAGGTTTTTTTCTTAGAAGGATTATTTAGGATTTGGATTTTCCCTTTTGATAAGAGAAGAAGTGGGTGCAAAAAGATTTACAGAATAATAAGCACAAGGGAGGGTTTTTTGGGGGAACAATATATAATAAATATTAGATTTTAGGTGACTCACCTTTCCTTTTAGAATAGGCCAAACTTTTTCTAAAACAAGGACAGGGAGGATACGACTTTTTATTGACAAAACATAGAAAATTTGCACATACATGATACTTAGATGAGAGATGGGGACCAAGTCCTTCTCTAATCTAAGTGAATCTTTAACTTTGTGCCTGTCACATTTGTCCACCTCCAAAGTTGTTCCTATGGGTGTATACCTGTAAAGGTATGGTACTAAGTTAGACCAACGTGTACCTAGTTTACCAAGGATACCTGCTTCCTGAGCATAGCCAAATTTTCTGGAAGAGACACTGATTCACATATTAGGTCGGGTCAATTTAAATTATTACTTGCTTCAACATTTTTATCCTCAGCACACCCTCATTTTGGAACTATTTAGAGATTAGTCATTACTTCTGAGAACTAGGAAAAAGTCTTTGATTCATTCACATTGCTTCAAGCTCCTTCTTTTGAGATGAATTCTGTTAAGATCAGGTCCTTGAGAATTCTATCATGACCATTTTTGTTGGTCCATTACGTGAGTTGGGATCAATGATTGTCATTTTGAATTAACATTATTTTCATCTGCACCTTTTAGCTCTTCACCATTATCATCATGAATATATTCTTTAATTTTTGAGACTTTACTTCCACTAAGGATCAATAGATTTTCTAACTAATCAAGAGCTCCATGAACTTCTTACCTTAGAATTTCTACTATATTTTGCCAGGGACGAGGTCCTTTGTATTAATTATTTCACCTGAGACACTTTCAACTTGAAATGTCTTGAGAAAGAGAATACAATCAAACTTTTCAATATTGAGAGTTTTGATCACTCATTTTTAATGATCATTCCTAACTGTAATTATCTTCCTGATACTTGAGACCATGATCACTTTTGGGAACCCACTTGAATCTAATTTCCCAGTAGTAGGACAATGGAGTGATAAAATCCTTCTTGGTCCATCTAGTTATAGATATTTTCATAATTTTCTAAAGCTTAAAACCCATAGAATGGGCATTCCCTTGCTGGATGTATGTAGAACCATTCATTCTAGCTCTAATCCATCTTTGACAATTTTTTTTGTGCACCTATCTCTTCCACAATGAGTACATAGAGGCTTGTAGACCTTATTCTTACCATAATGAGAAAACTTGCTTTGAGAACTACGAAGTTGGATTCCTTCGTGATAACTAAGACCCTTTATATTATTAGTACCTTGACTAGTTAAGTGAAAAAGAATTTGAGAGGATGTAGTCCACTATAGGGATTTTTGAAGTTCTTTCACTAGATGGACAGGGTCCCTTTCCAATCCTTATTCTTCTGGAATACAGGCATAAGATGCTTTTGAGAATCCTCTAATTTTTCTTCAAGCTCAACCTAAGACTTTGATGCTTCTTTCTTCCCTTTACTCTCATAAGCATCTACTTTTTCCAATTGACTCACCAAGCTCAGATTTTCAAATTTGAGCTTAGCAACCTGTTGGTCAATTTCAGATATCTGGAGAGTCAAAGCTATCAATTCCAACTCTTTACTTTCTACCTTTTGTTCTAGTGCATTTTTCTTATTTGTCATTTCACACATGGAATCAATCAATACAATGGTAAGTTTTTTTATTTATTCTAGTAGAGTAATTCTCTTCTTTAATGTCTGAAAATATTATCTCATTTTCTTCTTCATCTTCAGTGTTTTCCATATAAGCAAATAAGAAATCAAACATTAATTTCTCATCCTCCACTGCCAGCATGTAAACATCCTCATACTTCCCATCTTCCTCAAATTCACTAGAGGAGTTTCCCCACATTACTAGAGCCTCCCTTACTACATAATAAGCTGCAGGATTTTTGCTTAATTTTACAAGGACCTGGTCCCTATTCTTTCCTTTATCACCACCAGCCTTAAGGTATTTTTGATAGTCTAATTTGTGCATTGGACAATCTTTAATGAAGTGCTCAGGACATCCATATTTGTGACAAACTTCCATAGTGGCTCATTTTCTTCTGCTGCTTCCACTTCTCTGGAACTAACCAGTTTTCTTCATGGATTTGACAATATTTTTTACTAAGTAGGCAACATCAGTGTCATCTTTATTTGGGTCATATTTTGAAGCCTTTAATGCCAAAGATTTTTCTTTTTTAACTTCCTTCTTCTCCAGCTCTTGTTTCTTTTTGAGCTCATAGGTTTTTAGATTTTCTATTAGTTCATCCATAGTGAGGGTCTTCAAGTTTCTATCTTTAGTTATAGCATCCACTTTTCTCTCCCAGGACTTAGGAAGAACACAGAATCTTTCTTACTTGCTTATACACTGGAATCACCTCTCCTAAGCAATAAAGCTTATTTGTGATTAAAGTGAATCTTGTATGCATTTCTAGGATAGTTTCTTCTTCTTTCATGGTGAAGGTTTCATAGTGAGTAGTCACCATGTCTCCTTTTAAATTCGTCACATCAGTAGTACCTTTATGTGCAGTCCTCAAGCAATCCCAAATCTCTTTGGCATTTTTACAAGCTGGGATCCTATTATATTCATTAGGTCCTATTCCACAGACTAATAATTTCTTTGCCTTGTAGTTTTTCTCAATCTTTCTTCTATCTTCTTCATCATATTCTCTTCGAATTTTTACTATCATTCTTTTCATTTCTCCTTCTTTGACTTCTCTAACTGGAACATGAGGACCATCCAGAATTATATCTATAAGTTCACTATGCTTAGCCATAATGAAATAAAATATTCTTATTTTCCATCACCCATAATAATATCCATTGAATCTAGGTAGTCTAATGGTTGATTACCCTTCTTCCAGGTTAGGTGGGGCAGCCATGCTAACCAAGATACTCTAGGTATGAACCTTTTAGATTGACTTGGCTATGATACCAATTGTTGAAACCCTGGGTGTTGCACTACACAGTGAGGGACTAGGTCCCTCAAAGTCAATCACAAGCAAAGTACAGTAAAGTAACCAAGAATCAAAAGAACATGTAGGAAAAGTAAAAACACAAGATTTTTACATGGAAAACAGGAAGAAAAAAACCATGGCTTGTCCTCAGAAGCACCAAAGAAATCCACTATAATCAACCTCCTAATTATAGTCTAGATTTTAGGCTACCTCTAAGCTCCATTCGCTAGTAGCAACTCTACTACCAGCTCATTTTGGTAACTCTATCAAGGACTCTCTCTATTGATTAGATCTAATTAGTCACACACTTAGGCAACTTTACCTAAGCATTCTCTACTCAAAGAGAAAAACACTTCTATTAACATGAGTAGTTTAGTTACAAATCAGTACTCGCTCAAAAAAAATTTCAATTAAGCTCACATAAATAGCTAAGAACTTGAGTAGTGTTAAATTAGGGTTTTTGTTGCCTTTATTCACTTTTGTCAATTGCAAAAAACCATTTGATATAGAGGAATCTCTTTTCTTTTATAGATGAGTGATGATTTGGGCTGAAAGCTTATTGGACCAGCTATCTTAATCATTACAAAATATCACCTGCAAGTTTGTCACACAAGAGGACAAAACTGTGCAGACAACGCGTGCCAGATGTACTGTATCTTTCACATCCAGGGACCTGGTCCCTTGTAGATACTCATTATCAAAACTAAATATAGCATAAAGACTCTATACAAGTCGTATAGTCTGATCCTTATCCAAACTAATGTGATACCCAAATGTTTCTATCTAGCCTACAATTTAACCTAAAGGGTTGTAATGTCAGAGTATGAGTCGTATGGTACAACTCGTAACCAGACCAATATGGGTGCCCATTGGTACTATCCAGACTATGAGTGTGCATAATGAATCATACGGTGGCCCTACGAGTTGTAAGGTCACCCATAATGAGTGTGCATAACGAGTCATAAGGTGTCCCTACGAGTCATAAGGTCACCCATAACTTTGGGCACCCATAACTACTGGGCGACAGTTTTTTAGCCTTTTAATTAAGGGTAATCCTGTTATTTCCCTTTTCCCCTACTTAGAAACCACGTCCATAAAGCATCAAAAGAGGGTTATTTTTCATCTTTTATCAAATAAACACTCTCTCAAACTCTCTCAAAATCCCCAAAGTCAAGAGCACCTAGGGTTTGCAAGAAGTTGGAACTAAAACTTCCAAGGGGTGATTTCTCTTCATAATTATGATACTTCAAGGCATATTACTCTTCCCCAAAGATTATTTATTATAAAGCATATTTTTTAAATTATTGTGTAGGGGGTTTTGAATAGTGTCTTTAGAATAAGGGTTGAGGGTTGTGAATGATTGTTCTCTTAAATAATGTTCCCATAGTTTATATGTAATTTTTCATACTTTAATGATGGTTTTGAACATTTAGGGTGCATGGTCATGGTGAATAAAGTAAAAGGTCATGTTTTTTCCCAAATTTGTAAATTTTGATAATTGAGTTGGTAAACCCCAACCCAATCTTGTGAAGTTATCTTAGTTGGCTAAGTCTGATGAAATTCTATGGGCTAAAGGGTTAGAGTCCCAGTCGGCTAAGTATGATGAAATTCTATTGGCTAATGGGTTATAGTCCCAGTTGGCTAAGTGTTATAAAATTATATTGGCTAATTGTAATGCCCCGAGAGTATATCCTAGGCGCTACACGATGCTTACAGTCCTAAGAGACCACAAGCTAACCCATATGCTGGTACCTGTTGTGAGCACTAAGTAAAACTAATAACAAAAAGTCATATGCACAATTTAACTGAAGAATGTGATAAGGTTTTAAATCATAGTTCTGATAATGTCTATAAAACAATATTAAAAATACTAAAAAAATGGCTGACAATAACAACTGAAAAACTGAAGACTGACTAAATATACATACGAGCATGAAAAACCTCTATTGACTGACTGTGGAGCTGATGGGACAAACCCCCAACTAACTCTGACTGAATAGAAAATACTGAAACTAATAAAGTAAGCTGAGGTAAAAAAACTATGTCCTTGAAGTATGAGGACTCACCACTGCTACAACTGATAATCTGGTATGTCCATGTGCGGTCAGGGAACTGAGCATCCAAACCTATGATATTAGACATCATAGTGCAAGAAATGATTATGCGGCCAGTACTTTGAATATACTGGTATGCTAGATGAGGTTAGGCTGATATGCATGTGTTCATGTGCATGAGTAATAACTGACTGAATGTATAGCATAAAGTACTGAATAGAATGCATGAAATCTGTGAAGACTGAGAATGCATGACCAAGAATAAAACATGTTCTAAACAAAATTTGTAAACTGAGATACTAAATACTGATAAGTGAATAACATATATTTTTATGCTATGGTCAAGCAAAACTGAAACTGAATTACTAAGCTGATTACTAGACTGAGACTGTGGGAGCTATTATCTAGCCGATATGCCCCAATTAACAAATTGGGGTCCAACCTGTGATCCCAGTTGGAAGGGTGTAAGTACCGTGCCATGGATACTAACACTGGATGTATAGATACACTAATATGCTATATAGAAGGACTGAGAGTATCAAGCCTAAACTGATGGGTGACACCTAAGAGGTAGTAAAGCCTGAACTGATGGGTGACTCCTCATATCCTATGCTGGATACATAGTTTTGAAGTATAGGGACTGCTACTAACAACTCTGTCTAACTGACGGGGAAGCTGCCATCCCTGCACTCGCTTGGTGCTAAATCCTACTCCCAACTGAACTGACTCGGGATACTGAACTGTTCTATGTTTAACTGATTATGATAACTAATTGAACTGATAATGCTCAACATATCTGAAACTGTTTTGAAGATAATGAGACTAAGTAAATAGCTATGTGTATTCATAATACCCAGGACTCGATAGCAATAATAACAAAATAGTACTAAAACTTTGATGAGATAATGTGAAAGAATATATTCAAAATTTATTCTTGTAGGCATTTCATCAAACACTTGATATTCGTAGTTTAAGCTAAGCATGGGAATAGTTTAAAGCTTGTAGTAATAGCATGTTTTCAACATCAACAACACTAATTATGATTTAAATCAGGGAACAACATTATTCAAACGTGTGGGATATAACAACAACAATTTCATGTAAATATGGTATAGAATCAAGATTCATGGGGATTCATGGTTAAAAATCACAATAACTTGTAAAAATCACAACTTTAAATTTAAATTAGATTCTTGGACTCCATAGGTGGAAGGGACCCATGGATGAACATTAAACATACCTTAGTTTCTGAATTTGTGAGAATTGTTGGTGAATCCTTGAGACTTGGACTTTAATTTAATGAACCTAGGGAGGTTTTGTGAAGAATGAATGTGTTTTTCTCTTTCCCATGCTTAATTTCGTGTTTTTGGATGATTTAACGTAGGTTAAATGAACTAACAACCCCTTTGGACTCCGGATTAATTACACAAAACATGCCCAGCGATGCTACAGACAACACATCGAGTCGTAGGTGTCAACGCAATTGCCGACACGCGACATTGATGGTGATGATATGATGGCCAATGCGACGTATCCTGATCATATTGGCTCACTGTTTTGGTCATCCAAATATGTCTCAAATGATGTCTAAAAATTTTTAAACTCACCCGAGATGACCTATAGATAACCCTGATTATGAATCAATTTAAAAATTGAAAATCTATGGCTGGAAAGATTGAAAATGAGACCATCAAAATATCGAGGCCAAAAATGAGACTAAGTCTTAACACTTCGCTGAAATTTTTCAAAGTCTGGGAAATCTTTTGGCATGCTATATAGGACTAAAATAGACTACGACTTTATGGAGTCTTACAATATCTCCTCCTTGGGAACATTCGCCCTCGAATGAGACTGATTAAGTTGAGAGACACTGAGGTACTACGACTATATTGACGTCCATAGCTAAAACATGACTGAATCTTAAGACATAACACATGACTGAACTGATTCATGGATGCATGAATGATGTGAGAATGATATGCAGCTGGAACTAAGCAGGGAACAGAGTAAATCTAAGGAAGACTGTTACCTTAGGCTGAGCTTGAGTTTGTGGAGAAGAGATGAGGGTACTTGGTTCGCATTTCTGCTTTTGCTTCCCAAATGGCTCCCTCAACGGACTGGTTTTGCCAAAAAACTTTGACCAAGGGAACTTCTTTACTCTTTAGTCTGCGAGTCTAACGATCGAGAATTTTGACTGGGACTTCTTCGTAAGAGAGACTATTCTGAACATCTACACTCTCTATGGGGACTATAATTATTGGGTCACCTATGCACTTCTTTAGCAAGGAGACATGAAACACTGGGTGCACTGATACTAAGTCTATAGGCAACTCAAGTTCATAGGCTACCTTTCTAAAATGACTCAGAATCCTATAAGGGCCAACATATCTGGGACTAAGATTCCCTTTCTTACCAAACCACTTCCACTCTCTTCATGGGAGAGATTTTCAAATACATAAATTTGCCAAACTCAAATTCAAGATCTTTCCATCTTATATCTACATATGATTTCTGTCAGTTTTGGGCTGTCCTAAGCCTCTCCCTAATCAACTGTACTTTCTATAAAGCATCAAACACCAAGTCAGGACCCACCACTATAGCCTCACCTACTTCAAACTAACCAATTAGAGATCTATATCTCCTCCCATAAAGAGCCTCAAACAGAGCCATCTGACTACTTGAATGATAGCTATTGTTGTAAGAAAACTCAATCAATGGCAAGTGATCATCCCAATGGATCTTAAAGTCAGCGACACACGCTCTCAACATATCCTCTAAAGTCTGAATGGTCCTTTCTGCTTGACTATCTGTCTGAGGGTGGAAGGCTGTACTGAGGTAGACTTTAGTACCAAGACTCTTTTGGAAGGCTTTCCAAAAGAGAGAGGTAAACTACGTATCTCTATCTAAACTTATGGACAGCGGGACACTGTGTAACCTAACCAAATCTCTAATATAGATCTTGGCATAGTCCTCGACTGAATAGGAAGTATGGACCAACAAGAAATAGGTCAACTTGGTCATCTTATATATAATGAGCCAAATTGAATCGTGCTGACGACGAGTATGAGGCAAACCTATCACGAATTCCATGTTTACTTCTTCCTACTTCCTTGTGGGAATAATGAACTTCTACATGGAACCACTAGGCTTTTGGTGCTTAATCTTCACCTGCTGATAAGTAGAGCACTTAGACACAAATTCTGTAGTCTCTCTCTTCATCCCACTCCATCAATAGACTTCCCTCAAGTCGCAATACATATTGGTGGCCCATGGATGAATAGATTAATGAACACAATGCACTTTAGCAAGAATTCATTGCCTCACATCATCTACACATGTCACACATAGCCTACCCTGGCAATGTAACACACCATCTTCTTCTTGCGAGAAAACCTCTACACTTTGGTCTCTAACTGATACTTTTAGCTTAAATAAGCTGGGATCCCTTTCCCGCTTTTCCTTTACCTCAAAAACTAAAGAAGATTCCAAACTATTTTGCACCCAAACACTACCCTTAGCTGAATCAACCAAATAGACACCGAGTCTGGCAAGCTGATAAACTTCTTGAACTAATATCTTCTTACCATCCTCAACATAAGAAACACTACCTATAGACAATCTACTTAGGGAATTTACAACTATATTGGACTTACCCGAGTGGTACAAAACACTCATATCATAATTTTTTAACAATTCTAACCATCTCCTCTAATATAAATTCAAATCCTTCTGCGAAAACATATACTGCAAGCTTCTGTGGTTTGTGAACACATCAACATACTTCCTATACAAATAGTGCCTCTAAATCTTTATGAAAACACAATAGCTTCTAGCTCAAGATCATGGGTAGGGTAATCCTTTTCATGGGGATTAAGCTACCTAGAGGCATAGGCTATTACCTTACCTCTCTGAATCAAAACATACCCCAAACCAACTTTGGAAGCATCATAATACAAAACCAACCCGTCTGAACTTCTGGTAACATCAAAATTGGGGCTGGGGGGAGTCGAGTCTTAACTCCTGAAAACACTTCTCACAAGAATATGACCACTAAAACCTAAATTTCTTTTGAGTCAATCTAAAAATAGGGACGCAATAGATGAAAACCCTTCAACAAAATATTGGTAATAGCCAGCCAAACCTAAGAAACTCCTAATATCTAATAGAGAGATAGGTCTAGGATAGTTTCTTACTGCTTTGGTCTTTTGAGGATCAACTCTAATGCCATCACTAGAAATAATATGGCCAAGAAAATCTACTGATCTTAGCCCAAATTTGCACTTACTGAATTTAGCGAATAACTGATGGGTTCTAAGAGTTTGCAATACTATTCTGAGGTTGTCTGCATGATCATTTTCATTACGGGAGTAGACAATAATATTATCAATGAAGACTATGATGAACATGTCCAAGTACTGCTTGAACACTCGGTTCATTAAGTCCATAAAGGTTCCTGGGGTATTTGTGAGACAAAAGGACATGACTATATACTCAAAGTAACCATACCGTGTTTTGAAAGTAGTTTTTAGAATGTCGCATTCTCTGACTCTGAGCTGATAATAGTTGGATCTAAGGTCTATCTTAGATAATTAACTGGCACCCTAAAGTTATTCGAACAAGTCATCGATTCTGGAAAGAGGGTATTTGTTCTTGATTGTGACTTTTTTCAACTAATGATAGCCAATACACATTCTAAGAGACTCGTCTTTCTGACGCATGAACAGGATTGGAGCACCCTATAGGGAAATGCTAGGCCTGATGAATCTCTTATCTAGGAGATTCTTTAACTGTTCTTTCAACTCTTTGAGTTTGGATGGAGCCATTCTGTATGGCGGAATAGAGATAGGATGGATATCTAGAAAAAGGTCTATTTTGAAGTCAATTTCCCTTTTAGGTGGAACTCTGGGAAGATCTTTAGGGAACATATCTAGAAATTCCCTCACTACTGAAACTGACTCAAGATTAGGAGTCTTAGAATTAGATTCTTTGACTCAAACAAGATGATAATTGGATATCATTTTCCTCGCTCTAAGGTACAAAACAAGCTAACCCTTAAGCGCTGTAGTACTACCCCTCCATTCAAGGACTAGTTCATTTAGAAATAGAAAATGAACTACTCTATTTCTGCAATCCACCAAAGCATAGCATGAATGGAGCCAATCCACGCCAAGAATGATGTCAAAGTCAGTCATCTTTAACTATACAAGGTCTACTGAAGTAACTTTCTTAGACACTGTAATTAGGTAGTTCCTGTATACCCGTCGGGTTATGATAGACTTACCCACTGGGGTAGACACTGAGAAAGGCTCTACTAAGATTTGGGCCTGACTTCAAAGTTGATGGCTATATAAGAGGTTACAAAATAAAGATATGCTCCATTATATAGTAAATCATAAATATTTAAATAAAGGATTTACAACATACCAGTAACCATATCATGAGAACATTCCTAATCTTGTCAAGACTAAAGTACATAAATCCTATTCTAGACCACTGGTAGCACTAGAAGTGGCGCCTTACTGAGTCGGGCAGCCAACTAGAGTCGATGACTGATGGGATTGGCCCTATTAGCGCAAATCCCTTCCTTTCTAAGCAACTTCCTAACACTTCTGAATTTGATGGCCTGACTTGCCTTACCCAAAGCATACATCACTACCAGCTCTATACTCACCCTAATGGTTTCTACCATATTTCTGGCAAAGTGGATTTATGAGACCACTATATACACTGCCTTAGGACTTAGAGCCTAACTCCCTATCCCAATTATCATTTCTGAACTTCGGCACAGAGGCACTAGCTAAAGATGGGGTAGGAGCTAAAGATTTCTAATAGAATAAAGGATGATTTTCACCCTCTAACTTTAGCTAAGTGAAATTAAAGATACTAATTCTATCTATCTTGTTCTTTTTATCCTTTTTCTTAAGCATCAGCTCCTCAATCTGTTGACCATGGACCATAAGCCTAGATATGTCTATCTCCTTCATTAGGATTATAGTCCTACACTCCTTGACCACACTGTCAGATACCTTAGATACAAATTGCTCATCCTAGATCTATTATCAGCCACCACATGAGGAGCATACCTAGCTAACTAAGTAAACTTAAGGGAATACTCCTTCACACTCATGTTACCTTGCCTCAAGTTGATAAACTCTAAAACTTTGGCTTACCTTATCTCCAATGAAAAGAATCTATCTAAGAAGGTTGAAGCAAACTCCTCTCACTCTACAGGCCCTATGTTTGCACCTCTATCTCTTTTTACTACTTAAACCAGGTATGGGCTACATCCGACAGCTGGTAAGCAGCCAATTTAGCATTCTTACTAGAAGTCACCCCATAATATTTGTTACCTTCTAAACTATGTCAAGGAATTTCTGTGGATCCTCTTCAGACTTTAATCCCGAAAATAGAGGAGGATTCATTTGGGTAAAGTCCTAAATCCTAGCTGCGGCAGTATTGACCACTGGGTTGGCTGGAATAGCAGCTGGACAAACATTCTAAGCCGCTACAAAGTGATCTTGAGTAGTAAATGTAGCTCTGAACTCTATGTGAGACACAAGCTCATTTAGAGGATCTTCTTAAACGAGCGAAGGTGTTGTCTGGTTTACATTTCTACTTTCGTTTATCTTTCTGAGAGGCATATTCTGTAAGTAGAAGGAAAAATATATTTGATAGAGAGTTTAACATGAGATCATGCTCATTCACACGACATGATCACTAAATGAAAAGAAATTTTTTTAAAATGCCTTGTAGCCTCTTGTCCATAAGTGTGGTGCGCTACACACCCATGCATAAGACTCTACTTGATGTGGTTTTCAGACTCCCTAAGACACTTTAGAACCTTATGCTTTGATAACAAGTTTGTAATGTCCCAAGAGTACACCCTGGGCACCAAACGGTGCTTATAGTCCCAAGAGACCACAAGCTAACCCAAGAGTTGGTACCTGCTGTGAGCACTGAGTAAAGCTGATAACAAAAGAGCATATGCAGAATTTAATTGAGGAATGCCATAAGGTTTTAGATCATAGTTCTAATAATATTTGTAAAACAATACTAAAACTACTAATAAAATGGCTGATAATAACAACCAAAAAACTAAAGACTGCTAACTATTTATACTAGTCTAAAAAGACTCTACTGACTGACTGTGGAGCTGATGGGACAAACCCCCAACTAACTCCAAATGAATGGAAAATACTAAAAATAACAAAGTAAGATAAGGTAAATAAACCATGTCCTCAAAGTATGAGGACTCACCACTACTACAGCTGATAATTTGGTATGTCTATGCGTGATTAGAAAACTGAGTGTGTGAACCTATGATGTTAGACATCATAGTGCAATAAAAGAGTATGCAGTTAGTACTTTGAATGTACTGGTATTCTAGATGAAGTTAGGCTGATATGCATGGGTTCATGTGCATGAGTAATAACTGACTGAATGTATAACATGAAGTACTGAATAGAATGCATGAAATCTGTGAAGACTGAGAATGCATGACCAAGCATAAAACAAGTTCTGAATAAAATTTGTAAACTAAGATACTGAATACTGATACGTGAATAACATATATCTGTATGCTATGGTCAAGCAAAACTAAAATTGAATTATTGAGCTGATTACTAGACTGAGACTATGGGAGCTATCATCAAACTAATATACCCCAATGATCAAATTGGGTCCAATCGTGACCCAAGTTGGAAGGGTATCGTATTAACACTAGCTATGTGGATCCATTAATATATTGTCTCGAAAGACTAAGGGTGTCAAGACTAAACTGACGGGTGACCCCTGAGAGGTAGTCAAGCCTGAAGTAATGGGTGACTCCTTATATCCTACGCTAGCTACATAGTTCTAGAGTACAGGGACTACTACTAACGACTCTACCTAACTAGCGGGGAAGCCTCCATCCCTGCACTCGCTTGGTGCTAAATTCTACTTCCAACTAAACTGACTCAGGATACTGAACTATTCTATGTTTAACTGATTATGATAACTGACTGAACTGATAATGCTCATAATATATCTAAAACTATTCTGAAGATACTGAGACTAAGTAAACAACTATTTTTTGGGTATTCATAACCCCTAGGACTCAATAGCAATAATAGAAAAATAATACTAAAACTTTGAGGACAAAATGTAAAAGCATTACTTCAAAATTCATTCTTGTAGGCATTTCATCAAACATTTGATATTCGTAGTTTAAGCTAAGCATGGGAATAGTTTAAATCTTGTAGTAATAGTATGTTTTCAACATCAACAACACTAATTATGATTTAAATCAGTGAACAACATTATTCAAATATGTGGGAGTTAATAATAACAATAATTTAATGTAAACATGGTATTTAATCAAGATTCATATGGATTCATGGTAAAAAATCACAATAACTTGTAAAACCACAACTTTAAATTTAAAATTAGATTCTTGTACTCCATGGGTTGAAGGGACCCATGGATAAACATTTAATATACCTTGGTTTTTGAATTTGTGAGAATTGTTGGTGAATTGTTGAGACTTGGACTTGAATTTAATAAACCTAGGGTTTTGTTCTTGAGAGGTTTTGTGAATAATGAATGTGTTTTACCCTTTCCTATGCTTAATTTTGTGTTTTTAACTAATTTCACATGGGGGAAATGACCTAACTACCCCTCTGGACTTGGGATTAATTGCATAAAATATGTCTAACATTGCTGCAAATGATGCATTGTGTCGATGGTGTCGATGTGATTGTTGATGCACCGCATTGATGGTGATGACGTGATGGCCAATTCTACACATCCTGATGGTGTTGTCTCACTATTTTGTTCCTCCAAACATGTCTTAAATGATGTCCACCAATTTTGAAACTCACCTGAGATGACCTACAGATAACCCTGATCATGAATCAATTTAAAAATTAGCAATCTAAGGTTGGAAAGATAAAAAATGAGACCATCAAAATATCAAGGTCAAAAATGAGACTAAGTATTAAAACTTAGCTGAAATTTTTCTAAGTCTGGGACCTCTTTTGGTATGCTATATAGGATTGAAATAGACTAGGACTTTATGGGGTCTTACACTAATGGGTTAGAGTCCCTGTTGGCAATGTGCAAGGAAAATTTACTAGCTAATGGGTTAAAGTCCCAGTTGGCTAAAGGTGTTGAAGTCTTAATGGCTAATGGGTTAGAGTCCTAGTTTGTTAAATGGGTTAAAGTCCTATTGACTAATGGGTTAAAGTCCTAGTTCACTAAATAGTTTAGATTGGTAGTATATATATGTGTGTGTATATATGTATGTTTATGGTTATATTCATCGGCTTTGATTGGTTTTGAAATGTATGATCATGGCCTTACTTTATCCATGAGTTACACACTAGCACTCACCCGCTAACCATCCTAGGACCTATATATATCATAATGTAGGATCCTAAGACCCTTTATTTACCCCTATACAGTGTTAGGTAGACCGGTTCAGTTCGTTGGTTATTTACGGTGAAGTGGTGAGCTTTCACTCTCAAGAAGACTTGATTATTACCTCAGTTTTACTTTCATAAATTAGAATTAAAGACTTAAAATTAACATTGTCATTTTCGGAGGCATATCCACTATTTTCTGATATAGAGGCGTTATAGATTACATGGACTAGGTTGGTTGTTGACATTCTCAGACCTTTTGAGTTACTATTTACACAATCTTGTTATATATTTAGAATTCATCCACTAGAATAAGCTTATATGTGTTTTATATGACTAGGCAAAGGGGGTGGTCCTCGGTCCTCAGCGGGCTCAGGATGCCCATCACGGCCAGGCCCTAGTTCAGGTTATAACAAAGTGGTATCAGAGCCTAGGTTCATTGTCAATTAGATGTCAATAAATCTATGGAAAGTAGAGTCTTTTTTATAGATGTGTAGTGCTCCACACTTATAAGGTAGAGGCTATGAGGCATTTATAATGTTTCCTATTCTTGTTATTCAATTTTTGGGCTATAGAGTCAAAGGTCTTGAATCTCCTCTAATATCCATTTGTTCACATTCCAAATCATGTCTCCCAGAAGATCTAATACTCGTGGAAACTCTTTTGTCTCATTTGAGGATAATGTGGATAGAACTTGTCCTACGTTGGGGTACAGACCTAGTCCATAGTCCCTACTTCTGATTTCTCCCGTGAGTTTCTTCGATCCCTATCAGAACATATCGGGCTACTCAAACTTATAATGATTATGCCCCACCTCTCCCTAGGAGATATTTTTAATGTTGAGTTTTATTTTTCTATTCATTTTTAACCCAGATAATAGCCTCTCTGTTATGCCACTCCAATCCTGTTAGTGGGAGCAGGAACCAACCAAAAGTGAGAAATAGGCAAAGAAAGAAATTTTGATATTTAGTGTAGTGGAAGGGTCATAAAGATAATGGTAGACATGGAAAGCAGTTGACGAGGAAGAGGAGTTGGGAGAATTTTTATCCAACTATTAGTGCTCTATATTTAAATTCACATTACCCTCCTTGTAGAGCTTATGGCTGATTGCATCATGGTTATTTTGAAGAGGAGAGTAATCGGTGTTTTAGTTATGGTCAGCTTGGTCATATACAGAGGAAATGCCATGTAAAGGTTGCTACGGGAACTAATAAGATTCTGGTTTCTACCTCTTCAGCCCTACCACAGAAAGGTGCTACTTTTGGTAACGACACTGGTCAAAACCATCTCTATGTTCTTACCCCTTGTCATGAATCTAAAGTATCTTCTGATGTTGTTACTGGTACATTAAAAAAAAATTCTTGTGATGTGTATTTTCTGCTTGATTTGGGGTCTACTCTTTCTTATGTGACCCTATATATGGCTGTTCATTTTGTTTTTGGTCTTGAGAGTATTTTGAAGCCCTTTTCTGTGTCCACCCCAGCGGGTGATTCTGTGGTGTTTAAAAGATTTTATAGGTGTTACGTGGTATCTATCTGTGGTAGGGTGAACTTGGTCAATTTGATAGAATTGGATATGTTAAATTTTAATGTGATCTTGGGAATGGATTGGCTCCATTTGTGCTATGCCTCTCTAGATTGTCGGACTAGTATGGTTCTTTTCAAATTTCCGTATGAGTCAGTTATAGAATGGGAAGGGAGTTCCCTAGTGCCTAAGAGGAAGGTTCATTCCTTATTTTAGAGCCCGAAAGTTGATTTCCAAGGGGTGTCTTTATCACCTGGTCTGAGCTAAGGATTTTATCTCAAAGGTTCCTTATTTATAATCCGTCCTTGTGGTTTGTGAGTTTCCTGAAGTGTTTTCTGATGACCTTCCTAGTGTTCCTCCTGATAGGGAAATTGATTTTAGGATTGATCTTCTACCGAATACCTGCCCTATCTCTTTAGTTGAGTTGAATGGGTTAAAGGGATCTTTGTGATAAAGGTTTTATCTGCCCTAGTATTTCTCCATGGGGTTCTCTTGTGCTTTTATGCATAAAAAAGAAGGACCTCTTCGGACATATTTAGACTATCCACAGTTGGATAGGGAATTTAGGGTGACCTCTCTATTGGGTAGACCAGTATATTATGTGGCATACTTCGTTAGTGGTGCATGGTTGTTACTAGATACTAAATTTGAAATTTAAACGTTGATTGTGGTGAAAAGAATGTTATCTCGAGGATAGCAATGAAAGATGTATGAGAGTAAATTGATAAGCTTGACGGGAGGTGTAGAGGAGGTTAGGTTGATAACTTAGGAAATATTATAGTGGGAAAATTATGAAATGTACTAGAATTTTAGTATTAGGGTGATGTATTGGGGATAAGTCACTAAGTAGATAATATCCGAGAGCTTATAAGAATATGTTCGACCTAGGTAGCATCTTATTAGGTAGGGGTTTATGTATGTAGGTGGTAGGTTTGCCTAGTTCACGCTATTGAATGTCTTAGTATATATGTGGTGTTCTATAGAGCTGAATTAAGGGGAATATAGATATAAAATGTGAGCCCTTGGTATAGTTTTAAGAATTTTTGTTAAATTGCAAGGTTAGGCGAGTAGCGGTTTAGTAATAGTATATTATGCTCATGAGAGCGTGGCTCATAAGGTGATAGCAACAGAGATCAGCAAAAAATTAAGATTTGTATCTCTATAAGGCAGTGTCTTCACACTATGGTTATCAGGGAGAGATAGTGAACTATATGTGGACGTGAGGTGAAGGGAGTTGGAGTTTGAGGTTTGTGACTTGGTGTTCTTTAAAGTGTCTCCCATGAAGTGAGTGATGTGGTTTGGAAGGAAGGGGAAGCTTAGTCCCCATTACGTTGGTCCATATTGTATTTTGAGGAGAATTGGGAGTATTGGCTACGAGTTAGAGTTTCCTTCGATTTTGGGTTCCATTCATTCGGTGTTTCATGTTTCGATGTTGAGGAAGTGTATGGGTGACCCTTCCTTGATTGTCCCTTTAAAAAGTGTGGGTATATCGAACCCCTTGTCTTATGAGGAGGTCCCAGATAAAATTTTTGATAGGCAAGTCCATTATTTGAGGGCTACAGATGTGGTTTCGGTGAAGGTTCTATGGAGGAATCAAAAGTTTGAAGAAGCTACTTGGGAAGCCAAAGAGGACATAAAGTACAAATATCCATTCTTGTT
Source organism: Capsicum annuum (assembly GCF_002878395.1). Taxonomy (NCBI): domain Eukaryota; kingdom Viridiplantae; phylum Streptophyta; class Magnoliopsida; order Solanales; family Solanaceae; genus Capsicum; species Capsicum annuum. The sequence goes on from NC_061111.1 coordinate 64,590,862, forward strand.
CCCCAGATTGAATAATCCTGCTTGAGGTATAAGTTCTCCTTAATATCTTTGTTTTCTGACTTTGTTAAAGGAAAGTGTGATTATGTTCTATGTTAAATCATGCAAACGGATGCCATGGCTCATCATTCGAGGATAAATGATCCTAAGGGGAGAGAATGTAACATCCTAGATTTTTTGTTCCTTGAAAATTTCTTGACCTTTGAGCTCACTTCCCAGACTACGTCTCTTCCTATGAGTCGTAGGGTGTCATTACGGGTCTTGAGACCCCATTATAGACTAACCAGTGTGTTAGCCTTGAGTTTCTGTTGTGACTACAACTAGGGGGTTACGAGTCATAAAGACTCTATATGAGTCACATAGTCCCATCCATAGCCAAACTAGTGTGATGCCCAAATATCTTTGTCTATGATTTGACCTAAATGGTTGTAATATCTGAGTATGAGTTGTATGGTATAACTCGTAATCAGACCAGCATGGGTTTTTGTGGATACTTTCAAGACTACGAGTGTGCATAATGAGTCATAAGGTGGCCCTACGAGTCATAAGGTCACCCTTAACGACTGGGCAACAGTTTTTCAGACTTTTAATTAAGGGTAATCTTGTCATTTCCATTTTCTCCTACTTAGACCCCATATCCATAAAACTTCAAAAGGGGGTTATTTCTCATCTTTTATCAAATAAAACACACTCTTAAACTCTCTCAACATCCCTAAAGTCAAGGGCACTTAGGGTTTGCAAGAAATTGGCACTAGAGCTTCCTAAGGGTGATTTCTCTCCATAATTGATATATTTTCAGTCATGTTACTCTTCCTTAAAGCATATTTTTGATAAATCATATATTTTAAATTGTTATTCAAGTGGTTTTGAATGTTGGGTTTTGATGTCGCCCAAAACTACACCTCAACTCAAAGTATAATGTGGTCGATTGCAAATATAGTAACCCAAAAAGGTTGGGGTCAATCCTATAGGGAAGATATGAACAGCTACTAGCCTTGATGTAATCCACGAGCAAGACAGGAAAGTAAATGGGGGGATTTTGTTATCAGCTGCAAATAGTAATAAACTCTTGAGTGTTGTTTAGTTGAAATCAATATGAGACGAATGTGAAGAATGTGTCCACCCTGGCTTCTCAACTATGTAAATTTCTCGTGTTTAACTCAATTACTCTATTGTTCTGCATACAAAGACTACAAGTTAGGTATTATTCGGAAGATAAATTTCACCCTTTGACTTAGTTATCGTCTCAGGTTGTCACCTCGTTGCCCCTTGTTATGGCCTTAGTGATACTTGGTTATCATACAACTATCTTAATCCTGATTTCCCAATTGCAAGCTTCTTGGTTATTTAATGGATGCAAATATAGGCTATCTGAAGAGTCTGCAGCTACTTGAGGCTATTTATTGCGAAGGAGAATTAAGATACATACAGAAACCCTAAAAGAATTGAGTCTCACACTTCCTCTATGTAGCTAATCTTTCAAGGTTCCCATAACCCTAGCTAAGGAGATAAGCCGCTCAAGTTTGTGCAAGAAACCATGATAAATCAAGTGCACAAAAATAATATGAATAAACTCCAAAGTCTGTTATTGAATTAACACTAAAATCTCAAGAAATACTATAGTAGTAAGTAATTGCGTGTAAAATAATGTCACAACACATAACCTTACAAAATATAAACCCTAGGGTATTTATATTATCTAAAACTAACATTAAAATTCTATCAAAAATAAGAAAGGTAAAGCTAAGTCGGCAGTCAGTACGACTCGGTCTTCACTCGTATCTTCAGCTTATGAGTCATATCCTACATTGTCGTAACCATTCTAGTGTCTAATATTCCTATGGCTTTAATTCTCTGTTCATCTTACGACTTCTACTTATGAGTCATAACTATGTATACAACTCGTGTCCTTGATCCGTATCCACCTGGGACTTCAATTTTTTTCGATTCTGAACACTGGTTAGTATATAACATCCCTATACGAGTTGTACTCAGACTTCCAACTCTAATTCTTCTGATACTTCAATTTTTCGATAGTAGCTTGGATTCTGCCATACTCACAGCTTCAGCATACGACTCGTACCCTAGCTTATGATTGGGATACTTGATTTGTATCATACCTGGCTTCTCGATTTGGATTTTGGTTTTTTTCCTCATACGATTCAACATACGAGTTATGTCGAATGGTTACAACTCAAAGGAAGACTCTGTAACTGATCAGAGTTAGTTTTTTTTAGGTCTTCTTCTCCCCTTTTCATTCAAATAATGTTATTGTAATGCCCATCACTTTTCTAAGCTAGAAAGCGAACCGTTGTTCGTACATGTGAAACCCCAATTCTGTAAGCCATATTTGGGCACATGAATTACCAAGAGTACCCTAGTTATAAGAGGGCTTATGATGTGTTAAGTGTGGTTATATGAGTCACTTAAGGTAGTACACGCTAAGAGTTTCGAAATCCATCAAGTTTTAGTGTTTCAATTCTCAAGGGTTATCTTTGAATGAGCATAACTTGATAAATATGTGATATTTCTGCATATATCTACCCACCAACTTATAGAGAATCAAATTATCTTTCCAAAGATACCAATTTTATCATAATCCGACACCAAGGAAGGAGTTATGGTTTTATAAAGTAGAGTGTGTCGCCTAACCAATCGCACATGGCTACTGGAATAGGTGTACGATAAGTAATGTGGAGCATACCTAAACATGTACGATAAGCAATGCGGCGCATACTTAAATGTGTGACATAAGTAATGCGGCGCATACGTAAATGTATCGCTAAGTAATGCGGTGCACACTTGGTGTTTCAGGTAGTAAAAGCACTCCGTTTTGAGTTATTTTGAGGGCAATTAAGTCTTTTGGCACTCCTTACTCACCCCTAAACTTAACCTTATAAATTTAATAGAATCTAAATACATCATAACCCTATTATCAATCTAAGTTCATCATCCAAGAGAACTAAAGGAGAAAAACAACTAGGATTCCAAAATCAACATTGATGGTCCAATCTTTCAACGAATCCGTTACCATAAAGGTATGTGGGGTTTTCAACAGGAACATCTTTTCATTCTTTTGCCCAAAAATTTTTATTATTTTACGAAGATACATGATTTTACTTGTTTAATTATGAATTTGAGATGGAAACTATTATCCTATATTCTTGTTCAAGAAACTATGATATTTTTGTGATGTCTTAAAGATAAATTCCTTGAGTTTTGATGTTAATATAATGTTTTAAGTAGAATTTCCAGATTTTCATATGAGTTATACTTGTTTGCTATACAAATTATGAATCTTGAAATGTTTTGCTCAAGTGTTGATATATTAGATTTAAACCCACTTTGAGATTATGATCTTTGGTGAAGTAATGTGTTATACACACCTTGATATTTGAATGATTTGACCTTTTGGTCATGAAAGAATTATTTTTGAACTCGAATGAGAAAAGAAATCCACATATTGATTTTTTATGAAAAAGGGTAGCATGATGGCTCCCGATATGAATTGTTGAATTACGTTGTTATGGATTTTCTTTTGAATGATCTGAGCTAAGTCCGGGAGTAGTCTTTAGCACCGAAAGAGAGGTATAGCTGTGATTGGTACTTCTCTAGAACTAGGTTCCCCCGTAGGATGAGAGCCTAAGGCTGATTGATATAGCGATCATTAGTGAACAAAAGATTAAGGTCCTACTCCGATGGCAAGGATAGGACAGCTCTCCCCAATGTGGGTTGGACGTTGGGCTCCATGTATCTCACATGGTTTATGTCGGTTGTTAGAGACTCCCAGTGTGTGTGTGTATTCTTTTGATTGAGATGAAAAATATAATAGTTTGAAAGTGTGAGTTGAAAAAGTTATCGTTTTTGAAGAATTTGATGGATATTTCTATATCTTAAAGAGAATTGTTATGAAAGCTACTCATTTTGATGAATTGAAAATGATTATGAAAGTGATTGGGATTTATTATGATGACTCACATGTTTTCACCGATGTGTTTTACTCTATGGTGATTATGATGATTTTATTTCAAGCTATGTGAGTCTCTTATTACAACATACATATTTTCCTATCAATATTTGTGATATAGGAATTTTATGAAAACTTGCATAAACCCTCATATACTCGGTCCATATTCCATGGTACTAACCCATGTATTCGTATGTGGGCTATATTTTCCCTACAATATAGGTCCAGGTGCTCATTCCCAGGCTTGACGTGATTCTTAGAGCACATTGGTCTACATTTTCTGCAGTGGTGAGTCCTCATGGTTTGAGGACTGGTTATTTTAGATTTCACTTTTTTATTTGGAGTTATCATTTTATTCCTTGATGTTAGGGTCAGTTGGGGTCTGTCCCAATGGCTCAGTGTTATACAGTTTAGTAGAGGCTTGTCAGACTAGATGGTTAGATTGATTAGTCTTATGGAGAGGTCATATTTTATTACTTTCCGCATCTCTTTCATCTTGAATTATGATATTATGGAGAATATCTTGATGTTTGATTATAGTAATCTTGTTGATGAGTGTGGAATGGTATGAAAATAGCTCAAAAGGTTAGCTTGTGACGCTTTGGCACCCATTTTTGAGGCGTTACAAACTTGGTATCAGAGCCTAAAGTTATTGGAGTCCTAGGGAGTCTGGCAAGCCATGTTAAGTAGAGTCTTGATCATCGTTGTGTAGCGTTCCACATCTATGAGCAAGAGGCTATGAGATGTTTTAGGAAAAAGTGTTATTTTTTTCAAAAGTCCATCGTTCTTACAGTTATTTCCTTTCAACTATTAATTCGTGCTCTCCTCTTTCAAAATATGCTTTCTCGCCAAGCTGGAAGAAAAAACGATGGTCAACAACCCTAACCTGCTGGCCCACTAAATGAAAATGTGTCCCATGTCGAATTTCAGGCAGCCTTTTAGATGCTGGCCCAAGATGTCACTGCTAATGTTCAGGCTAATCCAGCCCCAACTCCATAGCAACAGGGAGGTGATTCAGCTGCTGCAAGGATCCATGACTTTATGCGGATGAATCCGCTAGAATTTTATGGGTCCAAACCAGATAAGGATCCACAGTTGTACTTGGAGGAGGTGCGAAAGATTACTCAGGTGATGCATGTCTTTGAGGAGCATAGTGTGGAGTTGGAAGCATATCGGTTAAAAGACCTTACTTATGATTGGGTAGTTTCTTGGAGGAAAGGTAGAGGTGAGGGTGCCTCCCTTACATCTTGGCAGGAGTTCTAGGATGCATTCCTGGATAAGTTTTTTCCTTTAGAGATGATAGAGGAAAAGGTAGAGGAGTTCATAAACTTACAACAGGGCTCTATGACTTTTAAAGAGTACTGTCTGAAGTTCAATCAGTTGGCCAAATATGCACCCGACTTAGTAGCTGATAATCGGGCCAGTATGAGTAAATTTATGATAGGAGTGTCTAGCTATGTTGTTAAGGAGTGCAGGTATGCTATGTTGAATAGTGAGATGAATCTTTCTAGGATAATAACTCATACCCAACAGATTAAAGCAGACAAGATCAAGGAGAGGGATAAAATAAGGGGGAATAAGAGAGCTAGGTTTGAGCAGCACGGACAGGGTCAGACTAGATTGTAGGGAGGGAATTGCCCTCAGTTTTAGAACTATTCATCTATACTAGCACCATCATTAGCTAGTGCTCCCGTACCTAGGGATGGGCAGGAGCAAGGTAGCAGGTCATATGCAGCCAGGTCCTAGTACAGTGTTGGCAGTAAGCCAAATTATCCTCCATGTCCTAAGTATGGTAGGACCCACCTGGGTGAGTGTTGGGGTGAGAAGAAAGGTTATTTCAGGTGTGGTAACTTGGGTTACAAACTTAGGGAGTGCCCACATTCCAGGCAAGGGCGTCGTGATAATCGCCCTCAGACTCAGACTTAGACTGCTAGTGTTCCAGTTCAGGTGACTCGCCCAGCCCTAGCTCAGGGTGGCGGTCAGCGCTAGAATAGGTTCTATGCTTTGCCATCTCTCCATGAGTAGGAGGACTCTCCCGATGTTGTTACTGGTATGCTCCGTATACTTCAGTTTGATGTCTATGCTTTGTTGGACCCTGGGTCCAGTTTTTCATATGTTACACCTCTGGTTGCTGTGAATTTTGAAATGAGTCCTGAAAATATTCCTGAGCCTATCTTAGTTTCTACCCCAGTGGGTGATTTGATTATTGCCCAGAAAGTGTATAGAAAGTATCCTATTACAGTCCTTCATAGAGTCATGTTGGCTGATTTGATTGAGTTAGACATGGTGGAATTCGATGTTATTCTTGGTATGGACTGGCTCTATTCTTGTTATGCCTCCATAGATTGTTGTACCCGAGTGGTCAAGTTTCAGTTTCCTGATAAACCTGTGTTTGAGTGGTCTAGGAGTTCTGTATCTCCCAAGAGTCATTTTATCTCATATATTAAAGATAGAAAACTTATTTCTAAGGGGTGCATTTATCATCTGGTTAGAGTCAAGGACACTAAGTCTAAGACTCCAACTCTCCAGTCAGTTAGCATAGTCAATGAGTTTTCTGATATTTTTCCTGAAGATCTCCCAGGGATATCTCCTGAAAGAGAGAGAGTTCAGGATCGATCTTCTTCTCGATACTCAACCCATTTCTTTTCCTCCTTAACATATGGCACTTGCAGAACTTAAGGATTTGAAAGAGCAACTCAAAGATCTGTTAGATAAGGGTTTCATAAGGCCCAGTGTTTCTCCTTGGGGTGCTCCTGTGTTATTTGTGGGAAAGTAAGATGGTTCCCTGCGTATGTGTATTGACTATCGCCAGTTGAATAAAGTCACTGTAAAAAATAAGTATCCTTTTCCTAGAATAGATGATTTTTTTGACCAATTGCAAGGTGCAAGTTACTTCTCAAAGATAGACCTTCGATTTGGCTATCATCAACTCAAAGTTAGAGAGTGCGACACCCCAAAAACAACTTTCTGAACTTGCTATGGTCATTTTGAGTTTCTTGTTATGTCCTTTGGGTTAACTAATGCCCCAGCAACTTTCATGGACCTCATAAATCGAGCGTTCAGACCATATCTTGACATATTTGTTATTGTATTTAAAGATGATATTCTGGTGTACTCCCGTAGTGAGAAGAAACATGCAAATCATCTCCGAATTATCTTGCAAACTCTTAGAAACCATCAATTTTTTGCTAAATTCAGCAAGTGTGAGTTTTGGTTGAGGTCAGTTGCTTTTCTGGGTCATATCATTTCTTTCGAGGGTATTAGAGTTGATCCCCAAAAGACAGAAGCTGTTAGAAACTGTCTTAGACCTATCTCTTCGACTGACATCTGAAGTTTCTTGGGTCTAGCTGGCTATTACCGCTGTTTTGTTGAAGGTTTCTCCTCTATAAAGTCTCCTATGACCTGGTTGACCCAAAAGAAAGTAAAGTTCTTGTGGTCCGATTCTTGTGAGAAGAGTTTTTAGGAGTTGAAGACTCGTTAGGAGTTGAAGACTCGACTCACATCAGCCCCTGTTTTGACATTGCCTGATGGTGTTGAGGGTTTTGTAGTATATTGTGATGCTTCTAGAGTTGGTTTGGGTTGTGTATTGATGCAGAAGGGTAAGGTGATAGCTTATGCTTCTAGACAGTTGAAACCCTATGAGAAGAATTACCCCACCCATGATCTTGAGTTAGCTGCTGTTGTGTTTGCTCTAAAAATCTGGAGACACTACTTGTATGGTGTTCACGTTGATGTTTTCACTAATCATAAGAGTTTACAATATGTATTTACCTAGAAAGAGTTGAACCTTAGGCAGAGAAGTTGGTTAGAGCTGTTAAAAGATCATGATATGAGTGTGTTGTACCATCATGGTAAGGCCAATGTAGTGGCAGATGCCCTAAGCAGGGTGTTTATGGGTAGTGTTTCGCTTATTAAAGAGGGTAAGAAAGAGTTGGCTCGTGATGTGCACCATTTGGCTAGACTGGGGGTTAGGTTGTTTGACTCTGCTGAAGGTAGTATAGGGGTGCAAAGTAGTTTTGAATCCTCCTTGATTTCGGAAGTAAAGAAGAAGCAAAATTAGATGCTAGTTTAGTCAGACTAAAAGAATCAGTCAAGGACCAAAAGGTGGAGGTTTTCTCCCAAGGTGGAGATAGTATGTTGAGATTGCAGGATAGATTATGTGTTCCGAATGTTGATGATCTGAGACAGAGAATTATGGTTGAAGCACACAGTGCACGATATTTTATTCATCCTGGTACCACCAAGATGTACCGCAACTTGCAAAAAATCTATTAGTGGAGTGGCATGAAGAAGGATATAGCAGTATTTGTGGCTAAGTGTGCAATGTGCCAATAATTTAAGGTAGAACACCAAAGACCTGGTGGTATGATACAGGAGTTTGGTATTCCCACTTGGAAGTGGGAAGAGATAAACATGGATTTTGTGACTGGTTTACCTCCTTCCCGATGCCATCATGATTCCATTTGGGTTGTTGTGGATAGATTGACTAAGTCTGCTCACTTCTTGCCTGTGCATACTTCTTATACTACTGAGGATTACGCTAGATTGTACATCCAAGAATTAGTCAGATTGCATGGAGTTCCCTTGTCCATCATTTCAGATAGGGGTACTCAGTTCACTTTGCAGTTTTGGAGAGCTTTTCAGAAGGGTCTTGGTACCCATTTGCATTTGAGTTCTGCTTTCCATCCGCAGATAGATGGTCAGGCTGAGAGGACCGTCTAGAACTTAGAGGATATGTTGAGAGCATGTGCTCCCGCTGATAGAGTTTTCTTACAATAATAGTTCTCACTCTAGCATTGGCATGGCTCCATTTGAGGCTTTGTATGGGAGGAAATGTAGGTCACCCATAGGTTAGTTTGAAGTAGGTGAAGCTGCTGTGAGTGGTCCTGATTCGGTCTTTGAGGCTATGGAAAAAGTCAAAGTTATTAGAGAAAGATTGAAAACTGCATAGAGTCGTTAGAGGTCATATGCTGATGTGAGGAGAAGAGACCTTGAATTTGAAGTTAGTGACTTAGTGTATTTAAAGATTTCACCCATGAAGGGAGTGAAGAGATTCCGGAAGAAGGGGAAACTTAGTCCCCGTTATGTTGGCCCCTACAGAGTTCTTAGCCGTGTTCGTAAGGTAGCGTATGAGGTTGAGTTGCCTTTAGTGTTATCTTCCATTCACTATGTCTTCCATGTCTCCATGCTTAGGAAACACGTTGGTGATTGTGTTATTGTAGATCCTTTAAAAAACCTTGACGTTCAAGATAGTCTTTCTTTTCTGGAAGTTCCTATTTAGATTTTAGATCACCAAGTCCGAAGACTAAGAACAAAGAAGTTCCCTTGGTCAAGGTGTTGTGGCGAAACCAATCTGTTGAAGGTGCAACTTGAAAAACCAAAATAGATATGCAATCCAAGTATCCACACCTGTTTCTGCAAGGCCCGATCAAGCCGAAGGTACCGTTCTGCTCTAAATCATTTCTTTTCTATGCAGAGTTGCAGTAGTTCAGCAGTTATTTTATACTATTCCGCTGTGATTTCATGAGTCATGCACTCCTTGTTGTGTTCGAAATGTAGAATGAAGTAGAGGCAAGATTACCAAGTTGCTTCAGCTGTGTACCCTTCGTTTTCTCTTTACTCTTATTATACCCAGCGTTATTCGAGGACGAATGTCCCCAAGGGGGAGATATTATAATGCCCTGCACTTTCCTAAGCTAGAAAGTGAACCGTTGTTCGTACATATGAAACCCCTAATTCTGTTAGCCATATTTGGGAACATGAATTACCAAGAGTACCCTAGTTATAAGAGAGCTTATGATGTGTTAAGTGTGGTTATATGAGTCACTTAAGGTAGTACAAGCTAAGAGTTTCGAAATCCATCAAGTTTTAGTGTTTTAATTTACAAGGGTCATCTTTGAATGAGTATAACTTGATAAATATGTGGTATTTCTGCATATTTATACCCAACAACTTATAGAGAATTGAATTATCTTTCCAACGATACCAATTTCATCAAAATCCGACACCCCAGCAAGGAGTTATGGTTTTGTAAAGTAGAGTGCGTCGCCTAACCAATCGCACATGGCTACTGGAATAGGTGTGCGATAAGAAATGCGGCACATACCTAAATGTGTGCGATAAGCAATGCGGCACACACTTAAATGTGTCCAATAAGCAATGCGGCATATACGTAAATGTATGTGATAAGCAATGCGGCGCACACTTGGTGTTTCAGGTAGTAAAAACACTCCGTTTTGAGTTATTTTGAGGGCAATTAAGTCATTTGGCACTCCTTACACACCCCTAAACTTAATCTTACGAATTTGATAAAATCTAAACATATTATAACCCTATTATCAATCTAAGTTCATCATCCAAGAGCACTAAAGGAGAAAAATAACTAGGGTTGCACAGTCAACATTGAGTGTCCAATCTTTCAACGAATCCGTTACCATAAAGGTATGTGGGGTTTTCAACAAGAACATCCTTTTGTTCTTGTTCCCAAAAATTTGTATTATTTTACGAAGATACATGATTTTACTTGTTTAGATGGAAACTATTATCCTATATTCTTGTTCAAGAAACTATAATATTTTTGTGATGTCTTAAAGATAAATTCCTTGAGTTTTGATGTTAATATCATGTTTCAAGTTGAATTTCCATATTTTCATATGAGTTATACTTGTTTTATATACAAAGTATGAATCTTGAAATGTTTTGCTCAAGTGTCGATATATGGGATTTAAACCCTCTTTGAGATAATGATCTTTGGCGAAGTAATGTGTTATACACACCTTGATATTTGAATGATTTGACCTTTTGGTCTTGAAAGAGTTATTTTTGAACTCGAATGAGAAAAGAAATCCACATGTTATTTTATTATGAAAAAGGGGTAGCGTGATGGCTCCCAATATGAATTGTTAATTGCATTATTGTGGATTTTCTTTTGAAATGATTTGATCTAAGTCCGAGAGTAGTCTTTAGAACCAAATGGGAGGTATAGCTGTAACTGGTACTTCTCTAGAACTAGGTGCCCCCATAGGATGTGACCCTAAGGCTGATTGATATAGTTATCACTAGTGAATAAAAGATTAAGGTCCTACTCCGATAGCAAGGATAGGATAGCTCTCCCCAACATGGGTTGGATGTTGGACTCCATGTAGCTCACATGGTTTATGTCGGTTGTAAGAAACTCCCAGTGTGTGTGTGTATTCTTCTGATTGAGAAGAAAAATGTAATAGTTTGAAAGTGTGAGTTGAGAAAGTTATCATTTCTGAAGAATTTGATGGATATTTCTATATCTTAAAGAGAATTTTTATGAAAGCTACTCATTTTGATGAATTGAAAATGATTATGAAAGTGATTGGGATTTACTATGATGGCTCACATGTTTTCATCGATGTGTTTTAGTCTATGGTGATTATGATGATTTTATTTCGAGCTATGTGAGTCTCTTATTACAGCATGCATATTTTCCTATCAATATTTGTGATATAGGACTTTTATGAAAACTTTCATACACCCTCATATACTTAGTCCATATTCCATGGTACTGACCCATGTATTTATACGTGGTTTACATTTTCCCTATAATGTAGGTCCAGGTGCTCATTCCCAGGCTTGACTTGATTCTATGAGCACATTGGTTTACATTTTATGCAGTGGTGAGTCCTCATGGTTCGAGGACTGGTTATTTTAGATTTCACTCTTTTATTTTGAGTTATCATTTTATTCCCTGATGTTAGGGTCAGTTGGGGTCTGTCCCAATGGCTCTGTGTTATACAGTTTAGTAGAGGCTTGTTAGACTAGATGGTTAGATTGATCTGTCTTGTGGAGAGGTCATATTTTGTTAGTTTCTGCATCTCTTTCATCTTGAATTATGATATTATGGAGAATATCTTGATGTTTATTATAGTAATCTTGTCGATGAGTGTTGAATGGTATGAAAATGGCTCAAAGGGTTAGCTTGGGGCTACTTGTACCCTTAAGCACCGTGTGACGCTTCGGGACCCATTTTTGGGGCGTTACAGTTATAAACCTGTTTTACCTGCAATTCACACCAAACTGCATTATATCTAACAAGACAACTTAAGTTCACACATAAATTCACAATTTTAAGCATCGGAAGTGTTGTGTTTCCTCACCACATCAATACCGTCAACTTAGACTTTTGCATTTCCTCAAACAAACAAAACCAAATAGTATTTCCTAACTCGGAGGCAATGCTTAAAACAGGAAGACCTTCAAACAACCCATGGTAGTGATTTTGGATTCAATTTTAAACCTTGTTGCTTCCCTCTCAATTTTCAACTTTTCAACTCACACTTGCATATAGTAATTCAGCACATGTAGAAACATGAAAGAATCCAATGATGGCATTATATTATCAATAGACACTTAGGCATATACGTGCTTTAAATTCATCAAAAAATCTAGCAACCTAGCCCTACAACCCAAGTGCACTCATAGTCAAAGAAATCCTATTCATTCTTCATGGATAGACTCCTCTATTCAGGGATATACAAATGACTCTCTCTCACACAAGAAGTATCATTGATATACACAAAATACCATAATCTTTCCTTTATGCTCTTTTCTTAAGTTGGCAGACAATCACAGTAGGATCTCTATAGGACTTGATTTTGATTGTAACGTAGGCTTGGGGCTTGGTATGATACGCATGGATTTTTATAGTGACTAAGTCTCCTGGATACTATGCTCTTTTCAGGGTCCGCTATTGTAGACTTCCTGTATTTCTATCCTTACGTCATTCTTTTTTTCAGGGCACATTCCAGTTGGGCTAGATGTTGCTTTCTAGCACTTATTTTTCTTATTCTTCCTTTTTTTTTCTTCTATACCTTGTACTTTCCTTTCTTTTATTTACATCATGCCTTCCCATGTTTCAACTATTTCCCTTGCACACACTTTTCTTCATTATAGGTTTTCTCCTACGCACCCCTATAATAGCTACCCTCAACTTAGGAGATTTGCCTTAGTTGAGGTGCACAGTGTCCCCATGAGGACCAGTGCCAAAATAGGTTCATTGTAAGTTAAATGGGAAAGTGGTAGGTGTAACAAGAAAAATTGGTTTGTTAAAGCTCAAATATTTAGATCAAGGGGATTTGTTCATTTGCTTCAGGCATTTTAGGCTTAAGTGGACTCACACAAAAATGGGCTATGATCATTTCCTACCTAACAATCCTTAGACCTAGGCAAAAGAAACCGGGCAAGCTCTACAACACCATCGAGAACTAAGTAAACCTTACATGCACACTTGCATAGGGCTGTATTACTAAATACTAGTTATCTAACTATGCAACAACTTTTCTCCTGAACTATACTATCCTTAATCCTAATTCCATTATTAGATACTCAATAGTGTCACACGACTATGTAAATCACACAATTCATAAAACAAAGATTTCGATGAGGCTTAATATTTATAATTTTTCAACACAGTTCACATCATTTTTCACAATCTCATTTCAGATATCAGCACAAAATCAACAATTTTCATCAATCACAAAGTAAACATTGAAATCAAAGTCGAAAAATCTTTAAACATATCCCAACTTTTCAAAATTCCATAAAATCCATAAAAATTCAAAAATATTTGTTGCCATAGGTGCACAGATCTACTCCCTATCTCAGTTGCCTACCTCAGACCTACAAGTTATAACGAACTTTTAGTTCTTGCTATATCTGAAAAATTTCAAACTACTCCTAAAATTTCGGTACCCCCACCTCCAACTTGAAAACATTACACTATCCCTAGTGTTACAAAAATAAAATAGAGTAAGGATCAAGGTCATACCTAACCACTCAAAGAGCCGGAGCATCAACATAAGCACATGGGTCCTCAGGTTGGGTCCTCCTCTCCTCAGTGTATGCCCCACCCAAGGCTGGATCAACAACAGGCGGGGGCACAATATCAACCCCCTCAGAATATCGATTCTATTCACTCTGGATGCTATCAAGTCTAGCCTTTTTCTTCACGTCTCTGGTCTCTTTCTTTTTTTTTTCTTTTCTCTCTTCCTCAGTCTGCTCATCCTGCTCATCTATTGGTACTACCCAAATATTTAGTACCTTGACTGTAGGAATCACAGTATCTACAATAGGCTTAGCAACCATTGGCCTCTCAGATAACTCAATGGCCATTTTCTTTATCTCTGAAATCTTGGATCTGATGTAGGTAGCATTAGGCGTCTATCCACTACTCATTTGCCGAGTAATTCTCAAATCAAACGGATCTAGGTGCTCTTGGACGTGCCTATACTGTTCCTCCAATTTCCAAGTCATCCATCTTCTTACTCTACCCTCTATATAACTTACTTTTGCAGTCAACATCGATAACTGGGTCACCACCTCTATCCACGCAACCTGAAAAATCAACATAAACCCAAGTGGCATACCCTGTGGACTATGTGGCATGGACTAAACTGGAGGTGGAGCACTAGAAGTACCTGTTGCATCTATGGGTGTAGTCTTATTTTGTGCACCTATGGCCTCAGCAGTAGAGCAACATTTGTCTGTTTATTTTATGATAACAGTACCACCATAACATTCATTATCTACCTCATAGTCTTGGCCAATGGGTTGGCTGCATTACGAATCAATCCAATATAAAATATTTGATGGGTCTCTCTCATATCATCAATGTCTAGGATCTCCAATACTCCTGCAGATAAATGTCATTGCATAATAATACAGGGGTAGGCTAGCAATGCCTTCTGCCTTACAACAACCCTATCTCTCAGCGTTCAGGCTAAGAGCTTACCAATATAAAATGAATACCTGAGTATAAAACCATCTATCATGGTAACCAAAAATAGTCTCATACATTATCACCTATAGTTGGACATAGCCTGTGATGAGCTATAGTCCACCAAGCCATACCCTTAATGTTGAGGGTACCCTTTTTATTTGTTGAGACTCCTCAATACCACTTGCAACCCAAGTGGAATGCTTATTATGTGCATCTATCCTCTCAGCGATCTATCATAACATCACCATCTTGTCATTAGGTAGGAAGTGGTCTTTGAATGGATTTCAGCATAGGTTTTGGAACCATTTCTCTTCTTTTATTTAGATTGTTGTTATTCCCAGCATCAACCAGCTCATCCTCATTTTTTCTTCATTAGTTGTGGGTATAGGTGGATTTGTAGTAACTTTATCACTCCAAGTGGTAACGGCATGACATTGACTAACTTTTTTAGGATTTACCACTGTATTGCTTGGAAGAGTGTTAGGTTGTGTCTGATTCACTGCAGCTAATATCTGAACAAATTACTGCTCCAACTGCTTGATTGTTGTAGCATGTGACTAAAATTTCTAGTTCAATCCTAACAGACCAGCTTTGATATCTTTTAAGAAATTTTCTTTTCTTTCCCTTTAACCAGCTTGGCCAGGAGTGACTCTATTTTAAAAGCTGTATCTTGACTTCCTAGTAGAATATATTTGTGACTCTTCTCCTTATTATCATCCTTACACCACCAATCGACATCTCTCTCTCTATATATCTGACATTATGATAGTTCCAACCTTAATTCCCTTGCCCTTGAGCTTAGAAATTCATCAATCATGATCAAGGAAATTTGCCTTTTCTTTGAATTCAATTTCAAATGGTTTGGATGTAGACCCCTGTGTAACAACTACTTTTACTTTCTCAGAACTCATTGAAGTAAACTATTTTGTCAGCAACCTGATATCTGTATGAAGTCATGCAACCTCCTATGCTACCATGTAATTTATTGCTCCATACGTATTTGATGCCCCAACAGCATATGGACCAACAATATATTTTGAATCTCGAGTATGCCATCCTCTGTTGGTAAACATAATATCATCAAGCATTTCTTGTGCAGCTTCCTAGTGAAAACGCATAACTGCTCCTCCTAAAATCGTATCTATCATAGCTCTTGAACTATTATTCAATGATCTATAGAAGAACTTAGATAAGTGAGATGCTCTTATTCTGTGATTTGGTACCATGCTCAGCTTCTTCTTGAACTGAAACCATGCCTCATATATGGACTCTGTAGGTAGTTGTTTGAAATTGTAAATTCTGTCCTTCATTGTAACATCCGTGCAGGAGGAAAAATTTGTTCAGAAATTGTGTCTTCAACTCATGCCAAGTAGTGATAGATCCTCTAGAAAGTTCTCCTAGCCATAAAGATGCTTCTCTAGTCAAATAAAATGGGAACAACCTCAATCTCAATGCCCCCTGATTAACCCCTGGAATATTATAGTTTGTGCAGATCCCTATAAAATTTGTAAGATGTATGTTCACGTCATCCTTAATTGTACCATAAAATACACCCTTCAGATTTAGCAATTGGATCATAGGACTAGTTATATCGAACTTCACATTAAGGTCTAACATTGGAGGAACAATGGATTTAGATTCTACAGGCTTGGCATAACCCAGATCTTCATTATCTTCATCCTTATAGGGGTGTAAGTGCTAATAAGACTGCACAAAAGGAACTCTGCCTCTCTGAACTCGACGATCATCAATCTATCTAGGCCTGACTAGCCCATGTTGCTAAGATACCCCTACCTCTACAACAGCTCTATCCTGTTTGGCTTTCCTGCATTCTTGCTCCAACAGTTGTTGTGTATGTAAGTTTACAGTATATTATGGATCAATTAGAACACGCAGGAGTGCCACATTTCGATCCACAAGTGGGGGATCTTGAACCCCATCATGAACTTGTTCTGTAATCCTTCTTGGTGTTTAGAGGATTCTCTCAGGTTCTGGATCAAAAGGGAGTAAGTGACCGACTCAACTCCTAGTGCTTAGCATATACCAACGTATGCCTAAATCAAAACTAATAAATTAAAAACCCATGAACTTCACCGATTCAATTTACTATTCAATCATGAATCCCCGACAATGGTGGGAAAATTTGATGTCTCCCAAAACTATACCTCAACTACAAGTATAATGCGGTCAATTTCAAATATAATAACCTAATGAGGTTGGGGTCAATCCCACATGGAAGACGTGAACAGTTGCTATCCTTGATGTAATCCACGAGCAGGAAAGAAAAGTAAATGGGGAGATTTTGTTATAATTTGCAAATAGTAACCAACTCTTGAGTGTTGTTTAGTTGAAATCAATATGAGACGAACGCTAGGAATATGTTCCCCCTAGCTTCTCAACTGCATAAATTTATCATGTTCAATCCAATTACTCTATTGTTCTGCATGCAAAGCCTAAAATTTAGGTATTATCCAGAAGATAAATTTTACCCTTTGACTTGGTTATAGTCTCAGGGAGTCACCTTGTTGCCCCTTGTTACAACCCTAGTCATACTTGGTTATCGTACAACTGTAATAATTCTCATTTTCCAATCACAAGATTCTTGGTTATTGAATGGATATGAATACAGGCTATCTCAAATATCTGCATCTACTTGAGGCTAATTATTGTGAAAGAGAATTAAGATACATGCAGAAACCCTAGAACAATTGAGTCTCACACTTCTTCTACGTAGCTAATTCATCGAGGTTTCCACAACCCTAGCTAAGGAGATTAACCGCTCATGTTTATGCAAGAAACCATGATTATCAATGAAAAACACATAAAATAAATTACACAAAAATAAGATGAATAAACTCCAAAGTTTGTTATTGAGTAAACCCTAAAATCTCAAGAAATAATATCGTAGTAAGTAATTGCATGTAAAAGAATGTCACAACGCATAACCTAATAAAATATAAACCCTAGGGTATTTATAGTATCTCAAAATAACAAAAATATCCTATTAAAAATAGGAAAGGTAAAGTTAAGTCGGTATACTTGGTCTTCACTTGTATCATCAGCTTACAAATTGTACCATGCCTTGTTGTAACCATTCCAGTGTCTAATCTTCCCATGGCTTCAATTCTCTGTTCAGCTTACAACTTTGGCTTACAAGTCATCACTATGTATAGGACTTATTTACTTGATCCGTATCCACCTGGGAATTCCGTCTTTTTCGGTCTTGAACACTGGTTGGTATACAACATCCCTATATTAGTCGTACATAGACTTCTGACTCATATTATTCTGATACTTCAATTTATGGATAGTATCTTGTATTCTGATATGCTCACGGCTTTAGCATGACTCATACCCTGGTTTATGACTTGGATACTTGAGTTGTATCCTCTTCATACTTGGTTTCTCGATTTGGCTTTTGGTTCTGTTCCTCATATGATGCAGCATACGAGTCGTATCGAATGGTTAAAACTCAAGGAAAGACTCATAGACTAATCAAAATTTGTCTTTTTCAAGTCTATATCTCCTCATTTCAGTCAAATAATATTGTAAACATGTTTTACCTATAATTCACACCAAAGTACATTATACCTAAAAGGACAACCTAAGTTTACACATAAATTTATGGTTTAAAGCATCGAAAGTGCCATGTTTCCACGCCATATCATCTTTGGAATGAGGGTTGAGGGTTTTGAATAATTGTTCTCTTTAATGATGTTTCTATGGTTTATATGTAATTTTTCATGCTTTAATGATGGTTTTGAACATGTGAGGTGCATAGGCCTGGTGAATAAACTAGGGGACCATAGTTTTCCTCAAATTTGTGAATTTTGATAATTAAATTGGTATAACCCCAACCTAATCTTGTGAAATTTTCTCAATTATCAAAGTGTGATGAAATTCTATTGGCTAATGGGTTGGAGTCCCAGTTGGCTAAGTGTGATGAAATTGTATTGGTTAATGGGTTAGAGTTCCAATTGGCTAAGTGTGATGAAATTCTATTGGCTAATGGGTTAGAGTCCCAATTGGCTAAGTGTGAGGAAATTCTACCGGCTAATGGGTTAGAGTCCTATTTGGTTAAAGATGTTGAAGTCCTACCGGCTAATGGATTAGAGTCCCAGTTGGCTAAATGGGTTGGAGTCCTACTGAATGAGGGGCTAAAGTCCTAATTGGCTAAATAGTTTGGATTGATAGGATATATATATATATATATATATATACACACACACATATATATATATGGTTATGTGTATTGCTTTGAATGGTTTTGAAATGTTTGATCAAGGCATTACTTTATCTCCAAATTACATACTAGCGCTCACCCGCTAATCGTCCTAGTAACTACATTGTTTCATAATGTAGGATCAGGAAAACTTTCCTTTACCCTTGTACAACATTAGGTGGATCGTCTTGGTTCGTCGATCATTTGCGCTGAAGCGGTGAGCTTCCATTCTCCAGAAGACTTGATCATTCCCTCATTTTTCCTTCCATAAATTAGAATTTAAGACTTTACATTAACATTATCATTGTTAGAGTCGGGGGTATGTCCCGACGTAGGCTATTTTCTGATATAGAGGCTTTGTGGATTACTCTAGACTGGATTGATTGTTGACATTCTTAGACCTTTTGAGTTACTATTTACTCTATCTTGTTATATGTTCGAAACTCATCCGCTGGAATGTGTTTATGTGTCTTCTGTATGATTAGTCAAAGGGGGTAATCCCCTGTCCTCGACGAACTCGGGATGCCCACCACGGCCAGACCCTAGTTCGGGTCATTACATGCTAGAAACAAAGTTAATCCAAGAAATCACAATTTTATTTCTAAAAAACAAATATTTCTTATTCTCAAGTCGAGAATCAAGCACTCAACAATCTAGATTGAACAAAACCTGTCATCAAAATAGTGCTAGAAATAAATTTCTTCCAAGAGATCACAACCTCAATTCTAAAAATCAAATCTTTATTAGTTCCAAGTCAAGAATCAAGCAAACAAGTATAGCATCAAAAGATCAAATGAAATGTAAGCAAAGGAGACAGACAAGAACAGAAGCTTAAGAAAATTATGAAAAATCTATTAATGAAATGTCAAAGTCATGCTCATATTAGAAAATGATTGATAGAATTCATAAGAGGGGGGACAGGTACATCAAATAAAAGAACTCAACTTTGAACGAGTTGTGCTTCTACAGTCAATTCAGCCATATTGCTTAACATGTTCAATGAATTCATAAACCATAAGAACAATATCAAAGTACTTTCTAAGATAAAACTGAATAGGAAAGAAGAATGGGGGTAGGAAAACCTAGAGTCTCATGCAATTCATTGAGACATAATTAACGTCAACAACCTAAAGTCCAAAATCAAACTTTGTAAAGGTTATTGCCTTGTACTTCATTTTTATAATGTTAAATTCTGTAGAAATCAACAAAAACCACCAATGAAAGCAAGTTAAAGAGAAAAAAGAAATCAACGAAAAACAACTAGACATAAACAGAGATCTTTCCAGTAACACAAATATCACAATTCATCCAATTAAAATAATTATAACGGAGGTGAGATAATGAGATAATGTCCATGTCGGTTCCTATGTGAAAGGGAAAAGTTTGATTCCAAACACCAATCAATCCTTACAGGTCCAAGCATATGATTTAATGTATCATAAGTTGTTTGTGCATCATAGTATCATGTTCTGGTAATTCTACAATAAATAGTGCAACA
Organism: Capsicum annuum; assembly: GCF_002878395.1. Classification (NCBI taxonomy): domain Eukaryota; kingdom Viridiplantae; phylum Streptophyta; class Magnoliopsida; order Solanales; family Solanaceae; genus Capsicum; species Capsicum annuum. Next base: position 64,611,293 of record NC_061111.1, read on the forward strand.
TCAGTTAAATCTGAATCAAGGTACTCATACTGACTTTCAACCAAATATCTGAAGAACTTAAAAGAACTCATACACATGCACTCTAAAAATCCAAAGAGCTATAACGACACAAGGATAGCCAGTAATGCCATAAGGTTGTACATTCCACCAACTAGCCATTCATCGGGCACATGAAAATAATAATTTCCAATCTATCTATCACACAGTGTTTACCAAATTGTGCTAAGCTAAGGCAATAAAAGAAATTATGGAAAATCAATTCTTTCAAATACATAACCGAGCACTATATGAACACCAACATCACATAAGGCAGTACATCGTACTTAATATCTCATAATACAATTAAAAAAAAAGAAAACCCTAGGGCTTTCACATCCATCACTGTTTACCTATTCCATGTTCAACTAATAGGATTATTAGTGTATGTCAAAATTTAAACTGATCCCTAAATATTCGATCAACAATCAAAGTGAAGGAGAAGAAAATCCCAAAATAGCAACTCAAAAATTAGGTCAAAATCAATTAGAAGAATACGCTAAACTTAAAATCACCAAATTGAAGAAAAAAATCCTAAAATTGCTTGAAAATTAAAGTGCAAATTTGAAAGATGAAATTGAATTCAGAGAAGTAGTGGCATTCGCTCTAACTTTCCGACAACAGCTCTGAAATTATTGTTGGAGCACCACAGGAGCAGTGGTAGCCGGAGCAGCTCCAAAATGGTTTTTTGATGTGGTTGTCAGAGCATCTTGTACAGGAGCAGTGGTGGTCAGAGGAAGTTGATGGAAGGGTTTGAGAGAGAAATTAAATTGATTGAGAGAAAATCAATTTCTTAATTTTTTGATAGAGTAAATTGATTTAGAGTCATACAGAAAGGATTTTGGAGCAAATTGATTTAAAGCTGAACTATGGTTTCTTAATTTTTAGGCGGATTTTAAAATATTGTTGAGGAAATAAAAAAAGCTACGCAATATAAGTTTCATGTGAGAATTACCGTCAAACTTTTTCAAATGATTCAAATTCAAAAGTCAGAAGCTTACCTTATATTTTTTATTTTATATTCTTTCATTATTGTGCGAAGCGCGAATAAATTAACTAATATAATAATAAAGTTGAATGAAACTACAGTGATGTGGCATCTCTCATAGCTCAAGGATCGTATTTATGTTTTTTTTGTTTTTGTTTTTTTGCCCTTTTCTGAAAAGTTAATGAATATAGATAGATAGATAGATAGATGGATAGATAGATAGATAGATAGATAGATAGATAGATAGATATAGATAGATAGATAGATAGATAGATGGATGGATGGATGGATGGATGGATGGATGGATGGATGGATGGATGGATGGATGGATTGATGGATAGATAGACAGACCGATAGACAGACCGATAGACAGACAGATAGACAGACAGACAGACAGACAGATAGATAGATAGACAGACAGACAGACAGATAGATAGATAGATAGATAGATAGATAGATAGATAGATAGATAGACAGACAGACAAACAGACACATAGACAGACACACAGACAGACAGACAGACAGACAGACAGATAGATAGACAGA
>NC_061111.1:64612962-64628929 GCF_002878395.1 Capsicum annuum
AGACAGATAGATAGACAGACAGACAGACAGATAGATAGATAGATAGATAGATAGATAGATAGATAGATAGATAGATAGATAGATAGATAGATAGATAGATAGATAGATAGATAGATAGATAGACAGACAGACAAACAGACACATAGACAGACACACAGACAGACAGACAGACAGACAGACAGATAGATAGACAGATATAGGCAGATAGAAAGATAGATAGATAGACAGATAGATAGAGATATAGATAGATAGATAGACAGACAGACAGACAGACAGATAGATAGATAGATAGATACACAGATAGACAGACAGATAGACAGATAGACAGACAGACAGATAGACAGATAGATACACAGATAGACAAACAGACAGATAGATAGATAGATAGATAGATATATTTATTAGTGAATATTCTATTTTAATTGAAGATATATTTATTAGTGAATATTCTATTTTAATTGAACTTGTTTATGTGTGCTCTATTCTCAATATATTGAAATTAATTTATTTCTTTGCAGATAAAGATTTTTCTTCTTTTTGGTTGAAAAATTCACATTTTTGTATTTCATAATCATTTCTTGTTTAATTTTTTCTAAATTTTGGTGATTTAAGTTGTGTCTTTTGTATCGAGGTGACTGGTTCATATGACTAATCTATCTCAATATTAAATGCAGTTATTATAAGGTAATTTTATGCACTCAACTCTAAATTCATAAAAAGTATCTATTCTTATTTGTATCAATTTATTTTATTCATTATATAGATAATATTCCTTTTTGCTATACTAGCATACATGTTTGCGCGATGCACGAAAAATATTAGAGGAAAAAAGAGAGACGAAAATCATGTTAATAGCTTGTTTGGGATTATTTTGGGGGATCTTTCAAAAATACCTACACTTTGCTGTAAAATTCATCTTTCAAAGCGATATTTTATATAATTACCATTTATAGCTGTTGTATTCAATTTACACCCGCCGTATTCAATTTTATCAACAGTTTGTATTCATATCAAATATAAATACAGTACCTATTTAGCTGTTGTATTCGATTTACTACCGTTGTTTTCACTTTTACTTATTGGTTTGTATTCATAAAAAATATAAATACACTACATATTTAATCTCGCCAAAAATACTACCATTTTTTTTCTTTTTTATTCTTTATATTTTTTCTTTTTCGTATTTTCCTCTTTTTTCCTTCATCTTTTTTCTACTTTTTTCTATTTTTATTTTTAATTTTTTTTCTCTCTTCTATCTCTAACTTTTATTTCTCTTTCTTCTTTTCTTCATTAATTTTTTTGTACTTATTTTCTTTATCATTTTTTATTCTATTTTATATTTTTAAAAGTTATGATTACTCGAGCACAAGTCATGGATGATAACGTAAATACAATAATTGTTTATCATATTTGTAGTCACATCGTCATTTATATTTTTGTAATAATTGGTACAACTATATTTGTATTTTTATGTTAAAGTTTATGCTTGTATTTGTATTTCGTAGTTCGCATTTATATATGTATTTTATAGTTCGCACTTCTATTTATATTTGTTAGTTCACACCATCATATACATTTTATATAATTCGTACTTGTATTTGAAAGAAATGTTTTGTATTTGTATTTGATAATTGACTGTATATTATATTATATTATATTATATTTGTACTGTGATTTTATTGTATTTGTATATTTAGATTATATTTGTATTAGTATTCTATTTTTGTCAATGCTTTTTATTCTTAAAGAATTATTTTTTTTCTATTTGTATTTGTAATTTGATTGCATATTGTATTTAGCCATGATTATTTACAATTTATCATTTCTATTTGTATAAAAACAAGTAAATGCATTAATTGTATTTTCTTGATTCTAAAATATATAAATATGTAATGTATCATTTGATACAAATGTATTGTTTTGTATTTGTATGTCAAAATTATCATTCGTATTTGTAAATAAAAAAATATCACTTGATACAAATACAATTACAAGCAAATGAAACAAACAATTTTATAAATACAAATATAATATATATTTGTATATATTGTATTTATTTGTATCAATAAATACAACTCGTATCAATAAATAAAAACAAGTATTCGTAGAAAGAAAATTAATCGTTCCTTTTCAATAATTAAAAAATATAAATGATAGTTCACACTTGTATCTGTATGTTATAGTTCGCATTTGTATTTTTATTTTATAGTTAGAACTTGTATTTGTATGTTATAGTTTGCATTTGTATTTTATTGTTCGCACTTGTATTTTTGTTTACTAGTTTTCACAAATGAAAAGAAGGAGAAAAATGAAAAGGAAAAAAAAGGACAAAAAAATACAAAAAAGAAGAAGGAGAGTAATAGAAAATAGATAAAAAGAGAAAAAAGAGAAAAAAGAAGGAGAAGTATAAAAAGGAAAAAAAGAAAAAGAAAAAATGGAAAAAAGAAATCGAAAAAGAAAAAAGTGCAAAAAGAAAGAAGAAAGAGAAAAAAAGGGAAAAGAAAAAATGAAGAAAAAAACTAAAAAAAAAGGGAAAAAAAGAGAGTAATAGAAAATAGAAAAAAAAGAAAAGAAAATACATTAGAGAGGCTATGAATTGTAATCAGGGATAATTCCTAGTTTACAAGAAGTCTTGTAATTTATTGATTGTTGAGGCTCAAGAGTTATAGTGAAGTTGGGGTTAAATCCTGTAGAGGTACAAGTCATGATTTTTTACACCTTTTTTGAGACGGGTGTTTCCCACGTAAAAATACTGTGTTTAAGTTTTACTTCTGTGAACCACGTTATCTTACTTATTCCATTGATAGGAAACCAGTAGAGTAAACTATTAAAATTGGTAGGGCACACATCCTAACAAGTGGTATCAGAGAGAAATTGTCTTAAATAAGGCTAGCACCTAAGAAAAGATCACAATGATGAATTCCGCACCTCCTACTAGTCATAGTGAAGGTCAGTCAACCACTAGACCTCCACTCTTTGATGTCTCTCACTTTATCTGGTAGAAAGTAACGATTGAGATGTCCATCCAAAGTGAAGACTATGAATTGTGGGATAGAATTACTGATGGTCCTACCATTCCAATGAAGATGGTTGATAGTGAACAAGTCAGAAAAGTAAGGAGTGAATTTACTACTGATGACTTGGTGGCTTTAAGGAAAAATGCTAAAGCTAAGAACATTCTAGCCTGTGGATTAGGACCCATTGAATATAACAGCGTGTCGACTTACATCACTGCTAAGCAAATTTGGGATGCATTGGTAAATGCATATGAGGGTACTTTTCAGGTAAGACAATTTAGAATTTCCCTTATCTTTACTAAGTATGAGGCTTTCAAGATGAAGGAAAATAAATCCCTACATGAGATGATGACAAGGTTTACAACCTTAACAAATGAGCTGACTTGCTAGGACAAATTCATCACTGAGGAGGAACAGGTTGAAAAGGTTCTACGGGTATTACCAAAAACAAAATGGAATATTAAGGTAACTGCAATTAGGGAGGCTAACAAGGATCTTGCTGGAATGACTTTTGATGAAATAGTTAGAAATTTAAGAACATATGAAATGGAAGTTGATGGAACCAAAGAACAATAAGTTCCAGAGAAAATCCTGGAATTGAAGGCTTCTGAGAGTGATGATGAATTTGAACTTATTAAGGAATAAGTCGCCTTCATAACCAAGAATTTCAGTAACTTCTTAAAATAAAAGGGAACAAGTAGCAAGAAGAGTTTGAATGACAATCCAAATGGATGCTACAATTGTGGTAAGAATGATTATCAAGTCAGAGATTGTCCAGTCTAGGAAATAGAGTGGAAAAATGAAAGGGCTAAAAAGGAACTAAAAGAAAAGGAAAAAAAGGAAGGAGGAACATGCAATGATAATAGCTTGGGGATCTGACTTAGATGATGATGAATCTGATGAAATTGCATTCATGGAGCTTAGAGATTCAAACTTAGATGAAGAAGATGATGCTACTGAGGTAAGCATACTTGAACTTAAAGAAAAACTACACTTGTTTTCTAAATCAAAACTTGTTTCCTTAATGAGTGCACTAATTGATGACTTCTAAGAATTAACTTTTGATAGGGATGTGTTCAACAGTTTTGCAAGTCTTAAATTTGATCTTATTGAATTAAAGGCTTGTAAAGTTACAGTTGATAATGAAAACTGTACTCTCAAGAAACAGGTTGCAGAACTTGATTCTTCTAATAATGATCTTAAGTCTAAAATCCTTAAATTGACTCTCACTAAAAATGGGGAAAAAGTCATAAGTAATGAACAAGAAAGTGTTGAACTTGAACTAGAAAAGTGTAAACTAGAGTGCAACAATGTAGCTGACATGATAAACATATTGAGTCAAGAAATCTCTAAACTGAAACTTGATCTTGAAAGAGCAAATAGGTGGACAAATTCATCAAGAATTGTTCATAAACTGAGTGAGAAGCCTCACAGTGAGAAGTCAGGTTAAGGATTCCACAAGGGTAGTGCTAATCCTATAGATTTATGTTATATCTATGGAAATCTTGGACATCCAACTAGTGAATGTTCAGAAGCTGCTAAAAGCAGATCAAATAGTCAAAACCTAGCAAATAAATTTTCTCAGACCAAAAAGAAAAAAACTGGTTCAGGTCAGAGAAACAGGTTGTACTACATGTTGCCAACTTGGACTAGAAGAAATTTGATTCATCCTTTTAATCATAAAATAGGATCCAAGCTTGTCTGGGTTCCTAAGTCTAACCATTGATTTCTTTTGTAGGAAAAAGTAAAAGGAAGCAAGAGGCATTGGTACTTGGATAGTGCTTGCTCTAGACACATGACTGGTGACAAGAAAAAGTTCCTTTCACTCTCAAAAATCAATAGAGGAGGAGTTTCTTTTGGTGATGGAAAAAAGAGAATCATTAATAGAGTTAAAAAATTGGATCATCTGAGTCAAGAGCATTGGAAGATGTCTATCTTGCAGATGGATTGAAGTACAACCTATTGAACATTTCACAGCTATGTGATAAAGGTAACAAAGTTATTTTCACTTCTGCAGGTGTGAAAGTCAAGAAAATAGACACCATAGAGATTGTGCTCACTGCTAGGAGATACAGAAATATATACAAAGCCGACATAATCACAATACCAGGACCAAAATTGAATTGTCTAAGTGAAATTGAAAATGATCCCCTCCTTTAGCATAGAAGACTTAGACATGCAAGTCTGAAACAACTAAATACACTTTCCTCCAAAGATATGGTATTGGGACTACCCAAGACCAAATTTAAAGAGGAAAAGCTATGTAGTGCTTGTGTAAGGGGGAAGCAGGTAAGATCTTTCTCTAAGTCAAAGAACCATGTTAGCACTACCGAGTGCCTTGACCTGGTTCATATGGATCTGTGTGGACCAATGAGACTTCAAAGCAGAGGTGAAAAAAGGTATGTTTTTGTAATTATTGATGATTATTCCAGGTTCACCTGAACTTTGTTTTTAGCCTCTAAAGAAGATGCCTTTGATGCCTTTGCAAATTTTATCAAGAAAATTAAAAAGAAACTGGGCACTTCATTAGTTTCCATAAGATCTGACCATGGTACAAAATTTTAGAATGTTAAGTTCTTAGAATTTTATTCAGCAAATGGTATAGATCATAATTTTTCTGCACCTAGAATACCAAAGCAAAATGGGGTGGTGGAAAGGAAAAATAGAACTTTGGAAGATATGGCTAGAACAAAGATGCTTACAGTAAATATTGCCAAGAACCTTTGGGCTGAGGCAATAAGCACTGCTACATATATCATAAACATGTGTATGATCAGACCTATGTTAGAGAAAACTCCCTATGAATTACTTAAAGGAAGAAATCCAAACATTTCTCATTCTAAAACCTTTGGTTGTAAATACTTCATACATAATAATGGAAAGGATAATGTAGGAAAATTTGATGCCAAAAGTGATGAGGGAATCTTCTAAGGTTATTTACTTTATAGTAAGGCTTATAGGGTTTTAAACATCAGAACAAATTGTGTTGAAAAAATTAATTTAACTTAGGTTGCAGTTTAATACAATAATAATAATAATAGTAAAATAAATAGTATAATTATTCTCAGATTAGTTATGAATAAATTGTGTAAATAAATATACGACACATAATATATTACGACACATAATATATTACTTTAAAATCAATGATAACAATAATTCGAAATAGACACCTATAAATTATGCTTACAAAATTTAAAATCTCCAATAATAATAATAATAATAGACAATGTATTAGTAAATTATGGGTGTGAATACTAAATAAAATATTAATACATTACATAAAAATATTACATTTAAATTGATAAATTATAAAAAATGATAATAAAAGTAGTAAAATACTTTGTATATTTTTTAAATTATGAATGTGACACTTTAATATTTGTTTGATACAACAATAAAGTGTAAAAAATATTAATGATTTTGACAAAATAATCGCCTAAAAGGAGTATTGAGCGGTCAAAATTGGGTGTCAACAGACACAAAACCAGAACCTTTGACTTCAAAATGATCGGGTAGGACCTTAATTTGCAAATGAAAAAAAGTAGCGAGTTTACAGCAGAAGCTAAAGAAACTAACCTCTGATTTTGAATATCTCTCAAGCAATTGAAACTTTGATTCGGGGTCTTCTCCTTATCTTCTTAGAGAAAATTTAATTTTGGTTTTAATTTTTAAATTTTTTAAATCGATTTTGGTTTTAAATTTTACAAATTCGGTTCAAACAGTTTGGCTTTTGATTTTTTCCCAAAAAAAATTGGTTAAATCGAAAAACCAAAATTATATAAATAATATATATATTTTATTATATATATAAATTTTACATTTATATATATACATATATATTATTTTATATATTCAGTATAAATAATGTTTTTCTGTTATTTCATTTCATCCATGTTGAGTAATTTATATTTGGAAATGAAAAATAGGTTTGAAAAAAATATTTTTTTCAAAAAAAAAATCACCAATTTTCAATGCCCCGTCATGACAAAGAAAGACTCACTACTTTAATCTTCAAAATTAAATAAAAATTCAAAATAACTGAACTGAATTTATAGAAATCGAACCAAATCAAATTTATTTTGTTTTGATTATGGTTGTCATTTTCGTCAATCTAAAAATTAAAAAATTGGATCGATATTAAACAAGCAAATCAAACAAACAGAATGCCCACCCTTAATCTCATCATATATATAATTTTGAAACTACCTAATACTTTCAACTCAATGTAAAATAAAATAATTTTTTATTTTATTTCATGATTATTATACCTTATATCTCACACCAAACGACTCCTAAATATATATTACATTGATATATTATATTATTCTGTGCAGTATGATGCCTTACAATTATATTGAAATTAACCAATTGAAACTAATATAAAAACACGCTCTATTTGAGCCCTAAGTCGTTCTTCGCCGTATCTCAGGCTAACGAAATTTCACTTCTTTAATTTTTCGATGATAACATAACGAGTCAAGCTAAGGTTTATTCAGCTCGAATACATCTGTGATGCCATCTATGCCAACAAACTAATTTTAATTTCTTGAGCATCTTTTGCTTGATTATACGTGTCCACCGATTTAATGTCTAATTTATTTTTATTTTAAGTTTTTTATTCTTCAAGTTTATCCTTTTCCTATTTAAAATTTTTAAGTTACAAAATTCTACGTAAATCTATAAAAAATAATTTCAGCTAAATTTGTAGAAACACAATCCCCCAAATAATTTTCCAAGTAATCATTTCGTAGATGAATTCCCAAGAAATAATTTCAGCTAAATTTGTAGCAATACAATCCCCCAATAATTTCCTAAGTAAAAATTTCGTAGATAAATTCCCAGCAAATTTTGCAACAGATAATTCTCAAATAATTTTTTGGGCTAATAAAATCCGCCACATAAATTTTCACCAAATATCTCTACGTAAATCCGTAGGATAAATAACCTGAGATTTTTCTATGGATTTAAAATATATATATTTTTCCATGTACCTGCTGATTTACCTAGAGATAAAATACCCGCGATACAATTTCTCAGGTAATGTTGCAAGTATGAAATTTGCGCAGTATGACACCAAATTAACCTGCGGAATTTTTTTGCAAATATATAGTTCGTAGGTAATATATTTTAATGTTGAGGAATTTAATATTTTAGTATGTAAATCAACATGTATTTCCTGGGATAATATTTTCGTTTGTAAATTCTAGTAGTGTACTTGGACATCCATCTTTAAGCTTCTTGGCCTTCAAAATTGGGGTTTTAGCATGCCCATTTGGAAGGTCAAACTCTAAAATATAAGGAAATTGCTCTTTCTCTCTGATATTCATCACTTACTTGGGTGGGTTGACTTTTATCAAATCAACCAAGCATAATGTTGAAAAGTGGATAAAATGGGGCCTTTCCTTTATTTCGGAGTTGCATTCCATCGGTCATCTTCACCCCGAAATGGGCTAGAGTATTCATAAGGAATTTGCTCGACTTCCTCTATCGACTCTAGCACCATTTCCTTAATCTTGGCATCCTCTCTCGTGTTTGATTGGGTTGGTTGGGAAATCACCAAGGATCCTTCAGTGTCAAGCTCATTTAGAAGCGTGGGCATGGTCGTAGTATTTGCATGATTGACCTCCATGCCTATGCCCTCTATCTTCTTGATTTTCTCGTTACATTCCCCCATAGATTAATGTATGAGATGTATATTACCCCCCGTTAATTCCACCCAATCCAAGATAAGTTGAAGAATTTCTTCAAAACTATTATTTTTTGTTCTTCGTTCTTCCTTTTCTTGAACATAAAGTAGAGTTAAACCACATATATATAGTGAAAGCGAGAAAACAAAACCAATGATACCAAATAATATTCCAAAACTTTATGTCATAATGTAAGAACTACTAAATATATCTCAAATGTCAAAAAATTACAATGATAATAAAAAATGGATCACAATCTATCTCAAAATACAAAATAAGATGAGAAGAGGTAGTATATCAACTCCAGAAGCATAGATCGACCATTACCTAGAATAAAATCTTGATATCACATGAATTAGATATCGTGCAGTACACTCGTACCTATATCTTTATCAAAAAGGTGCAAAGGGGTGGTACTGTCCACTTGTACTGAGTAGATATCATAGGCCGACTGAGCAAAAAAGAAATAAAACATAGAAAATACACAATATAGGGATGCCACCTGTAATCAACAGTATCCTAAATGGTAGCCCACACCATCTCCACTAACAGCTCTACAATATATGCACATACATTTAGGAATATGAGAGAAAAGCACAATCATACATACATACCAAATAAAAGTATAAAAAAAGAAGTATAAATACACATATATCGTATCAAGGATGATAATACAACACAAAATGAGCATAAAATATAAAATGCAATGAAGATGATGATGGTGATGTGATGTGACATACGAGGTAGTTGCACAACCTTTGTATACAACTACCAAAATGTTCTCCTAAGATATGACCCATGGGGGATTCATCAATCCATATAAAGACATGATACTAACCCAGGGCTTTGTCTTAATGGGCATCCCAAGTCTGACCGAAATCAGAGACCCGCCCTATTACCCAACCCAACCAAAGGTTGCCTGCCCCGAGTTGGCTGAATTCCGAACATTTAACAAAATAGCGTAACTATCCAATTCCGAACTCTGGGATAGGTCTACAATTGAGACCGACCCAACCGAGTCCAAACGCCCAAACCAATCTGATGATTAGACCAAACCATAAGCCAACAACCAAAAATAACCAAACCAAGTTCCATAACATAACATTAAAGGATGGAACAGTGATATATTTAGTCCAACGATATCATCCCCAGTACCAATGCCACTACTAAGGCTAACACCAATACCGATCCCACCCATACCAACCCATAGTAGTTCGACAAAAGCCTCTAACCAAAAGAAAACCAATATCCAGTTGGGACATGCCCCTAACCATAGCCAAAACCAATATCCATAAATAGACCAAAGTGTATGAAAATAACCATAAAAGGGAGCCTTCCAAAAGATGGAAGCTCACCATTTCAATCCAATAGCTAATCCTGAATGTCTGATAGCCAAGCAGAAGGAGTAGAATGGACGGTTCCTATATCGCATGGGAATACAACCGCCCGAAGATAGGTTAGTGGGTGAAAACTAGCATGAACTCAAGATAAGGATAAAATAATGCCTTCCAGTAAAACCAAGTAAAGCGATCATATGCATACAAACCATACACACACATATATAACCGTGTCGGGAAAAGAAATCAGGTTTAGCATGCATTTAAAACCATTAACCTGGGTATGTGAAGCTTAATCATCCTTAATCACCCACGGGATATATGGGTCCAGTGTAACCCCCTGAACGGGCCCTAATATGTGTAGCTGGACAAAACGGAGATACCATAAGCCTAGAAGATTCCCGACTACCCTTCGCTCTCTATGATACAAATGTACAGTGTACTTAGAGGATTCCTGTGTACCTCATAGCATCATATATGGTCGTTATGACCAACCCCTCATATCGATAAATATAAGTTTCTAGCGTCTGTCCATTAGACTCCCACCTTCACGGTTAGCCATCTGTATAAGACTTCTGTCGGCTCTGAGCAGCTCAGAGTCTTTCTCTGATCAAGTAGACTTTCTCTAAGGTGTCGAATACCAAGTCAGGCCCTACTACTATGGCCTAACCCACTTCGAACCAACCGATTAGAGATCTGTACCTCTTACTGTAGAGAGCTTCAAATAGAGCCATCTGAATATAGGAATGATAGCTGTTGTTGTATGCAAACTCAATCAAAGACAAGTGGTCATCCCAACTACCCTTGAAATCAATTGCACACGCCCTTAGCATATTTCCAAGGTCTAAATGGTCTTTTCTGCTTGACCATCTTTCTGAGGATGAAAGATTGTACTGAGGTGAACTTGGGTACCAACACCCTTTTGGAACGCTTTTCAAAAGTGAGAGGTTAATTGGGTACCACTGTCTAAAACAATAGACAACAGAACACCGTACAATTTGACCAAATCCCTGATATAGAGTCTGGCATAATCATTGGTTGAATATGAGGTATGGACTAAAAGGAAATAAGCTGATTTGGTTATCCTATCTACAATGACCCAAACTGAATCATGCTGACGACGAGTACGAGGCAAGCCCATCATAAAGTCCAAGTTCACTTCTTCCCATTTCCAAGTAGGAATACTGAATTCCTGCATGGACCCACTACGCTTATGATGCACTATCTTAACCTACTGACATGTAGAGCATTTAGCCACGAACTCTGGAACATCTCTCTTCATCACACTCCACCAATAGATCTCCCACAAATCATGGTACATCTTAGTGGACAGAAGATGGGTTCACTACCTTAGTCGCGACGGCTTGGGCGATGGTCCGTTAGCCTAACTATCACTTCTGGGCAGTTTCGACAGTTTTATGTAAAACTTTCATAAATTTTTACTTCGATATTGGATTTGGACGAAATTGGTATCGTTGGAAAGCTAATTCAATTTACCACATGATCAAAAGTTGAAAATGGGGAAATTCTATCTGATTTAAACATTAATCATTTAGGAAGTCATAACTAACTCTTTAGGAGACTAGATATGACTTAAAGAAAGTTTGGGATATTATATGCAGATACAACCACACATAATCCTCAGCTGAAAGTTAGTCCTCACTGGTAAGAAGTGAGCGGACTTTGTCCTCCTATCCATGTTGACCCAAATCGAATCAAATTGGTTCCAAGACCGAGGAAGATCGATAACAAAATTCATATTGATTACCTCCATTTCCATTCTGGCAACTCTGTTTCCTAATACAACCCACTAAGCCTCATGTTCTTAACTTTACTTCTTGACACACCGTGTATTTGGCTACAAAATCAGCCACATCCCTTTTCATACCATTCTACCAATATATCTCCTTGAGATTATGATATATCTTCGTCAATCCGAGATAAACAACATAGTATGATTCATGCACCTCAACCAAAATCGTTTGTCGTAATCCATCAATGTTAGGAACATACAACCTTCCTTGGTACCATAAAGTGCCATCACTACTGATCTCAAATACCATAACCTTTTGACCACCAACATCACTCTTGATTTTCATCAAGATAGGATCTAGCACTTGCTTTTACTTAATCTCTGCACCAATAGACGACCGAACCACTTTTGGTACAAACACACCACCATCCTCAGAGTCTAGAAGGCGAACCCTAGGATTAGCCAAGCGGTGAATATACTTCTCCAATTCTCACTTCTCCTTATCCACATGAGGTAAAATCCCCATGGATAATTTGCTAAGAGTATCAACAACCATGTTAGATTTACCTGGGTGGTAGTGAAGACTCATATCATAGTCCTTGAGAAGCTCCAACCATCTCCTTTGCCTGAGATTTAGATCTTTCGAAGTGAACACATACTGTACATTCATATGATTATAAAAGATGTCCACATGCCCGATCTTCAAAGAAAAAACCACCGCTAAAAGCTTTAAATCATAGGTAGGATAATTCCTCTCATGCACCTCAACTACCTAGAAGCATAGGAAATCACCTTCCCATGCTGCATCAAAACGCTACCAAGTCCCACCCTAGATGCATCATAATAAACCACAAATCCCTTATTGCCTTTAGGCAATGTCAAAACTGGAGCCGAAGTTAGCTTATCCTTCAGCTTCTCAAAACTCTCCTCACAGACATCCGACAAAGAAAACTTGAACTTTTTCTGAGTCAATGTAGTCAATAGGGCAAAAAAAAACTTTTTGCAAATCACCGATAATACCCATCCAAACCCAAAAAGCTCCGAATGTCAGTTGGAGTCGTGGATCTAAGCCACCTTTTAACCACCCAACCTTTTATGGATCCACCATGATCCATTTGTTAGAAATAATAAGACCCAAGAAAGTTACTATCTTCAACTAAAACTCACACTTTGAGAACTTGGAATACAATTGTTGTTTATTCAAGGTCTGCAACACCTCACGGAGGTGATTACATGATCTACCTCACTCTTAGAATAAACCAGGATGTCATTAATAAAAACAATGACAAAAAGATCCAAAAATAACCTGAATACCCTATTCATAAAATCCATAAATGTCGCTGGGGCATTAGTTAAACCAAATGACATAACTAAGAATTCAAAGTGCCTATACCGAGTATGAAAAGTCATCTTAGTGATATCCACCTCCCTAATTTTAAGCTGATGATACCCAGATCGAAGATTTATTTTATAAAAGAATTTGGAACCTTGCAATTGATTCAACTAGTCGTCTATCCGTGGAAGAGGATACTTGTTCTTAACTGTTACCCTATTCAATTGCAAATAGTTAATGCACATCTGAAAGGAACCATACTTCTTGTGCACGAACAACACTGGTGCACCCTACAGGGATATACCAGGACAAATAAACCACTTATCCAGAAGATCCTTAAGTTTCTCCTTGAGTTCCCTCAACTTAGCCAGAGCCATTCTATAAGGAAGAATAGATATTGGACGATTGTCTGGAATCAGATCAATACCAAACTCATTTTCCCTATCCAGAGGAACACCAGGAAGATCATCCAAAAAGACCTCAAGAAACTCATTTACCACCAGAACCAAAAGTAAAGACGGACCTTCCAAATTAGAATCTTTAACCTAGACTAAGTGATAAAGACACCTCTACCTAGGAGCTAGGGAACCACCCTCCCACTCTATAACCAGTTCACCAGAGAACCTAAAGACAACATTACTGGTCCAACAATTTAAGGAAGCATCACAAGAGTGTAATAATCCATCCCTAGAATAACATCAAAATCCACCATATCCAGTTTAAATAGATCCATCAAGTTATGCTTGGGACGAAGAGATACCACACACCTCCTATAGACTCATTTAGCAATAACCGAGTTACCTACTGGGGTAGAAATAAAAAAAGGATCCGAAATAATCTCAGGATCAAAATCAATACAAATAGCTATAAATGGAGTCACATAAGAAACAGTGGACCTTGGATCAAGCAAACAATACATGTCATGGCAAAAGAGTTGTAACATACCAGTCATGACATCAAGTGATTGATCAAACTCCTATCCAGATACAAGAGCATTTAACCTATTCCAGCTTATGCTGGTACCAGAAGTAGAAGCATACATAGAAGCAGCACCACTAGGTGCGGGAGTAGAAGACAAAGAAATCGGACCCTTGACCTCTCTTAAAGCACCCTTACCGACCGAAAAATTTTTGTGCATATGGCCTGGATGTCAACATTTAAAACACCTGTCCCTCCCTTCATCATAAAATCCCCGATAAAGATGACCACAAAACCAACAAGGAGGGTGAAGAAACCAATTGAGCACCAATCACCTGAGATTGGGCAGCCTATGCCCAAAAATTGTTGCCTCCCTACTTATGCCTGTCACCAGACAACTTCGAGTAGGGAGCACTAGCAGTGGAGAAGGAACCATAACTACTTCCCTTTTTGTTTTACCATTTTCTTCCATCCTGCTTAAAGAACCCGCACCTCTTACCCTACCTTTTCCCAAACTCTGTCAATTTTCTCTTTTCTTCCTCCACTTGTTTCATATGAACCACCAATCTCAAAATATTCATATCGTTATTCAGCAAAATAGTCTTTCTTTCAAGGATCAAATCCTGAGATAGCCCAAAAGTGAACTTTCTTATCCTATCCCTCATATATGACACTAACTCTAGAGCATAGCTGGACAACTAATGAAATTTTAAAGCGTATTCCTTGACAGTATTTTTCTATGCTTAAGATTCACGAACTCTTTCATCTTTGCTTCTCTCAGCTCCTGAGGAAAGAAGCTATCGAAGAAGGCATTTAAAAATGCCTCCCATAAAACAACTCCTCCACATCACCCCTATCCCTATAAAACTCCTCGTACCACTAGTACATAATATCTTTGAGCTGATAAGCTGCAAAATTTACCCCTTCCACATTTATGGACTGCATCACTCCAAATATTTTCTCCATCTTGTCCAAAAATCTTCAAGAATCCTCCTTCACCTTTATACTAGTGAAAATATAAGGATTCATCTTCATGAACTGTACAACCCTTGTGACTTCCACAGATAGAACACTAGATACATCTCGCTCAGCCTGAGCATCAACCAACTGAGTAATAGTATGAATCGATTAATAAAATTCTACATCAGTTACCTCACCATAATGAGGACTAGTAGCAACTGGTGAAACTCTAGAATAACCAGTGCTTGGATACTTGGATCGAGTATGAACTCAAGATATGGGGTGTACTCTATCAACATCGTTCACAAATTAGGCAATTTCCTTGTGTTCTAGATTGAAGAGGCATGATATGAAAAGCGAACAAACAAGGATTAGAAAGGACCTTCGACCTTGTAGCTTGAAACAAAATACCAAGAAAGTGGAAAATTCCTAAATACCTTGTAGCTTCTTCTTTATGAGTGTGGTGCGCTACACCCCCTAAAAGAGACTCTACTAGACACGACTTTATAGACTCCCTAATTGACCTTGAACCAAAAGCTCTTATACCAACTTGACATAAACTGACCTAGAGCCTTATCATAATAGGCATCCCAAGTTCGACCCAGGGCCTACCCTGAGTTAGCTGAATTCTGAACATTTAACAAGATAGCGTAACTATCCAATTCTAGACACTGGGATGGTCTACAACTAAGACTAACCCAACTGAGTCCAGCCGCCTAAACCCATCCAATTACCAGACCAAACCAACAACTAACAACCAAATAATAACCAAACCAAGTTTCATAACTTAACATAAAAGGATGGAGCAGTAAGAAATTTAGTCCAACGGTATCAGCCCCAGTAATAAGGCCATTACTAAGGCTAACACCAATACCGATCCCGCCCATACCAACCAATAGTAGTTCCACAAAAGCCTCTAACAAAAAGAAAACCAATATCTAGTTGGGACATATCCCCAA
>NC_061111.1:64629029-64768303 GCF_002878395.1 Capsicum annuum
TATCACCACAAAAAGTTCACAAAATAGTATTTAAAACATGGTTCTTGAGCTCTATGAACGGATTGGATCCATAGATGAACACTACACATACCTTAGTGATTGAATCTTGAAAGAGATCTAATGTTTTTAAAGATTCTTGAAGAATTCCTTAGGCTTGCTCTTAAGGAGATGATCTTGAGAGAAAACCCTAATCTTGTGGTTGAGAGTGTAAGAGAGGGCTTTTAAGATACTTCATTGAAGGAAAATGAGAAAAATTATGCCTCTTTAGGGTTATAAGTTGTGGAAGGTGAAGGAAAAGACCAAATACCCCTATGAAATAAATTCCCAGTTGCTGAAAATCATAGCTGACGAAATTTGTCACAAAACATCAAAAATTTGACAAGCCATCAAAAATGTCGTTACACAAGAGCTGGAATTGAAGGTTTCTACCTATGTCTGATGACATTTGTGACAAGGCATCAAAAATATGGTAAGCTACCACAAATGCTGTAACTTAGGAGCTGGTTTCTTCCTAAGGCTGCGACCTTCGTGATAGGGCATCACAAGTGTTGTAAGCTACCACAAATGTCATCAAGTACGAGCTGGTTTCTTCCTAAGGCTGACGGACTTTGAAATAGGGCATCACAAGTGTTTTAAGCTACCACGAATGTCGTCACTTAGGAGCTAGTTTCTTCCTAATGCTGACGACTTTCGTGATAGGGCATCCAAAGTGTGGTAAGCTACCATGAATGTCATCACTTAGGATATGGTTTCTTCCTGAGGCTGACGACCTTCGTGATAGGGCGTCACAAATGTGGTGAGCTACCACGAATATCGTCACACTATTTCTATCCTAACATTTTTGAGTAAAATAGGAATAATTCTTTGCTCCGATATCAGATTTAGGCAATATTGCTATCGTTGGAAAGATAATTCAATTATCTATCTGTTGATAGGTCATGAGATCAAAAATTCCAAGTATAATGATATATATGCTCATTTAAGTTGACTATACCAATATCCTTCTTAAGAATTCAATCGGTAAGGAATGTTTTGATTCGTCTGATAGGTGGGAGTTATTTGAAGCCTTAATATACATCTAACCTACTCATAAAACTATAAAATAAACATGATGTACTATGCATGATATTGGTACATGGCTCTAATATTGGTTTGAATTTTTTAGGGTATTACAGAAAAAGACCTAATTGCCCCTCAATTATTTAAATCAAAAAAACTGGAAGCAACTGCGTCTTATCAGGGTAGCTTACTGGTTCTTAGGAAAATAATCATAACTTTTCAGTCGGGTATCAGATTAAGGTAAAATTGGTATTGTTGAAAAGATAATTCAATTATATACAATTTGGTGTGTTTTGAGCTGAAAAATTCCATATATATCAAAATATATACAGGTTCAAAACTGACCCTTGTTGAATCGAATACATAAATTTGGCTGACTCAAAGACTCTCAGCTTATTTTCGTTCTAAGTGATTCCTATGACATTTTTTGCCTCATAATAACTTCAAACACTGGATAAGGATCATGACACATGAATTTAAATATAAATCATGGAATTAAAGTTTACACACGTAGGAACGATAATTCTATTTCTAGCTCAAAAATGTTGGATTTTACATTATCTCTCCCTTGTGATTATTTATCCCTGAATGATGGGTAGGAACTTATAGAATCTCCAAAAGTATGCAATAAAGAATGTAACCTTGCATTAAACATTTTTCCTCCAAATAATATCCAAAGGCATCAAACTAGCTTCATGATAAACCCTAGTGAAACATGTAAGCACTAAGCGTGAGATAATAAGAATTGATATAGAGATGACCTTGCACGTGACTTCCAAGGATCATAGCCATCACAAAATAAGGCATGAGTTTATTTGGTGATAATAGTCATATTTACATAGGTACAATCATGAAATGAGATTTTGCGGGAGATAAGAATAGCAGTATTCTCTACCTTACAAGATTATTAGATGTCACCTACAAGTTTAGGACTGACACTCTCTTAGGGGTCACCCACCAATTTTGGAATGACTCCCTAGTCCTCCGGGATACCTGATTAGTGGATTCACGTACCCATGGCACAGTAATGACACCCTTCCAACAAGGGTTACAAGTTGGACCCCAATTGGATCAGATTAGGGCATGTCAGTTAAATGATATCTCCCATAGTCTCAATATAGTATTCAACATAGGTTCAGTTCAGGCTTTCTTGACCAAGTGTACAGACTTTTATTTATTCAGTTATCTAATTTATAGTCTTTTATATTTCAGACTTATTTCATATTATAAATTTATGCTTGATTTTTCATTCTCAGATGTCATAATTTTCATGTATTCATGTTCAGTTATCATATGCTATTCAGTGAGTCCTTATTTCATATACACAGTACCCTATGTATATAAGCCTAACCTCATCTCATATACTAGTACATTCAAAGTACTGACTGCATACTCTTCTTTGCACTATGATGTCTTATATCATTGGTTCAGAAGAATAATTTCTGGACTGCAGTTGGACAACTCAATGTAATCCAATAGCCATAGTGGTGATTCCCCATACATCGAGGATATTTTATGATTATTCAATTATTCCAGTATTTTATTTTACTCAGTCAGTCAGAGATTTTTGGGGGTTTGTCCCATCAACTCCTCAGTCAGTTTAGAGGCTTTCAGACATACAAACAAAATAGTTAGACAGTTAGTTAGTCGCTTTCAGTTCTTATCAGTTGTTTTAGATATTTAGTATTTCATAATTCATTATTTAGATACACATTTCTTTCTCAGTTTATCTTCCACATATGTGTTATGTTCATATTATATTCAGTGCTCACAACAAGTACCAACTCATGGGTTAGCTTGTAGTCACTTATGACCATAAGCATAGTTGTCGCGACTAGGTGGTAGACTCGAATCTTGACAAAATTTGGTATCAAATCCTAAGTTTTTAATGTGTCCTAGGGAGTCTGAAAGCCATGTTGAGTAGAGTCTTGTGCATAGGGTAAAGCACGCCACACTTATCGACAAGAGGCTACAAAATATTTTAGAAAATGTTTCATTTCTTTAAGTATTCATGTCGTGCGAATGAGTATGAGCTCTATTTAAACTCTATTTCTGACTTATCCTTAATTCCATTTATAGACTATGCCTCCCAGAAGAAAGAACAAAAGAAAATATAGGAACCATCTTGTACCTCCGCTTGTTTAGAAAGATCTCCTAAATGAGAATATCTCTCACGCTAAGTTCAGAGCTTCTTTCACTACCTTTTCATTTATTAGCGACTCAGAACAACCAGCGAGCTATTGTCCTAGACAACCAAGTGGCAAATACAGTTGTAGCTTGGATTCAGGATTTCACCCGAATAAATTCCCCCTTATTTTCGGGATCCAATTCAAAGGAGGATCTGCAGGAATTTATTGTTATGGTTCAAAAAGTTACAGATTTTATGGGTGTCACTTCAATTGAGAGTGCAGAGTTTGCTGCATACAAGTTACAAGATATAGCTCGCACCTGGTGTAAGCATTGGAAGGAGGATAGGGGTTTTGAGGCAGGGCCTGTTGACTAGGAGGTGTTTGCCATGATTTATTAGACAAGTTCATTCCTTTAGAGTTAAGGGAATCTAAGGTACAGGAGTTCATTAACTTGACGTGGGGTGGTATGAGTGTGAAGGAATACTCGCTTAAGTTCACTAAGTTGGCATAGTATTCTCCTTCAATGGTTGCTAATAATAGGTTTAGAATGAGTAAGTTTGCTTCTGGTATATCGCCAGAGTTCATTAAATTAATGCAAGGCAGTATGAGTCTGAAGGAATTCTCACTTAAGTTCACTAAGTTAGCGAGGTATGCTCCTTCGATGATGGTTGATAGTAAGTTTGTTTTAGATGTATCTGATAGTGTGGTCAAGAAGTGTCAAACTTTTATATTTATTAAAGATATGAACCTATCTAGGCTCATGGTTCATGCTCACCAGAATAAGAAAGAGAAGCTTAAAGAGAAAGAAAGGGAGAATAAGAGGGCTAGAATAGGTAGTTTTAACTTTTCTCAGCCGAGGTTAGAGGGTGGAAACTGTTCTCAGTTCCATCACAAATTCTCAGCTCCATATCCATCTTCATATAGTGTGCCAGTTCCAATGTTCAGGAATGACAGTTGGGATAGAGCACTAGGCTCTAAGTCACAGGGTAGCATAAACAGTGGTCATACAAATTAGCTTTGCAAAAAATGTGGTAAGAATCTTCAAGGTGTGTGTAAGGTTGGTAGTGATGTGTGTTTTGGGTGTGTCAAGCTAGTCCACAGGTTTAGAGAGTGTCCAATAGTTTCTTATAGGGAAAAAGATTTATGCTAATAAGGTCAGTCCAATCTGTTATCAGCTCTAGTAAGTCGACCAACTAAGAAGAGCGCCACTTCCAATGCCACTAGTGGTCAGCGCCAGAATAGATTGCATCCACTCTAGTCCCGACAGAATTAGGAATTTTCTCCTGATGTATTTAATGGTACGTTACAGGTCTTTCATCTCTATATTAATGCTTTATTAGAGCTTAGAGATTCACTCTCCTTTGTAACCCTCTATGTAGCAGTTGATTTTAATATTAGTCCCAAATCTTTAGCAGAACCTTTCTCAGTATCTACTCCAGTAGGTAGCTCCATTGTAGCTTTGGGGGGTATACCAAAACTGCCCTGTTACAGTGTCCCAGAGAGTTACCTTAATGGATCTTATGGAGTTAGAGATGGCTAATTTTTATGTCATTCTCGGCATGGATTGCCTCCACCTATGTTATTCCTCAGTTGATTGTAAAAATATAGTCATTTAGTTTCAGTTTCCCAATGAACTAGCCATTGAATGGAGGGGTAGTATGTCTGTGCTTAGAGGCCAGATTGTTTCTTATTTTCAAGCGAGAAAAAATATATCTAAGGGGTGTGTTTACCATCTTGTCTGATTCAACGACTCTAGTTCTGAGACTCCAACTCTCGAGTCTATTTTAGTATTAAGGAAATTTCCAGATGTGTTCACTGAAGACCTCCCCGGAGTTTCTCCCGAAAGGGAAATTGAATTCGAAATAGATCTCCTTCCAGATACCCAACCTATCTATATTTCTCCCAAAAGAATGGCTCTAGCTGAGCTTAGGGAATTGAAAGAACATTTGAAAGATCTCTTGGATAAGGGATTCATCCGACCCAGTGTTTCTCCATGGAGCGCTTCAATCCTTTTCGTGCATAAGAAAGACGGTTCTCTCAGAATGTGCATCGATTACCATAAGTTGAACAAAGTCATAATTAAGAATAAATATCCACTCCCCTAAATTATTCGACCAACTTCAAGGTGCCAGTTATTTCTCTAAGATAGACCTAAGATCCGGCTATCATCAGCTTAGAGTCAGAGAATGTGGCCTTTTAAAGACAGCCTTCATCATTTGGTATGGTCACTACGAATTCCTTGTGATGTATTTTGGACTAACAAAGGCCCATGAAACTTTCATAGACGTGATGAACACAGAGTTCAAGCAGTACTTGGACATGTTCGTCATAGTGTTCAATGAGCATATTCTTGTCTATTCGTGTAGTGAAACTGATCATGTAGACCATCTCTGAATTGTATTGCAAACTCTTAGAGCCCATCAGTTGTTCGACAAATTCAGTAATTGCGAGTTTTGGATAAGATCAGTAACTTTCCTTAGCCATATTATGACCGGTGATGGCATTCGAGTTGACCCTCAAAAGACCAAAGTAGTGAGAAACTGGCCAGACCTATCTCTCCATCAGATATCATACCAGGAGTTTCTTGGGTTTGGACGGCTATTACAATTATTTTTTTGAAGAGTTCTATTCTATTGCATCCCCCATGTCTTGATTGACTAAGAAAAAAGTCAAATTTAAGTGGCCAGATTCTTGTGAGAAGAGTTTTCAAAAGTTGAAGACTCGACTCACTTCAACCTAGTATTCACTATGCCAAACAATTCAGATGGGTTTGTAGTTTACTGTGATGCTTTCAGAGTTGGTCTTGGTTGTGTATTGATGCAGATAGGAAAGTTCAAAACAATATTTCTACGTTTTTTTACACTATTAATATATTAAAAATAAAGATAAAGATTATATATTAAAGATTAAAGATATAAATGTTGACTCTTTTTGTTATTGTTCAACATATAAGATAATAACGACATGTGAAAATGGGAAGTTGTTATGAAATACATCCAAGTATAAAACATTATTTATGTATATTTAGTTTCTTTCCATATGTATATAGTGATGATTGTTTTGTTGGTAAAGTTTTGAATTAGATAAATGACTATCAAAAGACAAAACATATAAAGGCAAGATGAAAGATTTGCATTACTAGTTTGTCCGAGTGCTTTTGAGTTTCTTTTGAAGGTATGTTCCATTTCAACTTCTTTATCTTTTATGGGCCACTAGTCATATTTTTGAAGCAATCTATGTGTGACATGTGAGTTGTTTTGTCCCTCTATAAGCACATTTCATTAACTTATATGTGTAATTCTACTGCTTTAGGAGGTGAGAAATGGTTTTCCAACCATTTATAGTTTTTTATTTTTAGTTTTATGTCTCTTCTATAAAAAAATCTTCAAGTTAACATATAATAAATCATCATTTTATATGTAACAGATCTTAAAAGACCATTTCTTCTATTTAATATGTAAGAGTGAGAGAGATTTTATTTTCTCATTTTTTTAGGTTAGTTTGTCTCGGAGCATTTTATCTTTTGAATTATATGAATTCCATAGATGGATTTTTGACAAACTTATTAATGTGTTGAAAATTTTCTATTTGGAACTCAAGAGAGTGATATAACAAAAATGCAGAGTTTCAGTGAGTGGGGGTAAATTCTACAATCATCAATTATGATAAGGTAAATGATAAAAAATTTAGGGAGACATGATTTTTTATTCCTTTACAAATTTCAGTATCTTTTATTCTAGGTATTTTTGTAAGATATCTGCATCAAAAATTTAATTTCTTCTATTCAAATTGTATAAAGACAAGAAATCTAATTTCCTCCGATCCAAAGATAATTTAATATTTTAGAAAACTATAAAAATATTATAATAAGTCGCAATAAATTACAATGTAAAATATTTAAAAAATTCATGAAAAGAATATTGGTTAAAACTTGTTTGACTCTCGAAATTAGAAGGTGCCAAAAGGAGAGAATAATTTATTTTCATTTTCCTTTTTTTTCCATCAGTTTGGTTTTTGTTTGTTTATCTTTTTTTTTTCCTTTTAAATTTCCTTCTAGAATAATCGGAAGAGATATAACGCAATTACTTTGTATTAATAAAAGTTCATTGAACAATTTTATATAACATGTCGGATCTGATGGACATCTCTTTCATGAAGCAATGGCCTCTAATGATGAGCATCACCAAAATGTGGCAGTTGAAAAACCCTCAAAAATTGAAAGAGTAGAAAAATCCACCAAAAAAGCGGGCAAAAGTTCTGTTGTCATGCTGCGTGTTGTGCGTATTTACGTGACGGACAATGACGCCACAAACTCGTCTTGTGACGAGGAGGAAATGCTTCAAGGAGAGAAGTCCCAGAGACCTAAGAAGTTGTGGATAAAGGAAATCATGAGTGAAAATGGAAGGAATAGGGTGATTTCAAAGAAGAAATCCAAAGAGAAGAAGCTACTTCAAGTAAACATGAAGAAATACAAGGGAGTTAGACAACGAAAATGGGGCAGGTGGGCAGCAGAGATTCGAGACAAAAGAAACAATACTAGACATTGGTTGGGAACTTTTGACACTGCTGAGAAAGCTGTTGTGGCTTATGATGAGGCAGCCATTGAAATAAATGGTGCTAATGGTTTGACAATATTCTGGTGGCACCACCAAAGAAAATCAACCCCTGAAAGATAGAAGGTGGATCCATAATTTAGTTAAACTTGATTGATTCAACCTTCCATAGGACGTTAAATTTCATTGATTGTTAATGCTTTATTATTTAGCTGTACAATATTTGATGTTTTAAACCTTGTATGTACTTCCAGCATTTTCAGGGGTTCTGGTTTTACTGCATGTTTTTTATTAGAGTAAACTACAGCTTGCTTTTGTTAATTGGGATAATACTTCATTTTGATATTTGGCATCTTTACAGTTCATTTTGGTATTAGAATATATGAAGAGAAATAGCAACCTAGCTAGGAGGTGTGTCAGGTTAGCCACAATGGGTTTGAGAATGGGTAGAATTCTGATGAAAGAAGTATGCCATTATCAAATCCATTGAGGAAAACCAGCAAAATCTTCCACCAAATTTCAAAAAACTGCTGAAAGTAATTAAGTGCTCCTACAAACTTCCATCGACTTTTAATCCTGCACCATCGAAGAAGAAGTCTGCTGCTGAGGCTAAGCCTAAAATACTATCAAGCCGAAGGCAAAGCCGGCTGCTAAGGATAGCCTTGTTGCCGGGGCTAAGACTAAGATTGCTCCTGGTAATGCATACATTGCCACTTAGACAGCTGAGGTCACAAAGGTTGCTATAGAACGACTCCAAGTTGGAAAGTTACGCAGAATGCTATAATAGCCAAAAAGGTTCCGAGTAAAATGACACCTTCTAAGAGCGTGAAGTCGCTGGTGAAGAAGGCTTCCACAAGGAGGGGAAGGAAGTAGAAGCTCAGGAATAGAGGATTTGCTTTTAGGGATAGAAAAAGTCCACCAAAAGAAAGATGAATGGTGAGCCTCTGGCAAGGGTTTTGGGTTTTTTCCCATGAGATTGAAACAAAAAGAAAATTGTCGTTCCGATGAGTCATGTATTGTATCTATCCCCATGTATAACAATGCGTACATATCTACCCATATGTATCTATCATTATTTGACTGTAGATTAAACTTTATATTAAACTATATATTCATACTTACATTTCACTAAAGACACATTTATGTTACATTCAATATCATATGTCACAAAATACCAACTCACGTAAAATACTAGATTTGCTTTTCTAAATCTCCTCTAGTTTTTAGTTTCTTTTAAGAGTAAATGCACTGTTTCCACCCTGAACTGTAAAGGAAATTGCCGAGACACACCTGAATTTAAGGAGGGTCATATTACCCTCTAGACTAATTAAAATCATATTTTTGGCAACCTTAGTACCTACGTGGCACATACGCAGCACATTAGTGAAGGTCCATGTAGGCACACTTATGTGCCACGTAGGCTCTAAGATTGCCAAAAATACGGTTTTAATTAGTCCAGGACGATAATAGGACCCTCCTAAAGTTTGGGTGTGTTTCAGCGATTTCATTTATAGTTTAGGTGGAAACAGAGCATTTTCTCTTCTTTTAATAGAAATACTTCATCTTACAAAGAAGAAGCTATGATGTCATACAAAAGTTCAAACAGTTCAAACAACTCAAAACCTCGAATATATATCTAAATTAGCATAACTTAGACATATAACATTTGTGTCTTGAAACTCGCATATCAAGGAGAGATCAAATCAGAAAATTGTAATGAAAAGTTTGTCTATGAAAAATGAAGGAACTGAAAAGTTACCTAGAATTAGGAAAGATTTGTCTATTAGGCTTTTCTTCATTCAGGAAATGTAAATGAAGGGAGAAAGAAAAGGATTATAGTACACAAGATCTGCTATACCTGGGAGACTTTGTCTAGAATTTTTGAAGTGTTTGAGCTGAACATAGAATTGTGTCAGATTATACATTTTGTAAAGACTGTCAGGACATTGTTCATGCCTAACTATCGTACTTACAACTTCAAAAGTAAAAATTGTGTTGGAAAAGAAATTATAATCTGAAATTTGAATAGAACATCATGATTTTTGACCTGAATAACTTCTAGTTAGTAACTTAATATTTGTTTGGATCTTCCTAACATTTTTGTCAATTATGGACTAATATGTATGAGAACCTGGGAGACTAAAATTATAATTAGTTCTCATTCGAGATAAAAATGCTAGTTGATTTATTTCGATCTAGTTGAGTTTTGGTGTGCAACTTAAGTAAAATTGCTTTCATCTAGAAAGAAAAACTAACACCAAAACATACAATGTTATGGACTTTCAAATCTTTACAATAGAGAAAAGGGTACAATCCAACCAATACAAAAAGAAAAAACATTCCACTAAGTTGGGAGTTATCTAGATTTAATTATCATAATTGAGAGGATCTACAACAAAATAATAAATCATTTCTTAAATCTAACAACATCTGTAGATTACGACGGTGGATTCATGTAGTTGATTTTCTTTGTTTGTGGGTCTCTTGGTGGTGGTTTGAGGATGTTTTTCACAGCATCAACGCCTTTCATTTTAATGATCGTCTTGTCATAAGCCAAAGCAGCTTCATCAGCAGTATTGATGTTCCTACCCAAACTCGATCATTCGTTCTTGGCTCTCGAACCTCTGCCACCCACTTGCTTCACTTTCTTTGTCTAAATCTTTTGTACTTTTTCACCTTTTCTTGCGGCAGCTTGAGATCTCTCTCCATAGAATTTTCGGCTGAAATTGCCTCAATTTTTTCATTCTTGATGATGGTTTCCTCTTTAAATGACTTTTCATGTCTCTGGCATCTTTCAATTGGCCCTCCCTTCCTCCTCATTAGACAGCTTTATTGGATCACGACCCTACAAGTGAATTTCAACCTGATTAAGCCTGGCAGAGGAACTTCCTCCAACTTGATTGGTTAATTTTTCAGTAACAACAATTTTTGAGCACTTTTTGGTGACCTATATTTCGTGATGCTCTTCGTTGGCTGCATGGCTTTACTAAAGAGAAAATATCAAAGAACATTGCAAGTACATTAAATTTATTTATGATAAGGAATTCTTTCTTTGTATCTAAATATAAAATTTTTCATCGAACATTTTATCAATAATCGTACCCTATGACTTCATTAATTTCTAGATGGAATGTAAATGGTAATCGGAACAAACAAGAAAATTAAATACACAACTCTCTACTTTAAAAATCATGTAATATCATATCTTTTTGTACGTGTAAAAACAAACCTGTATGTATCTGTGGCATTCAACTTCAAAAAATATATGCATGCTTAAGTTTCTTTATGGACATATATTGATGTTAAGTTTTGCAGTATCCATCACAATACACAAGCACAAATCTACATAAAATATTTGTGACTAAAAACTCACATGTCATATACAGATCACATAAAAATGTGACTGGAAAACAAAAAGATGAGAAAAGAAAGTAGAACAGAAGTTAACACAAAAATCAAGAAATTTTTCTGGTTCTTTTTCTTCTTTCTATTGAAGCTTTGGTACCTATGAAGTAGCGTGAGTATATATTGTCTCATTGGCACTTGGCATGAGGTGCATGTGGTGGCAGATATGATTTCTCTTGAGAAGTAATAGTTGAAATAATAAGGTTTTGTCAATAACTCATATTTAGGAAAGAATCATTTATTTTATTTTTTCCAAAACAAATATTTACACATGTGGTGATAATTTTGTGTGTCAGTCTAAAATTAGTCCATAAGTTATCACGACAAAAATCTAATACATTTCAAAGATAACTATTTCCAAAAAAAGTATGAGAACAATAAATATGACAAACAACTAATGAAAGTGTATAATTAGCTTTTCCTAGAACCAATCATCACGTGTAAAACTTTATCCCATTCCATATTGATTGATTGGCTGAAAGTCACAAATAATACAACAGATTTTGTAAATGACACAAAATTTAAGAGAAACAAAAATCCACCAACAAAATTGTTACGACCCCAACCGAGGCCTTGGTCGTGACGAGTATTCCGAACCATAAAGCCCGAATGCTCTTCTCTATCTAGTCATGAACAATATTCATATAAATAAAGAAGATGCAAAAATAAAAATTAATACGTAATCATG
Organism: Capsicum annuum; assembly: GCF_002878395.1. Lineage (NCBI taxonomy): Eukaryota > Viridiplantae > Streptophyta > Magnoliopsida > Solanales > Solanaceae > Capsicum > Capsicum annuum. The sequence continues at coordinate 64,640,864 of NC_061111.1, forward strand.
GTCATACTCTGAACTCAATTTAATGATAAAGAATTAAAATCCAAAAAATCTAGACAACTTCTAAACCAGTCTGTGAAATCTCTAGTACACGCTAGAATAACCAGCGTCTGAATCTAGGACTAGGCCCCCAGTGGATCCAAATCAAAATAAATAACATAGTCTAAAATAAAAAGGTCTTCTGGAATAAAGAGGGCTCACCACTGCATAGTCTCGTCTCTCTAAATCACTATTGCTTAGCCAGACCTCTAGATTAAGTCTCAGACCTTGGAAAGTAGGGGGTCAATACAATTGTACTGGTACGCAGAGCAAATCCAAAATAATAATTTTTATTCAACATATATGAGAGCAATTTAAAACAATTAATGAATATATCATATGGTAAGAATCATATGGGCATATTTAAAAGACTCTATAAAATCATCTGAACTTTGTGACACATCTTTATTTTACTTCTGCGCTAGGTGGTGTACCCTACAACTCTGAAATACCATGGGCTATATGGAATCTTCCATTAACTCGGCAGCCAAGCCCCCAACCCAAGTTAGCCATAAGGGCCGGAGTCTCTGTCTCTACTACGCCACAGGGCCATCGCTAGCGTAAAATAATAATACACCTGTATCGGCAAAACACGGTTTTAGGCAATGAGTTGATTGACTCGTGCCTTCTTTGGATAACCACCTAATCCTCTTTAGGCCTATTTTTAACTCTTTAAAACATGTATTCTCTTAAATCAATCTTTGAAAATACTATCTCTATTATGGCATACATTTATATGGTATCGTCATACTATTGACTTGTAAGTCGCATCTCTGAGCCATTAATATTCTCTTCTTTCAAAACGTAAGGCTTGGGAACACCATAAAAATAAATCATTTCAACGAACTCTTTCTTAAAACTGATGTAAATATATGCAAGAAACTCTCTTTTTCAACATTTCAAATACACAAGCTGGTCATTTCAAAGTTTTTAATCATGTGCAATTCTTTCTCTTTTAAACAAGGATATAGTTATATCAAGAAACTCTCTCTCGTCATCTCTAAATCATGTTCAAATACTATGATATTAAGAAAAAACACTTTCAAACCATAAAACATGCATTTCAAATCATTCCTGACAAGACCATAAACTTCAATTCACCATAAGAGAGGGACTTCATAATTATTCTCTCAATCAATCTTAAAAACTCAATTTCATACATATACATATGAGTATAAATCAATTTAAGGGGAAAGTCCTAAAGGAAAAATCAATAATAGCGTTGAAACATTCAGAATGCATAATTTAAAACATAGATTCCAAAACCCCTTTATAAATTCAAGCTTGATAAACCTTAAATCATATTCAAGTGTTTCCATAAGCCCATGTAGTTTTAGGATAAACTCCACGTACTTAGGTTATGAATTTTTTATGAAAGTTTGCTTTTGGGATTCTACTTGTGTTTTTAATGGATGATTCTTGAAGCCCTCAGATTGGGAATTCCAGTTCTTGAATAAATTTTGAGAATTGGCGGTCAAATGTTGAGTTCCCTTAGATTTGTGGGTTGAAACCCTAAGGAGTGTTCTTGATGAATTTTGAGGAAAATATCAATAAAGTAGAGATTTGGGAATATAATCCCGTGTTAAGGATAAAAAGGGGTGGGGAAAAATGACTAAATTGCCCCCTTGGACGCGAATTTAAAAAAAAAAACTAAAATAACTGGGCATCGACGCGAGAGGCGATGTGGTGCATCGATGCCATTGACACGATACCTGACGCGTTGCGCCCTAATTGCACCAAGCCTCAGTACTTTTTTCTGGCAGTGTCTGCATAAAATTGACCAACGCGATGGGCGACGCGACGCGCCAAGATTGCGTTGGTCTACTATTTAGGTACACAAAGCAAGGTCTAAGCGCGGCCCAAAAGATTAAAAACTTATTCGAGATATACTATCCGCTTACCGTATCGTGAAACAACTTAAAAATTAACTATCGAAGGTCTAAAAAGTCATAAAATAACTCTTCAAAGATTTGGAGCTTAAAATAAGACTAAGTCCTTTTGACACTTAGAAAAATTTTCAAGTTTCCAACTCTATAATCATGCTACTAGGACATAACAAATGGAGGACTTTTGTGGGGTGTTACATTATCCCCGCCTTAGGATCATTCATCCCCAAATAATGATGTGGAACACAGACAAGCACTATTTCAAGTATACAAAGGGCATAGAAAGAACAAGGCAAAGATTTTACCTTCCATTTCGTCATCCACCGGATCAAAAAGGTTTGGGTATCTATTCCACATATCATCTTCTAATTCCTAAGTAGCTTCTTCAACTTTCTGATTTTTTCACAACACCTTAACCAAAACTATTTCCTTGCTCCTTAGCTTCCGAAACTGACGCTCTAGAATAGCAACAGGTTCCTCCTCATAAACCAAGGAGTCTTTCACATTGATCTCCTCTATAGGCAACACTAAAGAATGATCTCCAATACACGTCTTCAGCATAGATATGTGAAATACGGGATGGTCGAAAGCCAGACTTGTGGGAAATTCTAACTCTTAAGAAACCCTACCTATCCTTCATAGAATCTGATATGGTCTTATATATCGAGGAATCAACTTTCTTTTTTTCCCAAATCACATAAATCCCTTCATAGGAGAGACTTTGAGAAACATCGAATCTCCAACCTCAAATTATAACTCCCTTCTTCAAATATCGGTATAGGATTTCTGTTGACTCAGAGCTATTTTGAGTTGTTCTTTAATGATTTTTACTTTCACCATTGCCTGATGAACAAGATCAGGTCCAAACAATCGTATTTCACCCACTTTATCCCAGCCGACCAATCACCCATATCTTCTCCCATATAATGCCTCAAAAGGAGCCATCTTAATACTGACATGGTAGCTATTATTACACGCAAACTCTATCAATGGCAAGTGATCAACCCAACTACCTTTAAAATTGATCACACAGGCCCTCAACATATCCTCAAGTTTCTGAATGGTGTGCTCGGCTTGCCCATCTTTCTGAGGGTGGAAAGTCGTACTCAAGTTCACTAGGATACCTAAACCCCTCTAAAAGAATCTCTAAAACTGCAAAGAGAATTGCATATCTCGGTCAGATATGATAGATACAGGTGCCCCATGCAAATGAACTATTTGCTTAATGTACATCTTGGCATAATTATCTCCCGAATAATTAGTCCTCACCGGAAAAAGTGGGATGACTTGGTCAACGGTCTACTATTACCCAGATAGAATCATACTGGTTTCGGGACCTCAGGAGTCCCATAATAAAATCCATATTGTTCATCTCCCACTTCCATAGAGGTAAGGATATCTCCTGGGAAGTACCACGTGGCCTCAAATGTTCCACTTTAACTTGTTGGCAATTCAAACACTTGGAAGCAAAGTCAGCCACTTCACGTTTCATATTATTCCACCAATATATAGTTTTAAGATCATGGTACATTTTAGTAGAGCCTGGGTGAACAAAATACCTCAAAGTGTAAGCTTCGTCAAGGATCCTCTCTCGCAGACCATCCACATTCGGAACACACAACCTACCTTGGTATCTCAAAATTCCATCACCACCAATTTCAAAAGACATCACCTTCTATTGACCCACATCCTTCTTAATTTGCAACATGATGGGATCTTCGGCCTGCTTCTCTTTAACTTCAGCACAAAGGGAATATTTGCTACCTCATGAACAACTACTCCCCCATCCTCGAAATCCAAAAATCACACACCTAGATTTTTAAGCTGGTGAATTTCCTTCACCATTTCCCTCTTCCCTTCCTTAACATGAGAAGGACTGCCCGTAGATAATATGCTAAGTGTGTTGGCTACCACATTTTCCTTCCCAGGATGAGAGTGCAGGCTCATGTTATAATCCGTAAAAAGCTCCAACAAACGCCTGTACCTGAGGTTCAATTCTTTCTGCGAGAAAATATATTATAAACTCTTGTGGTTAGTAAATATATCAACATGTACTCCATAAAGATAGTGCCGCCATATCTTAAGTGCAAATACCCAACCTCTAATTCCAAGTCATGCACAGGTTAATTTCACTCATGCACCTTCAATTGCGTAGATGCATAAGCTACCACCTTACCGTGTTGCATAAGAACACACCCATATCCTACACAGGATATATCTAGTACACAACAAAACCCTTTGTACATTTTGGAAGAGTCAAAACAGGAGCATTTGTCAACTTGTCTTTCAACCTCTAAAAACTATCCTCACAGGAGTCCGACCACATAAACTTTACCTTTAACTGAGTCAGCTTAGTAAGTGGAGCCACTATGGAAGAAAAACACTCTACGAACCTTCTGTAATACCCTGCCAAACCAAAGAAGCTCCGAATGTCAGTTGGAGTCATGGGTCTGGGCCATTTTCTCACTGCCTAAACCTTTTGGGGATTAACCTTAATTCCCTCACTAGATAAAAAATGCCCCAATAAATTAATAACACTAAGCCAGAATTCACATTTGGAAAATTTTACATACAACTTATGATCTTTGAGAGTCTGAAGGATAATTCGGAGTTGATTGGCATGGTCCTCCTCACTCTTAGAATAAATCAAAATTTCATCAATGAAAACTATGACTAACAGATCTTGAAACTGATAGAATACCCTATCCATTAAGTCCATAAAAGGTGTAGGGGCGTTAGTCAATCCGAAGGACATGACTAAGAATTCATAATGTCTATATCGGGTTTGGAAAGTTGTTTTAGGAATATCTAACTCTCTAAACTTTAACTGATGATATCCCGAACAAAGGTCTATCTTTGAAAAACATCTAGCATCCTGAAGCTGGTAAAAAATATCATCAACTCTGGAAGGGGATATTTGTTCATGACAGTGAACTTATTCAGTTGACAATATTCTATACACATACGGAGGGAACCATCTTTCTTACGCACGAATAGAAAAGGTGTACCCTAAGGAGAAACACTAAGGCGAATAAAGCCTTTGTCAAGCAAATCTGACAGCTGCTCTTTCAACTCTTTCCACTCTGCAAGATCCATTCTATATGGAAAAATAGAAATGGGATGGGTATCTGGCAAAAAATTAATACCAAAATCTATCTCCCTATCAGGTGGTACCTCTGGAAATCTTCGAGAAAGACTTCTGTAAATTCATTTACCACAGGGACTGACTAAAGAGAAAGACTCTCAATATTAGAATCTTTTACTCAGGTCAAATGATATAGAAAACCTCTGGAAATAATCTTACAGGATCTAAGGTAAGATATAAACTTCCCTCTATGTGCTAATGAATGCCCCACCCACTCTATCACTGGCTGATTCAGAATAGAAAAAGTAACCTTTTGGGTTCTATAGTCTAATGTGGCATATCACGAATGGATCCAATCTATTCCTAAGATAGCATTAAAGTCAACAATCTCAAGGCTTCTGCCACAGTATCCCGACTATAAACAGACACAACACCATTTTTATACACCCTCCTAGACACAACAAAATCATCCACCAGAGTGGAAATAGAGAAAGATTCTGCAATTACATTAGGCTCAAACACAAAATCAATGACCACATATGGGGTCACATAAGACAGGGTAGACCCGAGATCAAAAAACACATATACATCATGATAGAAAATTTGTAAAATACCCATAACCACATTTGGTAAGGCTTCTGCCTCTTGGCTTTTTGTCAAAGCATAAAACCGGTTGCGACCCATTTCGGTATATGAAAGGGCGCCCTTGGGCGGCAGTGGAGGAGTGGAGGAATTAGCCTGTGACTTAGCTCCCCCAACATTACCTCTTGTTGTCAAACAATCCCTCTTGATATAGCCTGGCTGGCCGTACAAATAACATACCATGGCACCAAACTGATATCTTCCTGGATGACTCCTTCACATCTTCCACAATGCTGGTATGATAGAGGAGTATAAGCTACACTCCCTGACACTATATACCCTCCACTCTCAGCCTATGACTAGACTGAAAATTCTAGAATTACTAATCAGCTGGAGGTCTAGGCACTGGAGCACTGGCTGTGAACTGAGCATTACCCCAATTATTTTTCTTCTGCCATGCGTTCCCCCAATTACCACCCTGTTGTTGACTATAATTCTGGTCTGCTGGTCTGTCCCTCTTGGCTTGCCTATCCTTTTTTCCTTATCTCAGCCACCTTCTTCTTCTGATCCTCTACCTGGTGCATATTGACTGACAGTTTGGAGAAGTCCAAATCTCTGTACAGTATGAACTCCTTGCATTCTAGCACTAAGTCATCGAAAAGACCGAATGCAAATTTTCTCATTTGGGCTCTCATATTTCCTGCCAACTCCAGAGTAAAATAGGCTAGTTTGTTGAACCTCAGAGTGTACTCCTTGACGCTCATTTTTCCTTGCTTTAGATTCATGAATTATTCTGCTTTGGCCTACCTCAGCTCCTGGGGAAAGAATTGATCTAGGAAGGCTTTAAAAAATTTGCTCCACACTGAAGGGTCGGTATTCTCACCCTTTGAATATTCCTACTCATTATACCATTGGTTAGCCACATCCTTCAGTTGATATGTTGCCAACTCCACACCTTCAATTTTATTCACGTGCATAACTCAAAAAATCTTTTCCAACTCATCAATGAACCCTTGAGGGTCCTCTTCAAATTTCAAGCCACTGAACATGGGTGGGTTCAATCTCATTAATTGACCAACCCGAGTACTTTCAGACGTGCCAGATACCGAACCTACATCTTCAAACCAAACGGTCTGAGAGGCTACCAGTTGTGCAATCATATGAATGGACTACCTAAATTCAGAATTCAAGATGTCCTTCTAAGAAGGCTAGGGACAGTTAACATTTATCCTCGGGGCCCGAGTGGGACTAGTCAGGACTGGAGGTACTCCCAGAGTAGGTAAGAAGTTTTGTGTGTGGGCTCTATTATGGGTCTATATTCCATAGGTTTGACGAACCTCTTCTACTTGAGCATTCTGTTCGTTGATTCTACGGAGAGGCATAGTGATTTTCTAAAAGACAAGAGATCATTGATTAGGGTACATACATACTCCATGGGATGAACTAAGTCATGAAAAAAGTGAGACATTCCTAAATGCATAGTAGACTCCCGCTTTTAAGTTTTGCGCGCTACACACCAATAAACAAGACTCTACCTGACGCGATTTTGTAGACACCCTGGACCATGAACTATTCTCTAATACCTAGTTTGACATGACCCAAACCGAGGCCCTGGCCATGGTGAGCATTTTGAACCATGAAGGACCGGATGCCCTTCTCTATCTGATAGTCATGCACAATATTCATATAAATAAAGAAGATGCGGAAATACAACTTAATATGAAATCATGGTCATACTCTGAACTCAATTTAATGACAAAGAATTAAAATCCAACAAGTCTAGAAAACTTCTAAACTAGGCTGCGAAATCTCATTTGCATGCTAGAATGACCACTGTTTGAATCTAGGACTAGGCCCCCAGTGGACCCAAATCAAAATAAATAAAATAATCAGGCCTTCTAGAATAGAGAAGGCTCACCACTACACAGTCTTTTCTCTCTGATATCTCTACTGCTTAAGACGGACCTCTAAATTAAGCCTCAAACCCTGGAAGGTAGGGGGTCAATACAGTTGTACTAGTATGCAGAGCAAATCCAAAATAATAATTTTTGTTTAACATATATGAGAGAAATTTAAAACAATTCATAAATATATCATATGGTAAGAATCATATGGGCATATTTAAAAGACTCTATAAAATCAGCTGAACTCTATGACACATCTTTATTTTACTTCTATGCTAGGTGGTGTACCCTTCAACTCTAAAATTTCATGGGCTATATGGAATCTGTCATTAACTTGACATCCAAGCCCCCAACCCGAGTTTACTGCAAGGGTCAAAGTCTCTTTCTTTACTACACCACACGGCATCACCAGCATACAATAATAATATACCCATATCGGTTAAACTTGGTTTTAGGCAATGAGTCGATTGACCCGTTCCTTCTTCGGGTAACTACCTAACCCTCTTTAAGCCCATTTTTAACTCTTTAAAACATATATTCTCTAAAATTAAACTATGAAAACACTAGCTCTATTATGGCATACGTTTATATGGTATCGTCATACCATTGATTTGCAACTCACATCTCTAAGCCATTAATAACTTATTATAATTCTCTTCTTTCAAAACATAAGGTTTGGGACCACCATATCAATAAATCATTTCAGAGAACTCTTTCATAAAACTCATGTAAACACATGCAAGAAATTCTCTTTTTCAACATTTCAACTACACAAGGTGCTCATGTCAAAGTTCTCAATCACGAACAATTCTTTCTCTTTTAAACAAGAATGTAGTTATATCAAGAAACTCCCTCTTATCACATCTAAATAATGTTCAAATACTATAATATTAAGAAAAACCATTTTCAAACCATAAAACATGGACTTCAAATCATTCCTAACAAGATCATAAACTTCAATTCATCATAAGAGAGCGACTTCATTATTATGCTCTCAATCAATCTTAAAAACTCAATTTCATACATATACATATGAGTATAAATCAATTTAATGGGAGAGGACTAAAGGCCAAATCAATAATAGCATTGAAATATTCAGAATGCATAATTTAAAACATAAATTCCAAAACCCCTTTATAAATTCATGCTTGATAAACCTTAAATCATATTCAAGTGTTTCCATAAGCCCATGTAGTTTTAGGATAAACCCCATCTACCTTAGGTTTTGAATTTTGGGAGAATGTTTACTTTTGGGATTCTACTTGTGTTTCTATTGTATGATTCTTGAAGCCCTCGGATCGGGAATTCCAATTCTTTAATCAATTTTGAGAATTGACGATCAAATCTTGAGTTCCCTTAGATTTTTGGGTTAAAACCCTAAGGAGTGTTCTTGGTGAATTTTGAGAAAAATATCAATAAAGTGGCAATTTAGGAGTATAATCCCATGTTAAGGATAAAAAAGCATGGGAAAAAATGACTAAATTGCCCCCTTGGTCGCGGGTTTTAAAAATACTGAAACAACTGGGCATCGACGTGATAAGCGATGCGGCGGGTCGATGCCATTGATGTGATACCTGATATGTCGCACCCTAATAACGCCAAGCCTCAGTACTTTTGCCTGGCAGTTTCTACATAAAATTGACCAACGCGATGGGCAACGCAGCGTGCCAAGATCGCATTGGTCCACTATTTTGGGACACCAAACAAAGTCTAAGCGCGGCCCAAAAAATTGAAAACTTGTCCAAGATGTACTATCAACTTAACCCCTCGTAAAACAACATAGAAGCTAACTATCGGGGATCGGGAAGGTCATAAAATAACTCCTGAAAGATTTGGAGCTCAAAATGAGATTAAGTCCTTTTGACACTTAGAAATTTTTTTAAAGTTTTCGACTATATAATCATGCTACTAGGAGATAACACATGGAGGACTTTTGCGGGGTGTTACAAAAGTGGAAAAAAGTTTTGTTGTGTTTCCGCGTGTTGTATGTATTTACATGCTGAAAAATGACACAACAATTTGTCTAGTGACAAGGAGGAAACATTTCTAGGAGAGAAGTCCAACCATTATAAAAAGATAGGGATAAAGTAAATTATCATTAAAAATGGAAAGGCCAGGGTCATTTAAAAGAACAAGTCCACAGTGAAGAAGATGCTTCAAGATACATGAAGTGCTATAAGGGATTTAGACAATGAAAATATGGGAAATGGGTAGCAGAGATCCGAGACAAAAGAAAAAACCCTGAAGATTGGTTAGTCACTTTTGGCTCTACTAAAGAATCTGTGTTGGTGTATCATAAGTCAGCCATTGAAATAAATTGTTCTAATGCTTTGGAAAACATCCTAGAGTCACCACCGAAGAAAATCAACCCCAAAAAGACAGAAGGTGGATCCATAGTTTAGTTAAACTTGATTGGTTCAGCCTTCCATAAGAAGTTCAACTTCATTGATTGGGATGTTCTTACAGTATGTACATTGGTTCTGTTATTGCTTTAATTCATTGCAAAATGTAGCATGATTTTGTTAATCGGGCTTATACTTCATTTTGAAGATTCAATTTTTTTACAGTTCATTTCAAGATTTGAATATTATTACGGTGCAAAGGAAAATAATAACTTAGCCAGGATGTGTGTGAGATTGGCCGTAGTGGGTTTGGGGAGGGTAGAAGTCATCCGAGAGAAGTAACTATTAGCAAGTCTAATACGGAAAACTAGAAAAATCTTCCACTAAATTTTTAAAAAACTGATGAAAGTTAAGAGCTCCTACAAACATCCATCGGCTTCTAAACCTGCTGCTGCTACAACCAGCAAAGAAGAAGCCTTTGTAATATGGATGCAAACTTAGGAGATTAAAATTACAATGAGATCTGAATCGATATAAAATATTAGGTGATTTCTTTCAATGTACTTGAGTTTCGGAATGAATAATTGTAAGAAATAAAGTAATATTGTTTTTAGCTAAAGATAATTAAAAGTAAGGATACGTAGATATAGCCATAAAAACTAAGACCAAAGAAACATTGTTATGGACTTTTGCATCATTACAAAAGAAGAAAAAACATTTCTTGGTGAAGAAAATGCTGGGAGTAATTAATAACGAGAAGGTACAATAAAATAGAAAATCATTTATGAAATCCTAGCATTATCTACGGATTAAGATGGTGGATTTATGTAGTTGATTTTCATTTGTGCAGTGTATCTTGGTGGTGTCTTGAGGATGTTTGTCACAGCATCAGCACCTTTTATTTCAATGAGAGTTTCGTCATAAGGAAAAGCAGCTACTTCAGCAGTATTGAATGTTCCTATCCTACCTGAGACTCGAATCTTTGCCACCCACTTCCCGGCTTTCTTTGTCTAACCCCTTTGTACCTTTTCACCTTTTCTTGTGGTAGCTTAAGATCTCTCTCTAAATAATTTTCAATTGAAATCATCTCAGTGTTTTGATTATTAATGATGGGTTCCTCTTCACATGCCTTTTCATGTATCTCTGACTTCTTTCCTTTGGCCTTCCCTTCTTTATCAGTAGACAGCTTCATTGGATCGCAGCCCGAAAAGTGAACTACTCCCAGTCTAGGCAAGATAGAGGAACTTCCTCCGAGTTGATCGGTCAATTTTCCCATAGGAATAACTTTTGAGCGCTTTCTGAAGACCTCTTTTTCCCATGCTCTTCGCTGAATGCCTTGACTTTACGAAAAGAGAAAACTACAAAAAACATTAAAAGATTTTTAACTTTATTATTGATAAGAAATTCTTTCTTTATTTCTACATATAAAAATATTCATCAAATATTTTATCAAAACAAGGTAATTGTACACTAGTTCTTCAGAAATTTCTAGGGGGAATCTAAATAGTAATCTAAACAAACAAGCAAATTCAAAACATAACTCCCGACTTCAAAAGTCACGTAATATCATATCTATCCATATGTATAACAACACACTTGGATGTATGTATCGTCTTTCAACTTTGAAAAATATACACATACTTAAAAATATACATTTCACATAGAGTTCACTCAAAAAATTGTGTCTGGAAATTAAAATAATGAATAAAAAAATTAGAACAGAAGAGAACACAAAAATCAAGAAATTGAATAAGTTACCCAGGGATTTTTTTCTCATTCTATTTTTCTTTATGTTGCAGCTTTGATACCTATAAAGTCATGTGCGTGTATATATATAGTGTTTCATTGGCACTTGAATAAGGTGCACATGGTGGCTGACATGATTTAGTAAGATTTTGTTTGTTATTAACCTTTGTTAAAGAATCATTTATTTTTATCTTCAAAAAAAAAAAATAGATAATTTTGTGTGTCGCGCTATAAAATTAGTTGACAAATTATCACGGGAAAAACTTAATATACTTTTAATGATACTTACTTCCAAAAAAAGGTATGAGAACAACAAATATAATTCATACAATTAATGAAAACATATAATTTGCTTTTCCTAGAACCAATCATCACGTCTATAACCTTATTTGACTCCAAATTAATTGATTGTTGAATGCCACAAATAATTAAAATGGATTGTGGAAATCCAGTAAAATCAAAATGCCTCGGATTTATCTGAATAATCAAAATATTCCGTAAATAAATATTAATTATTTGCAAATACCACAAATAATTAAAACATATCCTTTTCTTCATTGCAATTAATAAATGGGTGCAGCTAAAACTGTGCAACAAGATTGATCCTTTTAGTTGAAAATGTGGTGTGAAGCTTTATTTTTTGTAATGTGAATGGGTTTTCTTAAGCATATAAAGACAAAATAAAAAATATAGAGAGGATTCCCACAGATTTGTTTTCAAAAGAATCATATATAAAATTTAGGATGTGTAAAAATAGAAAAAGTGTTTACTAGTATAGGGCGCTTTATTTATTTCAGTATGTATAATTATCCAGCGAATATTGGTAATTCATACAGGGTAATTGTACCCTAGCTATTTGTGAATTTCGAAAAGAAAATGTAAATGATAAAAGGCACAAAATAAACAAATTACAGACAAAATTGTTGACTCCAAGGTCATGTTTCGTATCTATATGTACATATAATAACATGAATATGTCTACTATACGTATCTATTGTATGTGATTCGACTCAAAAATTATACATTTATGTTACGTTCGATATGAAATATCACAACACACAAACTCGCTTAAAATTCTAGATCCACTTTTGTTCTGATCTCCTCTAGTGTTTTTAAATAGAAAAAAATGCATATATACATGGAAGAACTTATACATCAATCAAAGAATTTTATATTGTTCAAAACAACAAGAAACAAAAAGTAGCATAATCTAGTTTTTATATATATATATATATATATATAATTTGTATCTAAAAACTGGTGTTAGACAGAAATCACAAAAAACTGAAATTTTTTTGACTCTTTTTTTTTTCTATTGCAGCCTTGTTAAAAAAAATAGCATATACACATGAGAGAATTCATAAATTAAATAAAAAAATTCAAATATTTAAAGAACATAATCTTTGGCTCTAGAAACTGGCTGTCAGAGAAAGACATCACAGATAAATAAACAAAGAAATTAGAACTGAACTGAACACAAAACTGACCTAGAATTCTGAATTTTTTTTGACTCTTTTATGTTCTATATTGTAGGTTTCTTGAGTTTGTGTGTGAGTATATATTGAGGGGAGATTGTTACAAGTTTTTCACTAGAATTTGCATGAGTTGCAGGTGGCAGCACAACAAATGAAACGGTTGAAGCTTCTTTCGTCTTTTACTTGGTACAATTTTTTTTGTGTATTATCGTTAATTATTTATCAAAATATATCTCAATTTGTATTTGATGGTATGTTGTGTACACTCTTTTTGATTAAAAAATCGTGTCAAATGGTACTCCACGTGGATAAGTAATGAAAACAATTAGAATATTTTACAAAGAAATAAAGAGATAATGTTCAAATTAAAACACTCACTCTTTTGCGAGCTTCCTACCTGGACTATCAAATGTCTGCATTTGCTATGTGAATATGCATCAAATGCTTACCAAAACATGATTCAAAAATCAATGAGTCAGCTACCACGTGGAGAAAAATTTTATGAGCATGTTAAGTTTTCGAATGACTTTTGACAAATGTGTTCACTTGGTCTAGGTGTATTTGATAAATATTTGGTGATCGTTCAGGTAGAAAACTTAATCACCTAAATAGTTCAAATAGAAAACTCATAAAAAGTACTTCAAGTGTATTTTTAATCATTATTTCTAAAAACATATCTATGGCATGTCATATCTATATAATAGACAATCTAATGTACAAAGCATCATAATTATATTCCTGCATAAAGGATTCAAAAAGATCCCGACTTCTTTTTGAAACTCTCCCCTGAGCTCCTCTTTTTTTGCTTTTTTGGCAACTCAAACACACAACCTAAAGATTGGAGGTGAAGGGTGCTTACTGCTTTAAGTAATCTTCCCTTTTCAAGAACCCCATCACAAATGGGGTAACAATAGCCTGCCTACCTTGATGCAAGCATCAATATTTGCTAATTCCGCAACTTTTGGATAGATAATTTATAAGTCACATGAAAATAACCTCACTGTGCTTCAATGCTCCGTACCCATAAGTATAAAAGAATGAAACTACAGTTTTTCTTGAATGCTTTGCAAGGAAAGTTGTAGCAAAAGGTAACCCTATGAAAATACTATTGTTGTAATTGTGAATTTAAAAAGATTGAATTAAAACAAATAAAATAATGAATTTGACTCACAAAATTTGAAAAAAAATGAAGTAATAAACTAATAAAAAGATGGAAACATCAGCTATATGCAAGAAAAGATAAGGAGATGCATCTGCCCCATATATATTTGATACCTTCTCCTAGAATGAAACTAATAACCCCTAGTCACATGTAGAGATATAGATAACACACATTAGCTGTATTGGTATTTCATAACTAATTCATTTTTGAAAGCTTTCTGTAAACTAAAAAAAAATCCTACTCTTCTTTTGCTATCCAAAAGGTTGTATTTCGATGTCAGGCCAAGTCCCCCTCTGTAATTGTTTGAAGTAATATATATGTATATATATATATATATATATAGAGAGAGAGAGAGAGAGAGATCATAAAATAAGGCACATAAAATTATGTATAATCCGTATCAAACAGCGCGTAAGTCCATCAATGACTAACTGAAATAGTATTTTGTTATCTTGGACAGTCTGCCTATGAATAGCTGGAAAAAATCTATCCATGTAAGAGCTCCATTAGTTTGGCCCTCGAATTAGGTGCTAGTGCTACCCTTAGTTTAGTTGAAATGGATGAACGTGTTATCACTATCTGTTTAAAAGAAAATTTGGAACTTTGAAAATTTAAATTCTTATGGGAGCAAATATTGCACGATAAAGGTGTGACTTCCCTCATTAGGTTTTGGTGGTAAATGCTTCATTATTGATCAAACTAAGCCAACTGTAGTACACTACAGTTTCCTTTTAGGAAGATTGTGATTAGATATATAAGCATTAAGTTTGATAAATTTGGTTACAAAATCTAAATTGCAACTTCTATTTAGTAAATTATTTATGTTGATTCCTTTTTTATTGGTCCACATATATGATAAGAATGACAAGTGATATGGAAAGATGTTATGAAACAAATTCAAGAACAATGCATTACTTTTTTTGTATTTTGATTTTTTACCATTGCAAAAGTTTGACTAATAAATGACTATCAAAATTCAATATATCTAAAGGCAAGACAAAAGATAAGAGATATTGCTTTTTGTGAAAAATATCAAAAGTGAATTTGTTGAAAATATAAATATCATAGACACTTAGAAGAATCAAGAAGGTTATAGTGTGGTATCATTGATATTTGTAGTTTGGAGAAGTCTACATATTCTAGTGTATTAGTGTAACGCCCGGGATATCTAAACTACGATTCAAATAATTTTTAAAATGTGTATAGATCAAAAACCGATGATTTTAAATGATACATAAGTGATGAAAAAAATTCCTTAGCATGAAAAGAGTTTTCGATATCAATTTAAGTGCTAAGGAACTTCTAGTTTAAAGTTAAATTGCAAACTTCTTTACAGATTGAGTTTTCATATAAAAATTTTATCAAGGCCAGCTATGAGCATAAATCCTTGAATATTAAGAGTTGTTCATATCATGACCCGCCAAATTAAAGTACGTTGAATCTTCTTTCAAATGTTTTTGACCTTTTGTCAATCCAATATCATGGTATAATGTTATGATCATTTTATCAGAGGGTGTCTATCTGCCAACGATTGATGGATGAAGTTGACGACATAGTTGATGACTTGTCAACTTGATGACAGTTAGTGAAGTTTGACTTCAGGACTAACTAGTAAGATCAAAATTTGGCCATAAGTTGACGATTTGGTTGACGGCCCATCAAGGGTTTGACAGTCCATTACTTCAACCTTGAGACGAGATTTTTTTGCAGTTTTAAAGAGTTTTTTCAAGGATAGTTTGGTATTTTATTTACCCTAGAACCTCTTCCTATGATTGAAATCATCAAATATGGGTTAGTTCTTAGAAAAACATCAACAAGTTAGACCAAATACTTTTCCTTCTCTAAAATTCCAACTCTTAATTTTAAGTAAGTATCAAGCTCGGGGTCTTTAAATTCAAAGATTCTCCTCAATTCTTTTCACATGATATGTTGGATAAACCCATTTCAAACAAAGTTATACTTAAATAGTTTTCTTATTATGTATGTGTTTATACATAAGAATCAGGAATTAATGTTGACAATGACTCCACGAACGATGATACAATTTAAAGTTTGTGAGCCCTTCTCTATGATATTTTCTCGAATCTTTATTTGAACTTGGGATTTGAGATTGTTACTTACATTGTGAAATATTCATATTATAAATTTTTAACTTAGAATATGTTCGGTTTCCAGAAATCATGCTTTTGAAAAATCACTTTGGGAGATTCTAAACCTTATGGTGATAAAATTAGATTTACCCCCATCGCGCATATTTTTGCAAAAACAATGAACGTATAGTGACTCTAAAAAACCTTAATGGATTTTTCAAATGTACTTATTATAAGCCATCAAAATGGTTGGGCTAATGAGTTAACGAGTTTATAAAATTTTATGGAATGATATGTATGAGTTGCAAGTCTTGATATAATGATACCAACTAAATGATTGCACCTACGAAAGGTTTATATTTTGTCAAATGATTAATGTTCATGAAAATATTATAAATGGGCTTAAAGAGAATTATGTAGTATAACGATAAGGTGTATGTCCTCATGACCCAACAGTTGAACTCTATGTTTAGATGACATAGGGATGGTTCACTTCTTACCAAGATGACATTTTGATTTTCGTCTAAGAGGATGATATGATGGCCATGGTGATGTATATCTCAGTCCAAGTAGAAAATATGGATTGAGGGGGGACAAACCAAAGTCATATAGCTCATGAGTTACATAATATTGGTGATACTTCCTAGTACAGAACTAAAAATAACAAATTTTATGTCTTATACATTAAGTTACTTTCCATATTTTGTCCTCACGACTTATGTTCAGTTATATGACTTTCTTTATGAAATATTTTGTACCTTCCCCTGGGTTGCATACCGGTATTCATCGTACTAGCTGTTTTTAGACGCTACAATATTTCATGATTTAGATTCTATAGTATTTTGTTATAGTAGTGTGCTGCAATAGGATTCTTCAGGACAACTTAAGAAAGAGGTAATCCCTCCGTATTCCAGAAGTTATATGATTTTCCTTAAATTAGACTTTGATAATCTATTTTATGGTATCATCGAGGCTATGTCTCAACTTATATTTTTCAGTACCAAGTTTGAGGCTTCATACACATATACAGTTGATGTCATAACATTTTATTTCAGGTTTGGATAAATTATGTTTACAGTTAAGTTGGATTTCTCCTTATTGGGTCTTTTCTGCAAATTTTAATATACTGTTCATGATGATATACTAAAAAAAAACCATAACCGTTAAGTACTTTCAACAAATTGGTTTCACAATGCATGCTCTTAGAACAATTTCCAAAAGTCACTACATATACATACTTATATAACTTTAAATCTGGTTAAAATCATAAAACCAATTCCCATGAGATTAAGGATAGCCCCACGTACCTTATGCTTCTTGAATTGGGAAAGAAACCCTATTCTTGAAGGTTCTTGAACTTGGGAAACTTGGATTCTTGATTCCTTGGGGGAAAAAGGAATTGAATTTGTTTTTGGGAAAAGGGGAGGGGTTTTTCTTGAGAGGGATTTGTAGAAGAATTGCAAATAACGACCTAAAAGATGACCCAAGTCGTGTTATGGATGATTTGGTTGAGGAAAATGCCCAATTACTCCTAAATTATTTAAATCAAAAAAATTGGATGCAACTGCATCTGATCGAGGTAGCTTACGAGTTCTTATGAAAATGATCATAACTTTTCTGTTGGGTATTGAATTAAGGTGAAATTAGTATTGTTGGAAATATAATTCAATTATATATAATTTGGTGGGGCTTGAGATGAAAAATTCCATATATATCAAAATATATACACGTTCAAAGTTGACCCTTGTAGAATCAAATACATAAATTTGGCTGAATCAAAGGCTCTTAGATCATCTTTGTTCTAAGTGATTCCTATGACATTTTTCACCTCATAATCACTTCAAACACTAGGATAAGGATTATGACACATGAATTTAAATATAATTCATGGGATTAGATTTTACATACGTAGGAAAGACGATTTGATTCTAGCTCGAAAATGAGGGGTGATACATTATCTCTCCCTTGTGATCATTCATCCCCGAATGATGGGTAATAACTTGTTGAAACTCTAATAGTATTCAATAAAGAATGTAACCTCACATTGAACATTTTTCCTCAAAAATTATGCAAAGAAATCAAACGAGCATCATGATAAACCCTAGTAATACGTGTAAGCACGAAGAGTGAGATAATAATTATTGATATAGAGATGACATTGCACATGAGTTCCAGGGATCATAGCCATCAAAACATAAGGCATTAGTTTATTTGGTAATAATATGCCTGATTTAAATTGGTACAATCATGAAATAAGATTTCGCGGGAGATAAAAATAGAAGCGTTCTTTACCTTACAAGATGATGAGATGTCACCCGCCAGTTTAGGACTCACACTCTCTTAGGGGCCACCTGATAGTTTAGGATTGATTCCCTAGTCCTTCGGAACATAGATTAGTGGATCCATACAACCATTATTGGTACCCATGGAACGGTACTGACACCCTTCCAACTAGGGTTATAGGTTGGAACCCAATTAGATCAGATAAGGGAATATAGTTAGTTGATACCTCCTACAGTCTCAGTCAAGTATTCAATATAATTTAAGTTCAGGCTTGCATGACCAAGTGTACATACTTTCATTTGTTTAGTTATACAATTTACAGTATTTCAGATTTCAGACTTATTTTATATTACATATTTATGCTTGGTCTTTCATTCTCAGATATCACAATTTTCATGCATTCATGTTAGTTATCTCATGTTATAAAGTTAGTTCTTATTTCATATGCATAGTACCCTATGTATATCAGCCTAACCTCATCTCATATACCAGTAGATTCAAAATACTGACCACTTATTCTTTTTTGCGCTATGATGTCTTATATCATAGGTTTAGAAGAATAGTTTCTCGACCGCAGTAAGATAACTCAATGTAATCCAATAACCGTAGTGGTAAGTTCCCATCCATCGAGGATATGTTATGATTATTCAATTATTCTAGTATTTCATGTTACTTAGTCAGTCGAAGTTAGTTGGGGATCTGTCCCATCAACTCCTCAGTCAGTTTAGAGGCTTTCAAAAATGCAGACAGAATTGTTAGACAGTCAATTGGTTGCTTTCAATTCTTATTAGTTGTTTTAGATATTTATTGTTTCGCAACTCATTATTTAGATACATATTTCTTTCTTAGATTATCTTCCGCATATGTGTTATGTTCATATTTTAGTCAATGCTCACAACAGGTACCAACTCATGGGTTATCTTGTAGTAACTTGTGACCGTAAGCATAGTTATCGTGACTAGGTGGTAGCCTCGGGTCTTGACAAAACTTAGTATTAGAGCCTAGGTTTTTAAAGTGTCCTAGCGAGTATGAAACCTATGTTGAGTAAAGTCTTGTGCATGGGGGTGAAGCGTGCCACACTTATGGACAAGAGGCTATGAAATATTTTAGAAAAAGATTCACATCTTTTACTATTCATGTCGTGCGAAAGAGCATGACCTCTATTTAAACTCTATTTCTGACTCATTTTTCATTTCGTTTATAGACTATGCCTTCGAAAAAAAAGAATGAAAGAAGGGATGGGGACCAGCTCACACCTTCGCTTATTTAGGAAGATCTACTGAATGAGCATGTCTCTCATGCTGAGTTCATAGCTACTTTCACTACCTTATCTCATTCATTAGAAGCTCAGAACAGCCAGTATGTTATTTTCCTATCTAACCAAGTGGCAAATACAGCTGCAACTAGGATTCGATATTTCACCTGAATGAATTCCCCCTTGTTTTTTAGATCGAGGTCTGAGGAGAATTTGCAGGAGTTTCTTGATATGGTTCAAAAAATGATAGATTTTATGGGTGTCACTTTAAGTGAAAGTGCAGAGTTGGTTGCATACTAGTTGCAGGATGTAGCTCACACCTAGTGTAAGTAGTGAAAGTAGGATAGGGGTTTTGAGGTAGGGCCTGTAGAGTGGGAGGTATTTTCCATTAATTTCTTAGACAAGTTCATTCCCTTAGAGTTGAGAGAAGCTAAGGTATAGGATTTCATTAACGTGACACAGGGTACTATAAATGTGAAAGAATACTCACTTAAGTTCGCTAAGTTAGCGTGGTATGCTCCTTTAATAGTGGATGATAATAGGTCTAGAATGAGTAAATTTGTTTTTGGTGTATCGCAAGAGTTCATTAAATTGACCAGGGCAGTATGAGTGCGAAGTAATACTCGCTTACGTTAACTAAGTTGGCAAAGTATGCTCCTTCGATTGTGGCTAATAATAGGTATAGAATGAGTAAGTTTGTTTCTTGTATATATGATAGTGTGGTCAAGTAGTGTCGTACTGCTATGTTGATAAAAGATATGGACCTATCTAGGCTCATGGGTCATGATCACCAGAATAAGAAATAGAAGCTTAAGGAGAAAGAGAGAGAATAAGAGGGCAAAAATACGTAGTTTTAACTTTTCTCAACCTAGGTCAGAGGGTGGAAACTGTTCTTAGTTACATAAGAAATTCTTAGTTCTAGCTCCATCTACATCTAGTGCGCTAGTTCTAATGTTCGAGAATGATAGTTAGGATAGAGCACCCACATCTAAGTCACAGGGTAGCGTGAATATTGGTTGTACAAATCAGGTTTGTAGAAAATGTGGTAGGAATCTTCAGGGTGTGTGTAAGGCTGGTAGTGGTGTATGTTTTGGGTGTGGCAAGCTAGACCACAGGGTTAGAGAGTGTCCAGTAGTTTCTCATAGGGGAAAGGATTTATGCCAACAAGGTCAGTCTAATTTGTCATCAGCTCCAGCAAGTCAACCGACTAAGCAAGGCGCCACTTCCACTGCCACCAATGGTCAGTTCCAGAATATATTGGATGAACTCTAGTCATGATAGGATCATGAAAGTTCTTCTGACATAGTTACGGGTACGTTACAAGTCTTTTATCTACGTATTAAAGCTTTATTAGACCAAAAGCTTCACTCTTCTTTGTAACCCCCTATATAGTAGTTGATTATGGTGTTAGTCCCGAATCTTTAGCAGAACCTTTATCAGTGTCTAGTACAGTAGGTAGCTCCATTGTAGCCAGGCGGGTATACAAGAACTACGCAGTTATAGTGTCCTAGAGAACTACCTCAGCGGATCTTATGGAGATAGAGATGACTGATTTTGATGTCATTCTCAGCATAGATTTCCTCCACTCAAGTTATTCCTTAGTTGATTCCAAAAATATAGTCGTTCAGTTTTAGTTTCCCAATGAACAACTCATTGAGTTAAGGGGTAGTACCTCTGTGCTTAGGGGTCAAATTGTTTCTTATATTCAGGAGAGAAAAATTATATCTAAGGGGTGTGTTTACCATCTTGTTTAATTCAAAGACTCTGGTTCTGAGACTCCAAGTCTCGAATCTGTTTAGTAGTAAGGGAATTTCTAGATGTGTTCACTGAAGACCTCCTTGGAGTTCATCCTAAAAGGGAAATTGTATTCGAAATAGATCTCCTTCAAGATACCCAGCCTCTCTCTATTTTTCCCTAAAAAATGGATCCAACTGAGCTTAGAGAATGGAAAGAACAGTTGAAATATCTCTTAGAGAAGAGATTCATCAGACCCAATATTTCTCCATGGAAAGCTCTAATCGGTTTCATGTGTAAGAAAGATGGTTCTCTCAGAATGTGCATCAATTACCATTAGTTGAACAAAGTCACAATTTAGAATTAATATCCACTCCTCAGAATTGATAAATAGTTTGACCAAATTTAGGGTGACAGTTATTTCTCTAAGATAGACCTAAGATCCGGCTACCATCAGCATAAAGTCAGAGAATATAACATTTCGAAGACAACATTCATAAGTTGGTATGGTCACTTCGAATTCCTTGTTATGTCTTTTGGACTAACTAATTCCCCTGCAACTTTCATATACTTGATGAATAGAGAGTTCAAGCAGTACTTGGATATGTTCGTCATAGTCTTCATTGATGATATTCTTCTCCATTCGCGTAGTGAAAATGATTATGTAGACCATCTTAGAATTGCATTCTAGACTCTTAGAGCCCATCAGTTATTCGCCAAATTCAGTTAGTGTAAGTTTTGGATAAGATCAGTAGCTTTCCATAGCCATATTGCCTCCGATGATGGCATTTGAGTTGACCCTTAAAAGACCAAAGTAGTGAGAAACTGGCCAAACCTACCTTTCCATCAGATATCAGGAGTTTCTTGGGTTTGGATGGCTATTACAGATGGTTTGTTGAAGGGTTATCTTCTATTTCATCCCCATGCCTCTATTGACTCAGAAGAAAGTCAAATTTCAGTGGTCAGATTCTTGTAAGAATAGTTTTCAGGAGTTGAAGATTCGACTCAATTCAACCCAGTATTGACTTTTCAAGATGGTTCAGATGGGTTTATAGTTTATTGTGATTCTTCCAGAGTTGGTCTTGATTGTGTATTGATGCATAGAGGTAGGGTCATAGCCTATGCCTCAAGATAGCTTAAATCCCATGAAAGAATTAGCGTATATAAAATTTTCTTCACATACATTAATTATTATAATTATTTTATCATAGATTTTAAGAGTCATATTTTAGGACTTCTTTTTATGTACTGGTATAAAACGAACATATCATATTTTTAAGGAGTTTAAAAATCTTATTTTATCATGATGCTTTATTTCTTTTCATATATTTAGCAGTTAATATTACAAATATAGTGATTTAAAAACTAGAGAAAATAAGTGAAAAGGATATTTTATGTATTACAAGCTCCATTAATTAAGGGCAGAAAGTTCGAAACAACATTTCTAAGTTTTTTCATACTATTAATATATTAAAAATAAAGATAAAGATTATATATTAAAGATTAAAGATATAAATGTTGACTCCTTTTTTTTATTGGTCAACATATAAGATAAGAATGACAAGTGAAATTGGAAAGTTGTAATGAAATACATCCAAGTATAAAACATTATTTATTTATATTTAGTTTCTTACCATTTGAATATAGTGATGATTGTTTTGTTGCTAAAGTTTTGAATAAGATAAATCACCATCAGAAGACAAAACATATAAAGGCAAGACGAAAGATTTGCATTACTAGTTTGTCTGAGTGCTTTTGAAGGTATGTTCGATTTCAACTTCTTTTATCTTTTATGTCCACGAGTCATACTCTTGAAGCAATTTATGTGTGACATGTGAGTTTTTTGTTCCTCTATAAACACATTTCATTAACTTATATGTGTAATGCTACTGCTTTAGGTGGGGAGAAATGGTTTTCCAACCATTTGTAATTTTTTCTTTTTAGTTTTATGTCTCTATTATAAAAAAAACTCTTCAATTTTACATATAAATCATTATTTTATACGTAACAATCTTAAAAGACCATTTCTACTATTTAATATGTATGAGAGAGAGAGAGAGATTTTATTTTCTCATTTTTTTAGGTCGGTTTAGTTTTGAGCATTTTATTTATTGAACTATATGAAATCCATTGATGGATTTTTGACAAACTTATTAATGTGTTAAAATTTTTCTATTTCTAACTCAAGAGAAAGATATATAAAAAATGTAGAGTTTCACTGAGTGGGGTTAAATTCTACAATCATCAATTATGATAAGGTAAATGATAATAAATTTTGGGAGAAATGATTTTTTATTCCATTACAAATTTCTTTCATTCTAGGAATTTTTATAAGATATCTACATCAAAAAATTAATTTCTTCTAGTCAAATTGTAAAAAGATAAGAAATCTAATTTCCTCCGATCCAAAAAGAATTTAATATTTTTGAGAACTATAAAAAATTTATTATAAGTCACAATAACTTACAATTTAAAATATTTAAAAAATTGATGAAAAGAATATTGGTTAAAACTTGTTTGACTCTCAAAATTAGAAGGTGCCAAAAGAAGAGAATAATTTATTTTCTCTTTCCTTTTTTTTCCCATCAGTTTGGTTTTTGTTTGTTTATCTTTTTTTTTTCTTTTTATATTTCCTTCTAGAATAATCGAAAGAGATATAACACAATCACTTCATATTAATGAAAGTTCATTAAAAAATTTTATATAACATGTCGGATCTGATGGACTTCACTTTCATGAAGCAATGGCCTCTAATGATGAGCATAACCAAAATGTGGCAGTTGAAAAACCCTCAAAAATTGAAAGAGTAGAAAAATCTACCAAAAAACCGGGCAAATTAAGTAATATTGCTTTCAGCTAAAAAGAAAAACTAAGACCAAAACAAACAATTTTATGGACTTTCAGATCTTTACAACAGAGAAAAAGGTGTTGGGTTAAAAATTGAGAGGGCGTCATGCGTACGCTTAAAGTTTGCAAATAATAGGAAGGTAAGTCAGATGACAAAGAAAATAATACTTAAAAAGCATAAAATTATTATATATTTTGGTCAAACGACCTACATACAAAAAACTAATATTGAAAAAAACATAAAACCTATTGAGAGAAAATCTCTCTCTAAACCCGACTCTTTTAACGACTACATTGAGGATACTACTATGTTATTGTACGAGAAGGAAGCGGTTCCATTTATAGAGTTACAAAATTTTTCCTCTTAGAAAGAGGTTTGCCAAATATGGAAAAATTATATTTTCCTTTAAGGAAAAATAAAAGTAATTATGGTTATTTTTATTTTCCTTCCGCTAAAAAGTAAAAACTTAATTTTGTTAAGAAAATTAGGAAAAAACCCTAAAAATCTCCCTGTTTTGGCTTGATTTTCTAGCAAAATATTCTTGATCCTCCTCCTTCACATGATCTTCATATATCAATGATCTTCATATATCATTGCCGCTTGCCATGATTAAAAGTTGATATGGGTTAAAAATTGGAGCCCTATGCATTAAAAATATAAACATGGGTTGAAATTATTGGAGCCCTTTGTTATAAGTAAACAGGGTTGAAAATGAAGCCTTATGCATTGAATGTAAGCACAAGTTAACAGTGGAGCTCATGCATTAAAAATAAATGCACGATTTGAAAAGAATCCAAGCATTGAAAGTAGCCCATAAACATGGGTTGAAAATTAATTTGGTTTTATAGATGGAGTAGCAGTAGGATTGTTGAAAATTTGTTTGAAACTTTTCTCCATATGTAGCTAAACAAAATCGTCATTATTGCCAAATTGTTGCAACTTGTTTTTGAAACTTCTTTGAACATGTTTAATCTGGTCTCACCACACCATTGGACCTTTGAACCATAGCCTCTATACAACTTGTTGGGTTCAAAATCGAGAGGGCGTCATGTGGAAGCTTAAAGTTTGCAAACAATAGGACGGTAATTCAGATGACAAAAAAAATAATACCAAAAAGGCATAAAATCATTATATGTTTTGGCCAAACGTCCTACTTATTAAAAACTAATATTGACAAAAAAAATATAAAACCTATTGAGAGAAAATCTTTCCCTAAACCAGACTTTTTTAACGACTACATTGTGGATGCTACTGTGTTATTGTATAAGAAGGAAGAGGTTCTATTTATATAGTTTCAAAATCTTTCCTTTTTGAAAAAGGTTTGCCAAATATTGAAAAGAATTATATTTTTCTTTTAGGAAAAATAAAAGTAATTATGGGTACTTTTATTATCTTTCCAAGAAAATGTAAAAAACAATTTTTGTAAGAAAATCAGGGCACAAACTCTAACAAATCTACCTTTTTAACTTGATTTTATGGAAAAATATTCTTGATCCTCCTTCTTCACACGATCTTCATATATCAATGATCATTATATATCACTGCTAATTACCATGATTAAAAGTTGGTATGAGTTAAAAATTGGAGCCATATTGTCACGACCCGAACTGGGGCCCTGGCCGTGACAAGTATCCTGAACCATGAAGGCTCGAAACACCCCTATCTGTCTGGTAATCATGCACATAATTCATATGATCAAAGTAATGCGGAAGAAAAACAATAATATGGAAACATGGTCATAAATATGAAAAAGAACAATAACGGGGAAATAAATTTCCCACAACATGAATCAACCTCTAAACAACCGTCTGCAAAAATCTCTAACAAATGACTGAGTCAAGTAACTGTATATAAACTGGGACAAGGACCCTAGTAGAACCCAAAACATAATATAAGATAAAGGACTGCTGGACATAAGGCCTTCCGAAATATAGAAGGCTCACTACTTGTCTCTGCAACTCTGTCTGAAAGATCTACTGATTCTCTTGACCCCTAGACTAAGCCTCCGAACCTGAGAGTTGGGAAGAGAGGGGGTCAGCACAAAAGTACTGGCACACATAGTTTTCAAAATAAAACATAATATTTTTACAAAATATGGTTGAGATCCATTACAAAGTAATTTCATATCAAATAATTTTAAAACACATGGGCATAATGACATAGTTTCTCAACAACAATGAAATGCAACTGAGCTAGGTTGAATACCCTACATAATTTACACCAACTTTCAAACCTCGATTTTCGCCAAGATTACAGTATAAGTGAGGGAGAGACACACAAGACTACGAAGCATGGTGTCTCGACCCAATGGTAGTGCCTAAGATCACTTAGCCCGGGATCCTACCTATAGTCTTAATTTGGGAATGACATAAAGTCAAGTACACAAGATCACTTATCCTGGTACCAAATTCCCATGTCGGCAAACACAGTTTCCAGCAATGAGCCCTTACACTCAAACACCTTCTTTGTGCATCCACCTATCTCATGTAAAATCAATGAATTCAAACTTCATTTAATTCAATCACGTATCATATTCTGTATGGTATCGTCATACCCGACTTGCAAGTCATCAATATCACATCCATATACGCATAATCATGTAAAAACCAAGGTGCTTCATCATTTATAAGTGGTGAACAATAATTTTTCAAATTCATGCTCTCTTTTGTTGGTCACAATATGATATGGGGTATCAAGACATTATCATGGGAATTTGAAAGCAATTTATCATTCATATTTATCAAACTTCCATGGAAAATCTCAAATCACATATGCATGGTTTCAACCATTGAAGTATATAGGCAAACAATTCCCATGACATAAAGAAAAATGACTTAGAAATCATATTGGAAGCAAGTTATTAGCATTTGATTGAAAATCCCCATTTAAAAGCATGCATGTTCATAAAAACTACACCCATGAGATTTTAGGATAACCCCACGTACCTCTATTTATCTAAGATACTAGATGTTTATTGAAGCTCGCGAATTGGTGATTCCGAATATGTAATTATCTTCGAAAACCTACAGTTGAATCTTGAAATATTTGGGTTTTTATTTTGATAAGGAGAGTTCTTGAGCAATTTTGGAAAAAGTATGTGTATTATGGTTTTTGAGGGATTAAATCTCGTGTTGGTGGTATATATAAGGGTGGAGGATGACCAAAATACCCCTAAGAAACAATTAAGGTCAAATCTGTCCCTCTGTTGATCTTGAAATTTTTACTCATATACTCAAATTGGATGAAACCAACTGAATTTGAAAAAGGACTCAAAGAGATTTCGTTTGATATATTATAGCTCACACAGTTCATTATATACAGGGAGTTATGATCATTTTAAGTTGACCCTGAAATGCTGTAAACTGGGCAATAGGCTATGCGTTTTGGTACTGTTTTGAAATCCAAACGCAGCCTTATGCGTTTCAAAAAATTCCTAAACTTATCTGAGACGTACTATAAGCTTTCCCGATTGTAACGCAACTTGAAAATCCAAAAATGGATGTCGGAAAGGTTGAAAAGTTGTATCCCGAAGATAGCCAGCTAAAATGACTTTAAGTCCTCATTATACTTAGAAAAGATATTCTAGTTATTAGCCCCTCAAACATAACACTAAATATGAAATCAACTCGAGAATTTTATGGGGGATTACTCTAGGAGTGATTACCACACGTATGATAAAAAATAATAATTCAGTTCGGGTCTATACGTAGGAACGACGGTCTAAACTCTAGCCCGAACATATGGGGTGTTACATTATCTCCCCCTTAGGATCATTCGTCCTTGAATGATGAGTAGGAAATTTTTAAAACCTTAAAGATATGGAATAACGGGGACACAACATGTCATCTAATAAAGAATACACTGATCTGAAATATGACCATATGGCTGGAACTACTGATATTCTAAATTCTTATATCGGACACGCATATCTTATGCATGGAATACACGACTGAAGTTGTTCATAAGCTGAATTCTCATAATGAACATGCATATCTAATGCATGGATCTGTGACTGAGTTGTTCTCATGAACGCAGGACTAAATACACTGATAAGCTGAACTTTTTCTATTGAACATGCATTTCTAATGCACGCATATCTGACTGGACTAACGTATGAATATATGACTGTTTACGCAATGATAACTGGTGCAAGGCTTTTAATATGAATCTCTGCATGCAACTGAATGAGGTATCTCCCCCCTTGGGACACTATGTCCCTCTATGAATGCTCAAATATACAACATTCTACACCACGCTATTATTCTAAACCATATGATGCCACCTTCTATACCTCTTTTAAAGATCACATTCTAAGCATAACATGCCTTCCCACTTCAATGACTACTCTGAACTCTTAATATGAAGTTTCTAATGCATATTACGACCTTCCACTACAATCCCAAAATGTCATTCAAGCCTAATTTATAACCACAAGTTAAATTCAAGGAAAACACCCATAAATACATACTTCACATAGTTTCTAAACTATTATCAATATAACTGCCACGCGCTATCCTAAAAACATACACACACAAACTTTTCCACTAAACATCACATGTATCAAAGAATTGTCCCCAAATCTTACTTCATACTTATGGCCTTATCTAAACAAGCGTATTATGAACTTCCATCAACAAGAACATTTACATTATCACCACTATCAGTGCATAAGGAGGGTTACTAAAAGGTTAAAACATAAGACCTTGAAGCATGAGAAGATTTTTATACGGGACTGAGCACACTATAAAGAGTGAGTACATGCGTCATGAGTTGCATGACCTCAACTAGAGTTCCTAACATAAGGAATGTGATTCCGACTACTTGAATGAACTAGAACACATTATCTTGGAACTGGAAGAGTACGTGACTCTCTATTATATACAGGAATCATGAACTATGATCACAGAACTGAATCATAAGGCATGAGTAAGCATCCGGATAACTGAAAAAAAATATTACTGAGGTAGGAATGGGTTAAGATTCCCCCTAACTTTCTGATGTTTTAAATCATACTGCATCACTATTAGAATCCGAGAGCCTTACTTGGTCATTCGTTTTGTTATCTTCCCCTTAGCTTCAAGTCATCATCTAGAGTTTGTGAGCCTTTACCAGATTCCAACTGAACTACACTTACAGCACTCTAGGGTCTGAAAAAAATAACAATACATGCATATCATAGAACTTAGCCCGAATGACTACCTTTCGGGATACACTCTATTTTTCTCTACCCACCAATAGTCATGGTATAATTCTTGCACACTTACTAACACTTAACATGGATATCACCAAGCCTTTGATGAACCATATCTCTTTCGACAGAGGCTACAACTATTGAGACTCCAAATTTATATCCCTCCACTATGAGAATCAAGATCATCGCAAAAGGCCCAACACTATCAATCAAAACACCTTAACATGGCTATTTAGATCTCCATATGCCATCTAACTAGTATTTCTCCACTTAACAATTCAATGGTACCACTAGCCACACAATCTATGTAATAGTCTTAGAAAACTATGCCGCAACCTCATATCACCTTGGCATACTTCTACAACATACCTATAACATTATACTTCATTACGAATCAATTTAAACCTAAGTCATTTCATACACCGTTCAAGCCTATTATATCACTTTCATATAACTAACATCATTGATCAAGAAATCATCACATCCACCTTTATGAACTTCAACTATTCAAACTTAATGTCTAGTGCTAAACATGATTGTACAACCCAACCTTACGCATGATTCTCACTTGGAAATCAGGAAATAAACATCAAGAAACACTAGTACACTAGAACTTCATAACAACAATAATCGACCTTGACCTTACGATCTTCCTTATCATAACTCATTAGCACGTACTATTTCAATAAATCAAGACTGCTAATATTTATTCCAACAAATATACATCATTAATCTTATACCACTATTCTTTCATTCACATCCTACATTAAATTCAAGCCAATGGTCTAGCATCAATCATCAACCACCAATGACGAGTGCAACATAACATTCTAATCCATCAAATTGGAACATTCTATCCCAAATACTTCAAAATCGTCTACATACTTTATCATAAGTAGCACTAGTTTACAACTATCAACAAAAGAAGGTCAAGGGGGTAAAGTTATATAATAGACATGATCAACCTTAATCTTATATTATACCCCCATACAATCTTTTCTACTTATACGGATTTCTCACCTCATACTAACTCACTCAATGATACATTTAGACTACCTTCAATTTCCACTACAACCATGAGTCTATAATTATAACTTACTGGCTAATATAACTATTTTCACACTTCAAGCAACCGACAAATCATCCTGACTAACAACTTCTTCTCTACCTTATACTAAACTATCATGCAAGGACGAATCACCTCTTTACCAACTCAATCTCATGCAAACAGATTCAGCTATACATATATTAAACCAACACAAGAACAACAAGTTGGACAACAGCTTGCTAGTGAATCAAAATAGGCCTCACGGCTTCACTAGACTTACATTTTTTTTTTTCAAAAACACCATGATAACCACATAATATTTAATGGTCTAAGAATATACCTCTTATTCTATATAAATAAAAACCTGAGTAAAACACTTTCCCTATGGACTATCATACCGTCCACACGTGATACTAGCTACCCCATTAGTTTATCACTATAAAGGGGTAAATCATCCTAAAACATCAGTTATTCAACTATAACTATTTAGTTAAACAAAATTCACCCTCACTGTGACCTCTAAACTTGTGACTTCACATCACCAATTTCGTAGCCCCACATCACTACCAATAGGTCATGCCACCAATACTTTAACATATATTTCTACTCGGGTGGAAATACAGTTCCAACATTCTGCTATACCTCATTATCTCTGAAGTGTGACATTGGCAACATAAGTTCTGGAAAGGACTGAATACACTTAATACTGCAGGCTGAAAAGCATGATTTCATTAAAATCAAGGTTCACACTAGAATTAATACATTCTAAAGTACTAACGGACTCTTCTCTAGTCCTTGCAGAAATCTTATATGATTCGATCAGAAAGAACCATACCATTTAGACTCCAAACTTCTATACTTTAATCAGCCCAATAATAAGACATCTCTGAGAATATCCGAGTAAGGAAAGAATTGGGATGACTATTACTTTTGTATGGGCGACACCATAGCACAAATTTTGAGTTTGAAAGGGGAGCATTTTGACTCTATTGCATGAAATACACCATGAAGAAGGGGAAACATTCCTAAACACCTAGTAGCCTCCTGCTTATAAGTGTGGCGTGATACACACCCATAAACAAGAATCTACCCGACGCGATTTTGCTGACACCCTAGGACCATAGACCGTGCTTTGATACCAAGTTTGTCACGATCCAAACTGGGGCTTAGCTGTGATGAGTATCCTAAATCATGAATGCCCAAAACACCCTTATTTGTCTAGTAATCATGCACATAATTCATATGATCAAAGTAATCCAGAAGAAATACAATAATACGAAAACATGGTCATAAATATGAAAAAGAATAATAATGGGAAAATAAAGTTCCCACAACGTGAATCAACCTCTAAACAACCATCTGCAAAAATCTCTAACAAATGACTGAGTTAAGTAACTGTATATAAACTGGGACAAGTCCCCCAGTAGACCCCAAAACTTAATATAAGATAAAGGACTGTTGGACATAAGGCCTTCCGAAATATAGAAGGTTCGCCACTTGTCTCTGCAACTCTGTCTGAAAGATCTACTAATTCTCTTGACCCCTAGATTGAGCCTCCGAACCTGAGAGTTAGAAGGGGAGGGGGTCAGCACAAAAGTACTGGCATGCAGAGATATCAAAACAAAACATAATATTTTTACAAAATATGGTTGAGAGCCATTATAAATCAATTTCATATCAAATCATTTAAAAGCAAGTTATTAGCATTTGATTGAAAACTCCCATTTAAAAGCATACATATTCATAAAAACTACACCCATGAGATTTTAGGATAACCCCACGTACCTCTATTTCTGAAGATACTAGATGTTTCTTGAAGCTCACGGATTGGTGATTCTGAATATGTAAATATCCTAAAAAACCTACGGTCGAATCTTGAACTATTTGGGTTTTTATTTTGAAACCCTAAGGAGAGTTCTTGAGAAATTTTGGGGAAAGTATGTGTATTATGTTGTTTGAGGGATTAAATCCCGTGTTGTTGGTATATATAGGGGTGGAGGATGACCAGAATTCCCATAAGGAACAATTAAGGTCAAATCTATCCCTCAGTTGACAGTTTGATGGGCTGGAGAAAATCGATTATAAATTTTTACTCATATACTCAAATGGAATGAAACCAACTTATTTTGAAAGAGAACGCAAATAGCTTTAGTTTGATATATTATAGCTCGCAGAGTTCACTATATACAGGGATTTATGTGTTTTAAGTTGACCCTGAAATGCTGAAAACTGGGCTATAGGCTATGCATTTTGCTATTGTTTTGAAATTCAAATGCAGCCTTATGCGTTTCGAAAAATTCCAAAACTTATCCGAGATATACTATGAGCTTTTCCGATCATAACGCAGCTTGAAAATCTAAAAATGGATGTAAGATACCCAGCTAAAATGATTCTAAGTCCTCATTATACTTAGAAAAAATATTCTAGTTATTAGCCCCTCAAACATAACAGTAAAGATGAAATCGACTAAAGAATTTTATGGGGCATTGCTCTAGGAGTAATTACCACATTTTTGTTAATAAATAAGAATTCAGTTCGGGTCAATATACGTACTAATGACGGTCTAAACTCTAGCCCGAACATACGGGGTGTTACACATATGCATGAAAAATAAAAACATGGGTTGAAATTAATGGAGCCCTTTGTTATAAGTAAACAGGGTTGAAAGTGAAGCCTTGTTCATTGTAAGTAAGAACAGGTTAATAGTGAAGCACATGTGTTAAAAATAAATGCATGAGTTGAAAAGAGCCCAAGCATTGAAAGTAAGCAGGGGTTAAAAGTTGGATCCCATCCCATAAACCTGGGTTGAAAATTAATTTGGTTTTAAATATGAATTAGCAGCAAGATTGTTGAAAATTTATTTGAAACCTTTCTCACATGTAGCTAAATAAAATCGTCATTATCGCCAAACTGTTGCAACATGTTTTTGAAACTGCTTAGAACCTATTTAATCTCGTCTCACCTCACCATTAAACCTTTGAATCATAGACACTGAAACCACTTATTGGGTTCAAAATTGAGATTGCGTCATGCGGAAGCTTAAAGTTTGCAAACAATAGAACAGTAATTCAACTGACAAAGAAAACAATACTAAAAAGGCATAAAATTATTAGATTTTTTGGTCAAACGACCTACATATTAAAAACTAATATTGAAAAAAAACCATAAAACCTATACAGAGAAAATTTCTTCCTAAACCATACTTTTTTAACGACTATATTGTGGATGATACTGTGTTATTGAAAGATATTGAAGGGGTTATATTTATAGAGTTCTAAAATCTTTCCTCTTAGAAAGATGTTTGCAAAATATGGTAAAGAATTATTTTTTTCTTCTAGAAAAAATAAAAATAATTATGGTTATTTTTATTTTTCTTGAAAGAAAAAGTTAAAACTTAATTTTGGAAAAAAAATCTGTATAAAAACCCTAACAAAGGGTACAATCCAACCAATATAAAAAGAAAAACATTCCACTAAGTTGGGAGTTAGCTACATTTAGTTAACATAATTGAGAGGATCTGCAACAAAATAATAAATCATTTCTTAAATCTAACAACATCTGTGGATCAAGACGGTGGATTCATGAAGTTGATTTTCTTTATTTGTGGGTCTCTTGGTGGTGGTTTAAGGATGTTTTTAACAACATCAACACGTTTCATTTTAATGACTGTCTTGCCATAAGCCAAAGCAGCTTCATCAGCAGTGTTGATGTTCCTACCCAAACTTGATCATTCGTTCTTGGCTCTCGAACCTCTACCACCCACTTGCTTCACTTTCTTTGTCTAACTCTTTTGTACTTTTTCACCTTTTCTTGCGGCAGCTTGAGATCTCTCTCCATAGAATTTTCGGCTGAAATTGCCTCAATGTTTTCATTCTTGATGATGGTTTCCTCTTCACATGACTTTTCATGTCTCTGGTGTCTTTCATTTGGACCTCCCTTCCTCCTTATTAGACAGCTTTATTTGATCGTAACCCAACAAATGAGTTTCAACCGTATTAGGGCTGACAAAGGAACTTCCTCCGACTTGATTGGTCCATTTTACAGTAACAACAATTTTTGACTACTTTTGGTGACCTACGTTTTGTGATGCTCTTCGTTGGCTGCCAAGGCTTTACTAAAGAGAAAATAACAAAGAACATTGAATGTACATTAACTTTATTTATGATATGGAATTCTTTCTTTATATCTAAATATAAAAATATTCATTGAACATTTCATCAATAATCATACCCTATGTCTTCATAATTTTCTAGACGGAATATAAAAGATAATCGGAATGAACAAGCAAATTAATTACATAACTCCCTACTTTAAAAATCATGTTATATCATATATTTTTGTATGTATAAAAACAAACCTGTATGTATCTGTCGGCATTCAACTTCGAAAAATATATACATGTTTATGATTCTTTATGGACATATATTGGTGTTAAGTTTTGCTATATCTGTCATAATACACAAGCACAAATCTGCATTAAATATTTGTGACTACAAACTCAAACGTCACATATAGATCACATAAAAAATGTGACTGGAAATCAAAAAGAAGATAAAAGAAATTAGAATAGAAGTGAACACAAAAATCAAGAAATTTTTCTGGTTCTTTTTTTCCTTTCTATTGCAGCTTTGGTACCTACGAAGTAGTGTGAGTATATATTTTTTCATTGGTACTTGGCATGAGGTGCATGTAGAGGCAGATGTGTTTTCTCTTGAGAAGTAATAGTTGAAATAATAAAATTTTGTCTATAACTCATCTTTGGGAAAGAATCATTTATTTCTTCTTTCCAAAACAAATATTTACACATGTGGTGATAATTTTGTATCTTAGTCTAAAATTAGTACATAAGTTATCACGACAAAAATCTAATAAACTTTCAATGATGCCTATTTCCAAAAAAGGTATGAGAACAACAAACATGTCACACAACTAATGAAAATGTATAATTAGCTTTTCCTAGAACCAACCATCACGTGTAAAACTTTATCCCATTCCATATTGATTGATTGGTTTAAAGTCACAAATAATACAACAGGTTTTGTAAATGCAGTAAATGATAAAATTTAGGGATAACTGATCTTATTTTTAGACACAAAAAGGTCATTGTTTTCTATTCAAATTGTAAAAAGGCAGTAGATCTCATTTCCACCAAAGAAAATTCAATATTTGGGAACTATATAAAAATATAAGTTACAACAACTGACAATTAAAAATATTCAAAAGCTACCATAAGGAGAGAGTATTTTTTTTCCTTTCCTTTTTGTCTATATGATATAGGATTCAGTTATGGAGGGAGGTGTTTAGATAGGATATGTCGTAGCTTCATATTAACAATGACATGATTTCATATAGAAAGGTGTGGACTTTGCGTATTATGGTAGAAGGTTAGTAGGGAGTAGAGTGTTGTCTTTCCTTTCATAAAGGTTTATGGTTGTTGGTTTCTATTGTAGTATTATTCACATCCTTGTGGTTCTTACTTTTGATATCCATTGTCATGTATTGTTTATTGTGTTTCGATTATCACATTATTTTGCTGTTGTTATTTTTTTGGTGTAGCCTCTTCGCTCCTTTTTGTATTAAAATTATGCTTTTTTCACTGTTTTCTTCTTCTTGTACTTGAATTTGTTGCACTTGGGCTGAGGGTCTCTTGAAAACGGTCTCTCCATGGAATGATCCGTGCATGCTATACCCTTCTCAAACCCTATTTGTGGAAATTCATTACTGTTGTTTGGTATTTGATTCGGCAGTTCGCTATTTGCTTCTTTTTGTTCATTTTATTTGAATTCCCTACTAGAAAAATTAGAATAGAGATAATATGCTTGTTTAGTTGATGGACTCTTCCTACTTTACTTGATCTATTTCATGAAGCAATGGCCTCTAAAGATGAGAGTCACCCTAATGTTGCAATCAAGAAAATCATAAAAATTAAGAGAAACAAAAATCCACCAACAAAGTGGACCAAAGTTTTGTTGTCTTGCTCCATGTTGTATGTATTTAGATGCCGGAAAATGATACCACAACTCGTCTAGTGTCAAGGAGGAAACTCTTCTAGGAGAGAAGTCCAAGCATCATAAAAAGATATGGATAAAGTAAATCATAATTGAAAATGGAATGACCAGGGTCATTTAAAAGAACACGTCCATAGTGAAGAAGCTGCTTCAAGAAACATGAAGAACTACAAGAGATTTAGACAATGAATATGTGGGAAATGGGTAGCAGAGATTCGAGACTAAAGACACAACACTGAACATTGGTTAGTCACTTTTGGCACTACTAACGAAGCTGTGTTAGTGTATCATAAGTCATCTATTGAAATAAATGGTGCTAATGCTTTGGAAAATAGCCTAGAGTCACAACCAAAGAGAATCAACCCCAAAAAGACAAAAGGTGGATCCATAGTTTAGTTAAACTTGATTGGTTCAGCCTTCCATAGGCAGTTCAACTTCATTGATTGGGATGTTCTTACAGTATGTACAGTGGTTCTGTTATTACTTTAATTCATTGTATAATGCAACATGGTTTAGTTAATCGGGCTTATACTTCATTTCAAAGATTCTCATTTTTACAATTCATTTCTATATTTAAATATTTGTAATTCCCTGTATTTTCAAACTAGAAATCGGACCGTCCTTCCTATGTGTATAAACTCTAATCCCATGACTCATATTTAAATTCATGTGTCATGATCTTTATCCTAGTGTGTTAAGTGATTATGAGGTGAAAAATGTTCATGGAAATCACTTAGAGTAAATTTGAGCTAAGAGCCTTCGAATCGTATTCGATTCTACCAGGATCAACCTTAAATATGTATAACTTTTGATATACATAGAATTTTACAGCTCAAGACCCACCAAATTGTAGGTAATTTAATTATCTTTGAAACAATACCAATTTCTCCATAATGCTATACCCGAGTGAAAAGTTATGACATTTTTTGTGAGAGGAAGTAGGCTGACGCGATGCACCGGTCATCGACGCGACACGATGGCCAACGCATTACGAAACTGTTTCACATGCTATTTCAGGTCCTAAAGTGTTTAGGGACACTTTGGTCACTTTTTTTCACCCAAATCCGTCCATTACACTTTATTTCAGCCCTTAAAAGTATAATACAAACTATTATTCAATCTTTCTCCCAAAAAAAAAACCTAACCACCTCTCAAGAACAAGATTCAATTCTTCTTCTATAAGATCAATAATTTAAGCCTTTCAATTCAAGATTTCTCAAGAAAAGTTTCTAGAATAGGGTTCCATTCTTCAAATTAAGGAACTTAAGGTATGTGGGACTATCCTCAAACTCCATGGGCATAGATTTTACTAGTTTTATCAAATTTAATGATTTATAATAGTGTTGCAAACTAAGGGATTTTGAATATTTTTTCGAAAAGCATGTTATTAAATCGTTTTGATGAAAATATATGTATTGTGTTGAACCTTTTTTGTGGTAATCAAATATTAACCCTTTTATGTAAACATATATAT
This sequence comes from Capsicum annuum, assembly GCF_002878395.1. Classification (NCBI taxonomy): domain Eukaryota; kingdom Viridiplantae; phylum Streptophyta; class Magnoliopsida; order Solanales; family Solanaceae; genus Capsicum; species Capsicum annuum. The sequence goes on from NC_061111.1 coordinate 64,679,013, forward strand.
AGTTTGGAATGTTTAACTGAGAGCATGAACAATGAATTTTCCCTATCTTGTTGTGAAATAAAGTGAATATTTGTATGGTGAGTGATTTTTGAAAGCATGAATTTTGATTTTAAAATAAGTTTCTCAACATCATGGTGTTGGACATGGTTTATATATGATGAGAGAGAGTTTCATGCTATAACTGCATTCTTTCTTTAAAGAGAAAGAATTGCATGTGATTGAATATATTGACATGACTACAACATCTTTTGAATCTTGCAAAGAGAGGATAAATGCCTAAGTTTTCTTGAGATTTCAAAGTGAGGACTCTATTGTGATATTATGAATCTTGGGTGGTCATGTGCATGTTTTGAATATGATGGGCTGTGAATTTGATCTGATATTGACTTGCAATTTAGGGTATGACGATACCAGGTGATAGTATGCCCTTAACAGAACAAATGATGAATTTTTTGAATTTATGAAGAATGGTTTTAAAGAACTAAAAGTTGGGCTTAAGTGAGTTAGATGGTTACCCGAAGAAAGCACGAGTCAAGAAACTCAATGCGGAGAACCGTGCTTTACCGACTCAGGAGTTTTAGCACCATGTATGTGGTGTTGTGTGCCTTGATTTATGTTGTCCCAACTTAGGACTACAGTTAGGAGCCATTCATTGTGGTCTTGTGCCCTACCATGACATATTAACCGGTACTCCAGCCCTTGCGACAAACTTTGATTGGGGGCTTAGCCGCCGAGTCCAGGGCGGATCTGTTATAGCCCGTGGGATGATCAGAATTATAGGGTGTACCAACTAGCTCAGGAGAAAATAGAAAGTGAGTCAGAATTTCCAAGAGTTGTTGAAATTCATTTCAGTATGCCCATGTGTTTTCACTTAGGCATTATATTCATTGTTTTAAAAAATGCTCTCATTACGTGATATAAAAATATATTATTTAGGGTTGTTTCACATACCAGTACATTTTGTATTGACCCCCTACATTTCAGGTTCTGAGGCCCAGTCTAGCAGTCCTGCTACATAGTAGATTATTGTCAGGTATTCAGAGTTGGTGAGCCTCACATCGGAAGGCTTCTTGTTTACGTATATTGATTTTATTGTTTTTAGTTCATGGCATGACTGGGAGCCTTGTTCCAGTTTCAAACAGATTATTATTTTCAATTGTAGTATAGATTTTGCAGACGTGCATTAGATGGTTTGAGTTTTATTGAACTTATGTATGCATTACTCATTTGAGATATTAAACTGACCATGTTTACATTTATTTTCCATATTTTCTTACATTATATGAATTGTGTATATGATTTCCAGTTAGAGAAGGGCTCTCATACCTTCATGGTTTTGGATGTCTGTCACGACCAGGGCCTCGGTTCGGATCGTGTCAATATTATTACTGTGTCAAGGTAAACAATAACTTAGCCAGGAGGTGTGTGAGATTGGTTGTATTGGGTTTGGGAAGGGTAGAGGTCAGCCGAAAGAAGTACACTATTACCAAGTGCAATACGGAAAAGCAGAAAAATCTTCCACCGAATTTTTAAAAAACTGATGAAAGTTAAGAGTTCGAACAAACATCCATAGGCTTCTAAACCTGCTGTTTCTACTACCCCGGCAAAGAAGAAGCCTCTCTAATATGGATGCAAACCTAGGAGATTAAAATTACACTGAGATCTGAATCGACATAAAATATTAGGTGATTTTTTTTGATGTACTTGAGTTGTGGTGTGCATAATTGCAAGAAATAAAGTAATATTGCTTTCAGCTAAAGATAATTAAAAGTAAGGATACCTAGATATAGCCAGAAAAACTAAAACCAAAGAAACATTGTTATGGACTTTTGCAACTTTACGAAAGAAGAAAAAACATTTCTAAGTAAAGACAATGCTGGGAGTAACTAATAGAGAGAAGGTACAGTAAAATAGCAAATCATTTCTTAAATCCTTGCATTATCTATGGATGAAGATGGTGGATTCATGTAGTTGATTTCCGTTGGTGAAGGGTATCTTGGTGGTGGCTTGAGGATATTTGTCATAGTGTAAGCACCTTTCATTTCATTGACAGTCTTGTCATAAGCCAAAGAAGCTTCTTCAATAGTATTGAATGTTCCTATCCAGATTCGATCTTTAGTACCTAGGACTCGAACCTCTGCCGTCCACTTTCCCTGCTTTCTTTGTCTAACCCCTTCGTACTTTTTCAACTTTTCTTGCAGCAGCTTAATATTTCTCTGTAAGGAATTTTCAATTGAAATCACCTCAGTGTTTTCATTCTTAACAATGGGTTCCTCTTCACATGCCTTTTCATGTATCTCTGACTTCTTTCCTTTGGCGGTTTGGCCTTCCCTTCTTCATCAGTAGTCAGCTTCATTAGATCGCAGTCCGAAAAGTGAACTACTCGCGTTCTAGGCAAGATAGAGGAACTTCCTCCAATTTGATCGGTTAATTTTTCCATAACAATAACTTTTGAGCACATTCTGAAGACCTTCTTTTCCCCTTGCTCTTCGTTGAATGCCTCGACTTTACGTAAAGAGAAAACAACAAAAATATTAAAAGTATGTTAACTTAATTTATGATAAGAAATTATTTCTTTTTTTTCTACATATAAAAATATTCATCAAATATTTTTATCAAAACAAGGTAATTATACACTAGTTCATCATAAATTTTTAGGGGGAATCTAAACAGTAATCTAAACAAACAAGCAAATTCAAAACATAACTCCCGACTTCAAAAATCAGGTAATATCATATCTATCCATATGTATGACGACACACCCAGATGTATCTATTGTCATTCAACTTTGAAAAATCTATATATACTTAAAAACATTCTCACATTTCACATAGAGACCACACAAAAAAATGTGTCTGGAAATCAAAATAATGAGTAACTAAATTAGAACAGAAGTGAATACAAAAATCAAGAAATTGAATAAGTTACCAAGGGATTTTTATTCTCATTCTTTCTTTCTTTATGTTGCATCTTTGATACCTACAAATTCGTGTGAGTGTATATATATCGTGTTTCATTGGCACTTGAATAAGGTGCACGTGGCGGCTGACGTGATTTAGTAAGATTTTGCTTGTTATTCACCTTTGGTAAAGAATCATTTTTTTTAATCTTCTTCCAAAAAAATAAAAAATTAGATAATTTTGTGTGTCACGCTCTAAAATTAGTTGACAAATTATCAAATAAAAAATTTAATATACTTTTAATGATACATCCAAAAAAAGGTATGAGAACAGCAAATATAAGTCATACAATTAATGAAAACGTATAATTTTCTGTTCCTAAAACCAATCATCACATTTAAAACTTTATCAGACTCCAAACTAACTGATTGTTGAATGCCACAAATAATTAAAATGGATTTTGGAAATGTGGTAAAATGAAGATGTCTCTGATTTATCAAAATAATTAAGGCATTCTGTAAATAAACATTAATTTTTTGCAAATGCCAAAAATAATTAAAACTTATCTTTTTGTTCATTGCAATTAAGAAATGATACCTAAGAAATATCAAAACAAGCTGTAAGGAGAAAAATCAAAAAACAAAACAAAAAAAGTGACTCAAATAATACCTTCATTTCCTGGTCTTTTACCACTGCATTCTTTAGATTATTTAAACTGCACCTCATGAAATCATCTTTTTTTTCCGTAGCTTCAAGTATACCAATCAACTCATTGAGTTTCTTCTCATAATAAGCCTTTTTTTCAAGTTTCTCATTCATTATCTCATTAATCCTCTCATATAGAAAATTGAATTTCCCCTTATAGTCCTCATCATGCTCTGCTATTATCTCTAAATATCTTTCTTCAATTCTCCTTTTTTCTTCCTCAGTTTTTCCCTCACATTTCTAACTCATTCTTAAATTTTCTGTCAGAATCCATTAAAAACCTTTGCACTAAAGAGAAGTCCATTTCATAAACTAAGTGTTTTTCCTTCAAAAATGAAAGAACTTCTGGAATTGATGGATTCTTCAATGGATCCATCGAGAAAGATTTGATGATGGGCTTTGCTTAAAATGCCAAAAAATGGGTGCAACTAAAACTGTGCAAAAAGATTGATCTTTTTAGTTGAAAATGTGATGTGAAACTTTATTTTTTTTAATGGGAAAGGGTTTTGTTAAGCATATGTTGTGCAAGCTATTCCATCCAAGTAAACAAAGTTCTAGGCAAGTTATTGAAAAGATGACTCTGCGTGCAAAATAGAAGTGGATAACACTTATCACAACAGAAGTCGAATTGAATAAGAAGTTCTGCAGAAGTTGAGTTGAATAAAAAATATTAAAGAAGTTCAGTCGAACAAGAAGTCTTGCACATATTATAAGATAATCAAGAAGAGTCCTATTCAAATGACAAGAGGGAGAGAAGGCAAATAAGAATGAGTAAAACTACCTAGGAGTCCTAGTGCGGATAGAAATATACATCAACTAAAGGACTCTATCAGGTTCTGTCTTAAATAAAAGAAACGACTTTCAAATCATTTACTCATGCACTAAAAGATAATCAACAATCAGCAACATAGTTCACTTACTTGAAGAAGAACCTAGTCCTTTATTTAGCAAGTCTTAGATTGTTTGTAGTAGGTAGGTTATTTGAGTTGTAATGAGTCATTCTAGTCTCAATCATCTATAAACTGAGTTAGGAGTTGTGTCTTCAAGTTGGGGAACTCGAAGATTTGGGAACCCTTATCTTGGGAAGATTTGTGTTTTTGTAGTTAGAAGTTTTAATTCCTAGTTTACAAGAAGTATTGTAATTTTGTTGGTTGTTGAGGCTCAAGAGTTATAGAGAAGTTGGATTAAATCCTATAGAGGTACAGATCATGGTTTTTTACACCTTTCTATAGCCGAGTGTTTTCCACATAAAAACACTGCGTTCAACTTTTACTTCTGTGAACCACGTTTACTTACTTGTTCAACAGATAAGCAATAAGTAGAGTATAATATTAAAATTAGTAGGTCTCGTACTCTAACAAGAGATATCAGAGCGCCAGGTTGTCTTAATGTAATGCCCTAAAAAATCCTCTTCCAGTCTGAGCCTTAGAGCGTATTTGGTAAAGCAAAAATCTGAGTTAAAATATGTCATAAATATCCTCCCAAATATGAAATACTTTGAGTATGTATAGATATGTTGAACCTTATGGAATGTTTTCGCATTTTTTCAGATATTATGTATTGTACAGGTACAGATATTAGAAAAGGGTTAGCTTGTCATCCTTCGGGTCCACAAGCACCGTTTGACGTCTCGAGATGAGATCTGGGGGTGTTACAAACTTGGTATCAGAGCCTAAGGTTCAAGAGTATCCTAGGGAGTCTGAAAAGCCGCATCTAGTAGAGTTTTGTACATGGGCTTAGAAGTAGTTCCTCTTCTTCCAGTGATCATTTTGTGTGAGTGAGCATGAGCTCATGTTGATCCCCAGTCTAATCCACTTCATTCTTTCATTTACAGAGTATGCATCCTCGCAAAAATTTTGTCCATTGGGTTGATAATCAGCCCCCTTAGCCAGTAGATCCTCAAAATGAGAGTGTGTCACATATACAGTTTTGGGTAGCTTTCCAGGCACTAGCCAAGGCTGTGACTAATGTTTAGGGCAACCGTTAGGTTGCTGTCCCACCTCAGCAAGCTGGGAATTTTGCCGTAGCCAGGATTAGAAGCTTCATGAAAATAAACCCGCCTAAATTCTTTGGGTCAGTAGTAAGTAAGTATCCACAGTTGTTTCTCGAGGAGGTGAAGCATATCACCCAAATTATGCATGTGTCAGAGAAGGAGAGTGTTGAGTTAGTATCTTATATGTTGAAAGATATTGCTCATGATTGGGTAGTGATATTGGAGAAAAGTAGAGAGGAGAATGCAGCTCCCGTGACTTGGTAAAAGTTTCAGAGTGACTTTCCAGATAGGTTTTACTCGCTAGAAATATAAGAAGCTTAGGTAGAAGAGTTTATGAACCTAAGGAAAGTCTCTATGACAGTGAAAGAGTATTGTCTTAAGTTTAACCAATTAGCTAAGTATGCGCCCGACTTGATAGCTGACCCAAGAGCGGGTATGAGTAAGTTTTTGACTGGGGTATCAAGTGATGTGTTCAACGAGTGTAGAGCTTCCATGTTTAATAGAGATATGGATCTTTCTAGGATAATGATTCATGCGCAGCAGATTGAGGCAGATAAGATGAAGGAGAGAGGGAAAGTCAGTAAGAGAGCGAAGACAGGTAGTCGTGGTTTCTCACAGTCAGGGTCTCAAGGTGGTAGTAGTTCTCAATACGGTCGGATATTTTCAGTACCATCTCCATCTTCATCTAGTGTACTCGCACCTGCATTTGAGGGTGTCAGATTTGAGGGAGCGCCAAGCTCCAAAGCCCATAGTAGTGCTAGTGGTGTTCGTACCAACCTATTGTGTGAAGAATGTGGTAAGAATCATAAGGGTATATGTAGAGCCGGTAGTGATGTGTTATTTGGATGTGGTGTTTCCGGTCATAAATGTTGAGACTGTCCTAAGCTAGGTCCCTGAAGTCAGCATAGTGTTCCTTCAGCTCATAATTAGATTGTATGCACTTCAAGCTCGCCTTGATCGGGAAAGATCCCCTAAAATTGACCCGGGTATGTTATCAGCCCTTCATATTTATGTTATGTATTTATAGATCCTTTGCTCTTATTTTGAGATTATATGTCAGCATGAGTCATGCATAAGTTTTAGATCTTGATCGGTCAATTATGACCCACTTTGTAGATGCCCCGTGCATCGCTCTAGTGTTTTAGCGAAGTGTGTTTAGAGGGACATAGAGTCCTAAGAGGGAGATACCCTATGGTTTTGTGATGTTACATGCCATTAGATTCACCTCAATGTATGTTCAGATTTTCCCTATAAAGTTAGCATCAATCATTGTTGCATTGTCAAGTCGTGCTTTCAAAAGTCAGCTTAGTCGGACATTCATGCATTAGATAAGCACATTTAGTAGAAAGAGTTCAGCTTGTCAGCGTGTGTTCAGTCGTGTATTCATGAGATCATCCCAGTTATGAGTCCATACATCAGATATGCATGGGTACTATGAGAATTCAGCTATGAGTATCATCAGTTGAGTATTCCATGCATCATATATGCATGCCTAGTATGAGAACTCTATATGTCAGTCGTTCCAGTTGCGTAGTCCTGATCTAAGATGTTTCCATTTCTTGAGTAAGTTTTGTTAATCCATATTCTCAGTCTATCAAACGACATTCGAGGACGAATGTTCTCAAGGGGGAGATAATACAATGACCCACAAAATCCTCTTCCAGTCTGAGACTTAGAGAGTATTTAGTAAAGCGAAAATCCGAGTCAAAATATTTCAAAAATATCCACCCAAATATGAAATAATCGTATGAGAATCTATTTGCGCATGAATTAACATCATAGAGGTCCCCTAACTCATGGTCGAGTTGAAAGCTTTCCTATCGTTCAAGTTTTAGTGACCGTAAAAATTTTGGTCAACTAAATTGACCATAACTCATTGTATATTAAGAACTGGGTATATTTCTATATATAATATGAAATATCTTTGAATTATCTTTCCAACGATACCAATTTCGTCTAAATTCGATATCGGAGCAAAGAGTTATCCCCATTTTATTCTTGCATGTCAAGCTGGAAAATGGTGACGACGTTTCTGATGGGCTATCACGTTTATGATGACCTTTTTGATGACGTCATCACATTCTGACAACATTTCTGATGACATCGTCAGCTCTGGGCAAAAAATCAAGAATTTGGACCCCTTTTGTGATGACCTTTCATGATGGCCTATCACGGACCTGACGCCCTATCACGGATGACATCAAGTATATTTTTCCAGCAATTCAAGGGCATTTTTACAAGGGTATTTTGATCATTTTCCATCATTTTTGGGTCTCTATAAATATGAGGAACCCTCATTCAAACCCCAATTCAATCATTTACTTTTCCTATTCTCTCAAGAATATCTAAGGTTTAATTTAAGAACCCTAATCTTCCAAAATTCATCGATAAATTCTTCAAGGTTTCTTCAAGAATCAAGCTCCTCATAGTTTGGGCTTCAAGAATTTATTTATTTCAAGTGTGGATAAAGTTTCAAGCACTAAAGTTCATCCAATTTCAAAGGTTAAGGTATGTAGATGTTGATTCTTGGGTCCTTTTCATCCAAGAAAACCTTTTTAAAAACTAAAAGATTTTTATGTTTATGAGTTTTCAATGATTTGTATGAGTTGAAATGGATGTTTAATGTTTTTTTGAGTTTTGATTTATGTTTGCCCACAAAATTTATAAGCTTTGACCCTAGAATGTGGAGATCCTGTGATGTTTGTGATAGACCCTTTTGAAGTTGTTTTTCCATGTGATGTGTTCATGACTTTTCGGTGTAGAAATGGTTGAATAAGTGAAGAACATTCCCCATAGGTTTGATAAAGAGGTTAGGTGAAGCCTATGGGACACTACAGTATGTTGAATAGGAAACCCCAAATTGTGAGCTAGTCCATGCATCCCTAGTGCTTGATAAAATGACTTAGTGAGTGAAATGTGCCAAGATAGCATGAAATCCCTAAGTAGGTGTAAAATCGATCGTGTCTAGTGGTTATTGTAAGACCCTAGTGAACAAGTCCAGATATGTAGGTTGTAAATTCCCCGATTTTGTGCTCTTTGATATATGCTAAGTTTTTAATACATGCCAAGTGGTTAGCAAGTAAATAGTGACATGTTAGTATGAAATTTCCCCCAAATCAAGTGATATCCAAATACATGACAAGACCGATATTGGTATGAAGTACTTCATGTAATATCTCGTTGAATAGGGTATAATCTAATAGAATGTCTTCCCTTGGATAGTATATGAAGGTGACCCGATGTTGATAATCCTTATAGGTTTTGAGTGGCCCTATTGCGGTTGTCATCATGATTAGAGGTCTATGTTTCCGAAATGCTTAATGCGATGTCCTAAGGATCTTAAGATGGAAATTATGTTATAATACCCAACTAATTGAAGTGATGATTTAACGATTGTGATGATACATTAATGATTGTAATGATGAATTAATGCTTGTAATGATGAATGAATGATTGTAATGATGAATGAATGATTGTAATGATAAATGGATGACCGTGATGATGCATGAATGACTTGTGATGAAGAATGATTATGTCTTACTTTTATGTTATCGAGTCTTGGGGGTAGTTATACCCAAAAATAAAGCTGTTGTCTAGAGCCTGTGTCAGTTTCTCGATAATTCCAATCGATCCATGATTCTCATAAGTCAGTGAACTATAGAACTCTATATCCTCCAACAAGTGTGGAACTTAAGAAAGCTCAGTAATCTCAAACATCTCTGTAATCTCTGTATCGCTAGTAATCTATCCTTAGTCTTGTAATCAGCTCAGATCTAATAGTATTCAAGTGATTCAATTCTAATCTCAGAAGTGATTTGAGTAATCAATTCAAGCTTTGTATTGTCAGTAAGATAATATGATTCGATGTCTTTTCCATCAGATACGGAACTTATTAATCTCAGGGCAGCTCAGTTAGATCTTTTGAGAAATATGATCAGTATCAGGTTCAGTTCAGTTGTGCTCAGTTAAGAATTCAATCAGAGCCCTTCAGTTGGGTGTAGAAACTAGCACCGAGCGAGCTCAGGGATGGGAACTCACCTACTAGTAGAGGGTGTGATTCTTAGATGTAATCTTTGTGCTCTAGAACTACGTAGCCAGCGTAGGTTGAGAAATCACACCTACTAGTTGAGGGTAGATGAGAGACATCATACTTGTTAGATGAGGGTAGATGAGGTGGCTTGACCTGTTAGATGAGGGCTCCACCGTTCTTGTTTCAGCACCTGATAGATGAGGGTCACATCAAGATAATGCCAAAAAAGATAATGTCTCTACCCATGGCACGGTATTGGCACCCTCCCAACCGGGGGTATAGGTTAAACCCCGCCTGTGGTAGGTTAGGGCATGTCAGTTAAGTGACTTCTTCCCACAGTTTCAGTTGCAGATTCAGTCTCAGTTTTAGAAACAGTCTTAAGAAATTTGGACTGTCAGATACAATCATCTATCATTGTGAGGAACTTAGATAGTTTCATTGATTTATGGGCAATCCCATCAGATAGACTTGGTCTTACATACAGTTATTTTATATTCTATTCAGAGATATGCTGTCAGACAGGCTTTATCACAGTACCAGATTTTTATTGAGTATTTTTGTTGTCTGATTCAGATATAATAAAATTTTCTTGTCATTGATAAAGCTTCCGAAATCATCTGTTAGAAAGGTTGATCTCTAATCCTATCAGTCGAAAGAAGTAAGTCCAAGAATTCAGTCGTTGATGTAAGCACATCCAGATCCTCAGTTTTTAATATTAGATGAGTCAGTAGTTTAGTAGCTCAGTATCAGTAGTGAGTTCAGTCTGCAGTAAAGTGGTATCTGATTTTTAGTATCTAGAGTTGCGATAATTGTGTTCATGTTCTATGTATTCATGTATGTGTTCTCATGCGGCATTTTCATGATTATTCAATTTAGATATTGTGCATGCATGAACTCTTACATTATCCTACCCCTTCTACATACTCGGTATATTTTTTTACTGACGCATTTGCGCTATGGTGTTTTATTTGACACCATAGGTTCAGAGGCACAGGATCCATTTTATCCTCAGCAGTTTGGTCCCAGTCAGAAGCAGTAGAAGTGAGTCCTCTTCTTTGGAGGATGAGTCGCAGTTTACTACTATTGTTTCAGACTTTGTTTATTTTTTATTTACGAAGTTAGTTGGGGACTTGTCCCATCAACTCCACAGTTCAGACAATTAGAGGATTTTCAGATGGATGCATTAGTATTCTGTTTTCAGTTTTGATATGTATAGATATATTGAACGTTATGGCAAGTTTCCGTATTTTTCAGATATTATGTAGTGTATAGGTACAGATATCATAAAAGGGTTAGCTTATGGTCCTTCGGGTCCATAAGCACCGTGTGATGTCTCGGTATGGGATCTCAGGGCGTTACACTTAAATAAGGTTAGCACCTAACTAAAGATCAACACGATGAATTCCTCACCTCATACTAGTCACAGTGAAGGTCAGTCAACTACTTGACCTAAACTTTTTTGATGGCTCTCACTTTATATGGTGGAAATCAAGGATGTAGATGTTCATCCAAGGTGAAGACTATGAATATGGGATAGGATTACTAATGGTCCGACTATTCTAATGAAGTTAGTTGATGGTGAAAAAGTCAACAAAATAAGGAGTGAATTTACCTGATGACTTGTTAGCTTTAAAGAAAAATGCAAAGGCCAAGAACATCTTGGTCTATGGATTAGGACCTGCTGAATACAACAGGGTATCAACCTTCACTACTGCTAAGAAAATTTGGGATGCACTGATAAATGCTCTTGAAGATACCTCTCAAGTAAGAAAATTCAAGATCTCTCTCCTTTTCACTGAGTATGAGGAATTCAAAATGAAGGAAAACGAAACCCTGCATGAGATGATGACAAGGCTTACTACCTTGAGAAATGAGGTGACTTCCTAAGGAAACGTTTTTATGACCCGAACTAGGGCCTGGCCGTGACGGACATCCCAAACCATGAAGGCCCGGACATCCTACTCAATCTGGTAGTCATGAACAATATTCCTATAATAAGTGAAGATGTGGAAATACATTCTGATACGGAAATATGGTCATACTCTGAATTCAGTATAACAATAAGGAATGAAATCTAAAATCAGCCATACAACATATAGAACAATCTGCAAAATCTCTACTACATGATCAAATCAAAGGTGTATGAAAACTGGGACAAGGCCCCCAGTAGACCAAAACCATAACAAATGATAAATGACTAAAAACAACTAGGTTTTCTGAATTATAGAAGGCTCACCAACTGAACTCTGCACTTCTGCCAGAAGAAATCTACTACTTATCAGGATCCTTAGATTGAGCCTCAGAACCTGGGAGGGTAGCGGGTCAATACAATTGTACTGGTACACAAAGAAATTCCAAAATAACAATTTATATTCAACATATATGAGAGAAATTTAAAAACAGTTCATAAATATATCATATGGTAAGAAATTACATGGGCATTTTGGAAAGACTCTATAAAATCATTAGAACTCTGTGACACTCTTTGTTTTACTTTTACGCTAGGTGGTAGACCCTACAATTTCATAGCTTTCACCTACTACCTTATCTCAGTTGCCGCCAAGATAGGAGTTCTAGAAAGGGAAGAGCATACAAGATAACACAGCAGGGTGCCAAAACCCCAATCATGTCATTATGTCATGATTGGGCTCCAGATCACAAAATAGGGCTCCAAACCATAAGTCTGAATTTGGGATAAAAAATACTAGGTACACAAGATCACAGAGTAGGGTACCAAGTTCCTGTGTCAGCAAATCATGGTTTCCAGCATAGAGTCATTTGACTCGTGCTTCCTTCGGGTAACTACCTAACTCACATTAACCCAGTTTTTAACTCTTTAAAACATGTATTCTCTTAAATCAAACTCTGAAAACTCTAACTCTATTATGGAATACATTTATATGGTATCGTCGTACTATTGACTTGCAAGTCACATCTCTGAATAATTTATAGAATATTATCATCTCTTCTTTCAAAACATGCAGTTTGGGATCACCATCACAATAAATCAATTCAATGAATTCTTTCTTTTAAATTCATGTAAACATATACAATAAACTTTCTCTTTATCAACATCTCAATAATACAAAGTGGTGATGTCAAGTTTCTCAATTACATGCAATTCTTTCTTTTTAAAATAAGCATATATGTATAAAAAAGAGACTCCCTCTCATCATCTCCAAATCATGTCAAATACTATGATATTGAAAAGACCACTTTCAAACCATTTAACATTTATTTCAAATCATTCCAATAGGTTCATAAACTTAAATTCATCAAAAGAGAGGGATTTCATAATTTGTGCTCTCAAACAATATTAAATCATGATTTTTCATACATATACATGTACATATACATGTAAATCAATTTAAAAGGATAAGGCCTAAAGGCCAAAACAATAATATCATTAAAATATTCATGATGCATCATTAAAAATCATGAATCCCAAAACCCTTTCCTAAAATCAAGCTTGACAGCCTTTAAGTCATGTTCTAGTGTTTACAAGCCCACGTAGTTTTTAGGATAAACCCCATGTACATTAAAATAGAAGCTTTTGAATGAACTCTAGCTTTTGGGATGCTATACATACCATTGATGGGTGCTTCTTGTATCCCTCACAATAGTGATTCCGAATCTTGAAGAATTAAGAAAAACCCATGGTTAAATCTTGAGATATATTGATCTTTGGGTTGAAACCCTAAAGAGTGTTCTTGGTGATTCTGGCAGAAAATAAGCTTATTTCGGTGTTTGGGGGATTTAATCCCGTGTTATGGATGAATAGGGGGTGGAAAATACCACTTTTGCCCTTAAAAAAGTGAAAACAGAACCTGAAAATTGGGTGCGTGCGACTGAGCGTGCGTCGCGTGCTAATCGCGCGATGTTACTATCTCAATCATGAAAATGGCCATAAATTTTTGCTCAGGTATCAAATTTTGACCAAAATAGTATCGTTGGAAAGATAATTCGAAGAGATTTCATTTGATATATAGTAGGTCCTACAATTAGTTATATACTTAGAGTTATGGCTGATTGAATTTGACCCATGTTTTGACGCTCACTCAAACTCGAACGATAGGAAAGCGTTCAACTCATCCTTGAGTTTTGGGACCTCTATGATCTAAATTCATGATAAAATAGGTTCCCACACTAAATAATTGATTAACATGCCAAATTTTCATAGGATTTATGGCTTTTGGATCATCTACGCATAGAAACGATGGTTTTCGTTCTAGCCCAAAATGCGGGGTGTTACATTATCTCCCCCTTGGGGTCATTCGTCCCCGAATTATGGCTAGAAATGTTAAAGTATTTAAGGTATGCAATAACATGGACATGATATGTCTTCTAAGAAAGGATATAGCCGAGCTGAAACATTTAAACTTCTATCATGAGACTGAATTCTGAGCGGACTTGACTTTACTTGCTTTAAGGATATGATTCATGCTGAGAGTTTAGTATTCCCTTGAAGTGTTGTTCATGACCAAATCATACATATTGAATTGAGCAGTGATAAATTATGCAAGTATGAATCAAGAGACAACTAGACTTAGATATTATCAGGGTATTATAGTGTCTGAGCTAAAATACTTGGAAAAAAATTTAGAATATGCGCAGAACTCTTATGAACTGAGTCATGACTAAATAGATGAATCTGAAACATGATGCTTTGACTGAACTAAATTCACAACTTACATGGATGGAATAGATTATCTCTTAGAATGGTCATACGCTTGATACTTTGGATAGTAGGACTGGGTGAAAAGGTGGAAAACCACCGTAACTTGTCTGCCTAACTGTTAAACTGAATTACACTGGAAACTTATACTTAACCGGGGTATCTCTTCAACACTCTTTCTAAAGAAGAGTAATATCAGAGAGCAAAGAATCTTGGGCATGTGTTACACAAGACATTCATCTAAGGAATCACAACAATGACACCACTCCATAGCATGGAATATAAACATATCTCATAAACTAGGATAGACTTACCAGGCCTTAGGCAAAGCAACTTCTTCTTTTCAAGCTTAGTACACTTCTTGAATACTCCCTTAACTATATTATTCCCTTTAAATACCATACTCATTTGATTCAATCTTCCATATCTCTTTAGAGATCACACCCTAAGCATAACGTGCCTTACCACTTCAATGACCAATTATGAACTCTTACAATGGATTCACTAGTGCATATTGTGTTCCTCCACTTAAATCCCAACATGTCAACCAAGCACATATTTATAACCATATATGAACTTAAAGAGAAACACCCATAAACACATACTTCACATATTATCTAAACCACTATCAATATAACTCCCTCGTGCTACCCCAAGAACACACACACACAACTTTCAACTAACCATCACATGAATCAAAGACTTGGCCCCAAATCTTACTTCATACTTTTGGCCTTATCTAAAACAAGCATACAATGGTCTTCCATAAATAAGGAATATTTACTCATCACCATTATCATCACGTAAGGAGGAGTCACTAAAAGGTTAGAACATAAGACCTTGAAGCATCGAAGGATATTATATGTGACTTGACACTTAACTGAGGCCTGAGGAACAACGAATCAACATCATAGATTCATCAAAGTGATCTGAGTTGAGGGCATACCTAGCATCGCCAATCGTTTGGCGTGTAGCATGAGTTATGGAAACCGAGCACACTATAAAGCGTGAGTACATAAGTCATAAGCTGCATGATCTCAACTTGGAGTTCATAGCTTATGAAATGTGATTCCGACTACTGAAATGAACTGGAACTCCTCATTTTGGAACTGGAAGAGTACATGATTCTCTATCATATGCATGAACATAAACTATGATCATGGAACTGAAACGTAAGGAATGAGTTATGTATTAGGATAACTGAATAATACTGAGATAAGAATGGGTTGAGCCTCACCCTCACTTCTGATGTTCTATATCATACTTGCATTACTACTAAAATTTGAGAGCCGGCCTTGCTCACTAGTTCTATCATCTCCCCCTTAGCTTTACGCCATCATCTTAAATTTGAGGGATCCGTAACCAAAATCTAAACTGAACCATGCTAACTGATCTTTGGGGTCTAGAATACGACAATACATGCAATTGAATAGAATGAAACCTGAATAACTACACTGGAAGTGGGAAAACCCACTTCTAATACTATCTTCTGAGATACATTTTATCTTTCTATAGCCCCCCCAATAGTCATATATAATACTTGAACACTTACTAACTTTAAACTTTATGAGTATCCCCATAGTTGGAGTGCACACCCTCTAGCGCTTCAACTCTTATTTCTGTCGATTCAACCTTCAAAAATTCAAACTTAGATTCCAACACTTAACATAGACATCACCAAACCTTTGATGAATTATACTACTTCCGACATAGCCTACTAATATTGTGGCTCCAAACATGTATCTCTATACTATGAGAATCAAGATCATATCAAAAGGCTCAACATTATCAATCAAAACTCCTTAACTTGGCTATTTAGAACACCATATACCATCTAACTAGTCTTTCTCCACCTAGCAGCTCAATGGTACCACTAGCCATACACAACATGTAATAGCATTAGAAAAATACCGCAACCTCATATCACCATGGAATACTTCTACTTCATACATACAACATCATACTTCATTATGAATCAAATAAACTTATGCTTATGCATGCACTGTTCAAGTCTATTAGATCGCTTCCATAAAACTAGTATCATTAACCAAGAAATAATCACATCCACCTTCATGGCCATCAACTGTTCAAACTTAATGTCTAGTGCTAAAAATGATTTACAACCCAACCTTACACACAATTCTCACTTGGAAACTGTGAAATGAAATATCAAGAAACAATAATACACTAGAATTCCGTAGCCACAATAATCGATCATGACCTTACTATTTTCCTTATTATAATTCATTAACACATACTATTTCAACACATCAAACCTATAGTCTAGCATCAATCATCTACCACCAATGAAGAATGAAACATAATATACTAGTCCATCAAATTGGGATATTCTACCAAAATATCTCATTTTATTTAGATACAACCCACAACCGAAACACCTTCATGACATCACTGCTATGCCTCAAAATCTAGTACATACCTTCTCATATGTAGTACTCATTTACAACTACCAAAGAAAAGAAGGTCAAGGGAGTAGAGTTACATAATCGACATGGTCAACCTTAATCTTATATTATAACCCCATACAATCTTATCTACTTAGACAGCTTTCTCATATCACACTTACTTACCCAAGCATCTATTTACACTACCTTCAAATTCCACAAACAACCGTGTGTCTCTAATTATAACTTACTGGCTAATCTAGTCATTTTTAAACTTCGAGCAAACAACAACTCACCTTAGCTAATAACTCCTTCTCTACCTTCTGCTAAACTAACACACAAGGACATATCACTTTATTACCAAATCAGTCCATGCAAAAAGATTCAGCTATACATACATTCAATAAATCACCCTTACCACTTTTCTTGTCATTATGCCTCTAAACCCCCAGTTCTAACCAACACAAGAATCAACAAGATAAGAAACAAGCCGCTAGTGAATCAAAATAGGCCTCACACGGCTTTACTAGACTTTGATTTTGTGTTTTGAATTAGAAAATAAGAGAAATGACAAGGCAACTATGCTAGTGAATCAGAAAAGCCCAACACAGCTTCACTAGACTCTTAGTTTCAACAACACAATGATAACAAGATTACAAAAGATAGAAACTTGACACACAATAAACAATGATCTAAGAATACATATCTTACTCTATATAAATAAAAATCTGAGTCAAACACTTCCCCCAAAGACTACCATAAAATCCACACATGCTACTAGCTATCACATTAGTTTATCACTAAAAAGGGGTAAATCATCCTCAAACATCACTTATTCAACTAAAATATTAATTTACATGAAAGTTACCCTCACTCTAACTTTTAACTTTGTGACTTCACGTCACCTACTTTTTTTGTCCAACATCACTACCAATAGGTCATAACACCAACACTTAACTTATACTACTACTCAGGTGGAAATACAGTTCGAACATTCTGCTACACATTATGCCCCCCTTAAGCATAACATCTGCAACATAAAGTTTTCAAAAAGGACCAAATACATTTAATACCATAGGCTAAAACCCATGATTTAATCAAGATCAAGGTTCATACTAGAATCAATACACTCTGAAGCACTAATGGAATCTTCTCAAGTCCTTGCACAATTTGTAAAATCTTATATGATTCAATTAGAAAGAACTATGTCATTTAGACTCTAAACTTCTGCACTTGAATCATCCTAATAATGAGACATGTCTATGAACATCAGAGTAAGGAAAGAATTGGGATAACTATTACTTTTGTATGGGAGACACCATAGCACGAATTAGAGTATGAAAGAGGAACATTTTGACTCTATTACACGAACTAGAACATGAAGAAAGAGAAACATTTCTAAATAACTAGTAGCCTCCTACTTATAAGTGTGGCATGCTACACACCAATAAACAAGACTCCACCCGATGTAATTTTGCAGATTACCTGGGACCGTGAACTGTGCTCTGATACCAAGTTTGTCACGACCCAAACTAGGGCTTGGCTGAACTATAAAGGCCCAAATGTCATACTCTATCTGGTAGTTATGCACAACACTCACATAATAATTGAAGATGCAAAAATAAAATCTGATATGGAAACATGGTCATACTCTGAATTCAGTTTTACAATAAGGAATGAAATCTGAAATCAGCTAAACAACATCTAGAATAATCTGTAAAGTCTCTACTACATGATCAAATCAAACCTTTCTGAAAACTAGGACAAGGCCCCCAGCAGACCAAAACCATCATAAATTATAAATAACCAAAAATACCTAGGCCTTCTGAATTATAGAAGGATCACCAACTGAACTCTGCACTTCTGCCAAAAGAAATCTACTGCTTATCAGGACCCCTAGATTAGGCCTTAGAACCTTAGAGGGTAGGAGGTCAATACAATTGTACTAGTATGCAAAGAAAATCCAAAATAATTATTTATATTCAACATATACGAGAGCAATTTAAAAATAGTTCATAAATATATCATATGGTAGGAAATCACATGGGCATTTTTGAAAGACTCTATAAAATCATCTGAACTCTGTGACACTCTTTGTTTTACTTCTGCGCTAGGTTGTACACCCTACAATTTTACAGCTTTCACTAACTACCTTATCTTAGTTGCTGCCAAGATAGGAGTTCTAGTGAGAGAAGAGCATACAAGATAACACAGCAGGGTGCCAAAACCCCAATCAAGTCATTATGTCATGGTTGGGCTCAAGATCACAAAGCAGGGCTCTAAACCATAAAAATTGATTTGGGGTGACAAAATACTAGGTACATAAGATCACATAGCAGGGTACCAAGTTCTCGTATCGGCAAATCACGGTTTCTGGCATAGAGTCATTTGACTCGTGCTTCTTTTGGGTAACCACCTAACTCACATTAAACCAGTTTTTAACTCTTTAAAACATGTATTCTCTTAAATCAAACTCTAAAAACACTAACTCAGTTACAACATACATTTATATAGTATCCTCATACCATTGACTTGCAAGTCACATCTCAGAGTTATTTATAGCATATTATTATCTCTTCTTTCAAAACATATAGTTTGGGACCACCATAACAATAAATCAATTCAATTAATTCTTTCTTTTAACTTCATGTAAAAACATGAAAGAAACTTTCTCTTTATCAACATCTCAATAATACAAGGTGGTCATATCAAGTTTCTCAATTACATGCAACTCTTTCTCTGTAAAACAAGCATGTAATTATAACAAAAGACTCTCTCCCATTATCTCTAAATCATGTCAAATACTATGATATTGAAAAGACCACTTTAAAACCATTAAATCTGTATTTCAAATCATTCCCAATATGTTCATAAACTTAAATTCATCATAAGAGAGGGATTTCATAATTTATGCCCCAAACAATCTTCAATCATAATTTTTCATACATATACATATTCATATAAACCAATTTAAGGGGATAAGGTCTAAAGGCCATAACAACAATATCAATAAAACATCCATGATGCATAATAAAAAACCATGAATCCCAAAACCCTTTTCTAAATTCATGCTTGACAATCTTTAAATCATGTTTTAGTGTTTACAAGCCCATGTACTTTTTAGGATAAACCCCACGTACCTTAAATTAGAAGTTTTTGAATCAACTCTAGATTTTGGGATGCTATACGTACGATTGGTGGGTGCTTCTTGTAGCCCTCGCAATGGAGATTCTAAATCTTAAAGAATTAAGGAAAATCCACGATTAAATCTTGAGATATATTGATCTTTGGATTGAAACCCTAAGGAGTGTTCTAGGTGATTTTGTGACAAAATAACCTTATTTTGGTGTTTAGGGGATTTAATCCCGTGTTATGGCTGAATAGGGGGTGGAAAATACAACTTTTTCCCTTAAAAATATGAAAATAGAACCTGGAAATTGGGTGCATTCTACAAAGCGTGCGCCATGCGATTCTACTATCTCAGTCATGAAAATAGCCATAACTTTTAGCTCGGGAATCGGATTTTGGAGAAATTGGTATTATTGGTAAGATAATTCGACGAGCTTTCATTTGATATATAGTAGACCCTGTATTTCGCTATATGCAAAGAGTTATGTTCGATTGAATTTTACCCAAGATTCAACGCTCACTCAAACTCGAACGATAGGAAAGCTTTCAACTCGTCCTTGAGTTTGGTGACCTTTATGATCTCAATTCATGATCAAAGAGGTTCCCACGCTACATAATTGATTAACATGCCAAATTTGCATAGGATTTATGGCTTTTGGATCATCTACGCATAAAAATGATGGTTTTCTTTCTAGCCAAAAATGCGGGGTTTTACAAAAGTCATCTCTGAGAAGGAACAAGTTGAAAAAGTGTTGAGGGTATTACAAAAATCAAAATAGAATTTTAAAGTGAATGCAATCAGGGAAGGGAATAAGGATCTTGCAGGTATGACATTGGATGAACTAGTAGGGAACTTAAGGACTTGTGAAATGAAAGTTTATGGAACAAAAGAAAAATCACCTCCTGAGAAAATCTCGGCATTAAAAGCTTTTGATAGTGATGAGGAATTTGAAATTGATAAGGAGCAAGTTGCCTTCATAACTAAGAACTTCAGCAAATTATTTAAGAAGAAGAAAGGATTAGGTACTAAGAGACGTTCCAATCACAATCCGAATGGGTTCTACAAGTGTGGAAAAACTGATTATCAGATCAGAGACTATCCAGTCTGGGAAACAAAATGGAAGAAGGAAAGGCCTGAAAAGGAATGAAAAGAAAAGGAAAATAAGGAGGAACATACAATGATAGCAGCCTGGGGATCTGATTCGGATAAAGATAAAGTTGATGAAACTTTATTCATGGCTCTTAGAGATTCATACTTAGATGAAGAAGATAATGGTTCTGAGGTAAGTATACTTGAACTTAAAGAAAGACTGCAAGTGTTTTCTAAACCAAAACTAATTTCCTTATTGAATGCATTGATTGATGATTTTCAAGAGTTAACCTATGATAGGGTCGAATTGTTCAACGGTCTTGCTAGCCTCAAATTTGATCTCATTAATTTAAAGGCTTGCACAGGTACAATTGACAAGGAAAATTGCACTCTCAAGAAATAGGTTGCAGAACTTGAGATCTCAAATAATAATCTTAAGTGTGAAGTTCTAAATTTAAGTCTAACTAAAAATGGGAAAAAAGCCATGAGTAAAAAACAAGAAAATGCTAAACTTAAGCTACATAAATACAAACAAGAATGCTATGATTTAACTGAAAAATGAATAAATTGAGCCAAGAAGCTTCTAAACTAAAACTTGATCTTGAAAGGGCAAACAGATGGACAAACTCCTCAACAATTGTTCACAAATTGGGTGAAAGAAATTACAATGAAAAGTAGGTTTGGGATTCCACAAAGGTGTTGATGACCTTGAAGATTTATGTTATATTTGTGGAAACCTTGGTCATCCAACCACTGAATGTCCAATGGCTTCAAAAAGCAGATCAAATAGTAAAAACATGGCTTACAGATTTTCTCAGACCAAAAAAGAACAAAACCAATTCTGATCAGAGAAATAGGTTGCACTACATGTTCCCCGCATGGACTAGAAGAAATTAAATTCATACTTTCACTCATAAAATAGGACCCAAGCTTGTCTGGGTTCCTAAGTCTAACATTGATTTCTTAAGCAGGAGAAGGTGAAAGGAAGAAAAAGGCACTGGTTCTTAGATAGTACTTCCTCAAGACACATGACTGGTGATAAGAAAAAGTTCCTTTCACTCTCCAAAATAGATGGAGAAGGAGTTTTTTTCATGATGGAAAAAAGGGAATTATTACTGGAGTTGGAAAGATTGGCTCATCTAAGTCACAAACATTAGAGGATGTCTATCTTGTCCAAGGATTAATGCATAGCCTGTTGAGTATCTCACAACTGTGTGACAAAGGTAATAAACTTATTTTTACTGCTGCAGGAGTAAAAGTCAAAATAATGGACACCAAAGAGATTGTTCTTACTGCAAGGAGATACAGAAATATATACAAAGCTGGCATCATGACACTACCATGGCCTGAGTTAACTTCTCTAAGTGCTATAGAAAATGATCCCCTACTTTGGCACAGAAGACTTGGTCATGCAAGTATGAAACAACTAAACATACTTTCCTCCAAAGACATGGTATTGGGATTACCCAAGACTAAGTTCAAAGAATAAAAGGTATGTAGTGCATGTGTAAGGGGGAACATATGAGCACTACCAAGTGACTTGACCTGGTTCATATAAACCTATGTGGACCCATGAGACTTCAAAGAAAAGATGGAAAAAGGTATGTTTTTATAATTATTGATGATTATTCAAGATTCACATAGACTTTGATTCTAGCGACTAAAGAAAATTCCTTTGATGTCTTTGAAATCTTCATTAAGAAAATTGAAAAGAAACTGGGCACTTCATTAGTTTCCATAAGGTCTGACTATGGTACGAAATTTGAGAATGTAAAGTTCTTGGAATTCTATTCAGCAAATGGTATAGATCATAACTCCTCAGCTCTTAGAACATCACACCAAAATAGAGTGGTGGAAAGGAAAAATAGAACCTTGGAAGATATGGATAGTACAATGATGCTTGCAGCAAATGTTGCTAAAAACTTTTGGGATGAGGCAATAAGTACAGCAGCATATATCATAAATAGATGCATGATCAGAACTATGTTAGAGAAGACTCCCTATGAATTACTAAAAGGAAGGAAGCCTAACATTTCTCACTTTAGAGCCTTTAGTTGTAAATATTTCATACACAATAATGGAAAGGATAATCTGGGAAAATTTAATCTAAAAGTGATGAGGAAATATTCCTAGGTTATTCTCTTTATAGTAAGGCTTATAGGGTTTTAAACAATAGAACTAACTGTGTTGAAAAAAGCATGCATGTGATCTTTAATGAATCCTATATTAAGACTAACCTGCAGGAAGGAAGTGACACTGAGGAATATGTTATACAACACGGTTCATCAACTGGAGCTACATAACATGGAGGCAATTTAACAAGGGGAACTGAAGCACAATGAAAGGGGGAACTTAGCCACAAACTACCCCAGCTCAGAATATTAGTAGTGATTCTAGTAGCTCACTAGGCTTGATCCCAAAAGGATACAAGTAACAAGGATCACACCATATTGAGAATGTTGTCACTGATCTCACATCTGGGATCACCATAAGGTATGGATTGAGATGTATGTGTTCCTTCAAGGCATTCTTGTCAGAGATTGAGCCAAAAAAGGTAACTAAAGCTTTGCTTGATGCTGATTGGATCATAGTCACGTAGGAAGAATTAATTCAGTTTGAGAGAAGTAAGGTATGGCACTTAGTACTTATCCCAAAAGATAGATCAGTAATTGGGACTAAGTGGGTGTACAAAAATAAAGTTGATGAGCATAGAATAGTCACAAGAGACAAGGCAAGATTGGTGGTTCAAGGATACAACCAAGAAGAAGGAATTGACTTTGATGAGACTTTTGCTCCTGTAGTAATACTTAAAGCTATAAGATTACTTGTTGCCTTTGCTGCTTATATGGAGTTTATTCTCTATCAGATAGATATGAAGAGTGCATTCCTAAATGGTATTCTCATGGAGGAAGTTTATGTTAAGCAACCTCCAGGATATGGAGGAAGTTTATGTTAAGCAACCTCCAGGATTTGAAAGCAGGGAGTTTCCTGATTATGTGTATAAACTGGATAAGGCTTTGTATGGGTTGAAACAAGTGCGAAGGTCCTGGTATGAGAGATTATCAAAATTTCTACTGGAAAATGGGAATACTAGAGGTAAAATTGACAATACCCTTTTCTTAAAAACTAATGGAAAGGATTTGTTAGTTTTGCAGGTATATATGGATGACATTATATTTTGCTCAACCAATATGAATATGACTTATGAGTTTGCCAAACTCATCAACTGTGAATTTGGGATGAGCATGATGGGGGAGCTGAATTACTTCTTGGGTTTCCAAATAAAATAGTCAGTATCAGGGACAATGATCCATCAACATAAGTATTGAAAATAACAAAGCATATTGATATTAGACATCACTTTCTTAGAGATAATATTGAAAAAGCTCATATATCAATTATGTTTTGTTCTATAGAGGAACAATTTGCTAACATATTTATTAAGACTTTGAGTAGAGAACACTTTGAAAAGAATAGGTTATCCTTGGTGATGATTAAAATTGTATAAATCTCCCTCAATGATTAACTAGTATAAACTGTTCTTAAGTGATTGTTGAGTAATTCAATTTCACACATGTTTATTGTGTATCCTAATTCCAAGATTTTAAGGTAAATTGAATCAGCTATGTAGTGATTTTCCAGTTAGACTGGAACATCAAGACAATTTTATTCATTGACTAGTTAGAAAAAAAGGTATGATTATTGTTTTCCATAGTAGTTTGAAGAGAAACAAGTTATCTACATGTTTCCCTCCATTACCCCTAAGTCGCAAAAAATCCAAAATCCTTCTTTTTCAAAAAGGCGGTCAGTCCTTTCCTATCAGAACTGAATTAAGTCATCATTATGTTTTATTTTCCAAATACAAATCATCCATGATCAATCTTCCTCTTCTCTTACTTAAATACGTTTTCTCCCTTTATCCTCATTTATCACTCTTATCTCCACAAAGAACTCACTGGTCATCACAAATTTCACCATGGCATTATCTTCCTCCAAGCCATCCACTGACGCTACCACTGATACTTCCATAGCTATTGTACTTCACCCAAACATCACCCTACCTCCACTCATCTCTCCCTTATCATAATTAAGTTATCAGATTTTGAAATGTTCAAAACCCTGAAAACCCTTTTTCATAATTGTTTGATAATCCTCCACCATTATCAGTACTCTCACTTTCACCTCTTGTCGCTCTTCATATCCTTGATCAAGATGATATCCCTAATGCTAACCTGGTTCCTAGAAGAAGCATATCTAAGACTAAAGGAAAACCCTCTCTCACCTTTATTGATGTTGTTGATAATGTAAGAGTTGAACCATCCCTTGTTCACCCTACTCCTCGTACTCCACACACTAGGGGAAAGAAGAAACAAGAAAATGCTTTCTTGGAAGAAGCACTTCATGCTAATAAATGGAAATGGGTAGCTCCTTATGCTTCTCCTACTTCTTGTGATTCATCTCCTGATATTCTCCTTCCCAAAAGTAAATTGAAGCATATTCTTGCTAAAACTCCAAACCGATCATTACCTCATAAAACTCCAAAACCTACTTCCAAAAATTCCTTATCCTTAAAATCTACCATTACTGTCAAAGGCTCTACTTCCTCCAAAGATTCATCAAAGTTTGCCTCATGTCTGGAGAAACGAGTAACCAAACTTGTTCTTTCTGACTCATCTGACTCAGACTCTGAATTTCTTCCTAATACTTCTCCTGGTCCTTCTGCTAACATCCATCTAGATCTTGAGTTTGATATTGATGTTGATACTCATACTGACAAAGTTTCTCAGTCAGATCATGTTCTCTACTTTTAAAAATAAAAGTTGGCTAGGGGTAGAGTTGTTACTGGTTTTGGGGGTCCTGATATGGATATCTTGGTCACTAAGTTGAGAGCATAGGGGTGGTCACACCTATTTCTTCTAGGAGATCAACAAAGAAAATTTGGAAGCAATGAAGTCTATGAGTTTTACACAAATGGTGTTGCCATTGGTGAGATGGTCTCAATCATTGTTCAGGGGAAAACCATAAACCTTTATTCTGTTGATCTTGGTAGAATTCTGCATATTCCTTCTAGAGGTTGAGGACATTATGTAAAGGGTGATTATCCTCCTCTTGATAACCTTCTATCAAATCTTAATATTTCCAGGAAATTCTCTGGAAACCCCCTTCTTCTTTCTCATCGTAGGGTCCTAAAGAATGAGATGTTTCCTCTCTGTCAGCTCTATTTTGATGTGGTTCACAAAATGATCCTTCCTAGACAAGAAAGGAGAACAGTTGCCAATTTCCTTGATCTCACCTTAATGTAGCTTTTAGATTCTGAAATACCAATAGATCTTCACCGACTCATCATCAAACACATGCAAAGGGTTCTAGTCAAAGATACAAATGGTCATGCTTTGCTGTATGAGTTTTGAATTGCACTTGTTTTTGAAAATTTTTATATTCCTGTCAAAGTATGGTCACTGCAAACCACAAAGGATGTTATTAGATCTGTGAACCATTCTATGTTACCTATTTCTATGAAAAGTGCTGAGAACTGTGTGGAACGGTTGAGAAATGCTCTTGCTGTCAAGCAAGGTGAAGTAGAAGTGGCACAAGCTACACTGGAAGTTGCCCAGGGTGATCATGATAAGGAGAAATAGATCATTCAAGCTCAAATTGCTTCCCTCTCTTCTAACTTGGAAAAGGAAAAAGCTGACAATGCTGATATCATTAGGAAGCTGACCTCCCTTATCCCCTGTACATCATCCACTAAAGCTCTTTTTAGCATCTTAGGCATCTTTTCTTATTGTCTTTTGGTCCAACTTATTTCTCTTTTGATTCTACTATTGGTTTATGATAAATTGTACCTTGTTCTATGACTGCAATGGATTTTCTTCTGCTTAATGTGTTTTGCTTCTGTTTTCTTAATGCATGGTTGTTCTCTTTCTTTGATTCTGAATTTCTTTAGTGATAGACCCACTTAGTTTTCTAGCTTTTCGATGATTTCAAAATGGGGAAGAACAGATTATACAGTGCTTATAACCCAACTAACTTAACTTGTTTCATTCTATGATTTTTATTTTAAATCCTTTATTGAGTATGTCAGGATTGAATAACTAACTGAAATAGTATTTTGTTATCTTGGACAGTCTGTCTATGAATAACTGAACAAAATCTAACCATGTAAGAGCTCCATAAGTTTGGCCCTCAAATTAGGTGCTACTGCTACCTTTAGTTAAGTTGAAATGGACGAACTTATTCTTACCATCTGTTAAAAGAAAAATTGGAACTTAGAAAATTTAAATGCTTCATCATTAATTAAACTAATCCCACTGTATTGACACTACAGTTTTCTTTTAGGAAGATAATTATAAGATATATAAGCATTAAGTTTGATAAATTTGGTTTCAAAATCTAAATTGCAACTTCTACTTAGTAAATTATTAATGGTGATTTCTTTTTTATTGGTCCACATATACGATAAGAATGACAAGTGAAATGGAATGATGTTATGAAAAAAATTCAAGAACTACACATTTCTTATTTTGTATTTTGATTTCTTACCATTTCAAAAGTTTGAATAATAAATGACTATAAAAATTCAAAAGATCTAAAGTCAAGACAAAAGATAAGAAATATTGCATTTTGTGAAAAATATCAAAAGTTAATTTTTTGAAAATATAAATATCATAGACATTTAGAAGAATCAAGAAGGTTAGTGTGGTATCATTGATATTTGTAGTTAGGAGAAATCTACATATTCTAAAGTATTAGTGTAACTCCAGAAATATCTAAACTACAATTCAAACCATTTTTTAAATATGTATAGATCCAAACCCGACGATTTTAAATGATAAATAAGTGATACGACCAACTCCTTAGTATGAAAATATTTTTTGATATCAATTAAAGTCCTAAGGAACTTCTAGTTTAAAGTTAAGTTGCAAGCTTCATTACTGAGTTTTCGTACAAGAATTTTACCAGGGCCATCTACGAGCATAACTCCTTGAATATTAAGAGTTTTTCATATCATGACCCACCAAATTAAAGTTCGTCGAATCTTCTTTCAAACATTTTTGACCTTTGTCAATCAAATATCATAGTACAATGTTATGATCATTTTACCAGAGGGTGTCTATTTGCCAATGACTGGTGGATGAAGTTGACGACAAAGTTGATGGCTCGTCAACTTGATGACAGATCGTGAATTTAGACGTCAAGCCTAACAATTAAGATCAAAATCTGGCCATAAGTTGACGATTTGGTTGACAACACATCAAGGGGTTGATGGTCCATTACCTCAACTGTGAGACGAGATTTTTCTACAGTTTTAAAGAGTTTTTTAAGGGATAGTTTGATCTTTTATTTACCCCAGAACCTCTTCCCATGATTGAAATCATCAAATAAGGGATAGTTCTTTGAAAAACATCAGAAATATAGACCAAATACTTTTCCTTCTCTAAAACTCAAACTCTCAATTTCAAACAAGTATCAAGCTCGGGTTCTTTAAATTCAAAGATTCTCCTCAATTCTTTTCACATGATATGTTGGATAAACCCCTTTTAAACGAAGTTATACTTAAATAGTTTTCTTATTATTTATGTATTTATACATAAGAATTGTGAATTAAGGTTGAGAATGATTCCACGAATGATGATACAATTTAAACTTTGTGAGCCCTTCTCTATGATATTGTCTCTTTTCTTTATTTGAACTTGGGATTTGAGATTGTTACTTAAATTGTGAAATCTTCATGTTATGAATTTTTAAGTTAGAATATGTTCGGTTTCGAGAATCATTCTTTTGATAAATTACTTAGGAGATTCTAAACCATATGGTGATAAAATTAGATTTACCCCCATTGCTCATATATTTGCAAAAACGATGAACTTATAGTGACTCTAAAAAACCTTAATGGATTTTTTAAATGTACTTATTATACGTCATCAAAATGGTACATTCTAGATTAATAGACAATGTAGCCGCCATGAAGTACGGTCAATACCGGAATATAATGGTACACAAAACTAACGAAAAGCAACATGTATTCCATTTAAAATAGTTAAAAGAATTTAGAAAACAATTGAGCATTGTATATACATAAAACACATGGGCATAATTTGATAAGCTTCAAAACATTTTCTTCTAATCATGACTTAACTCATTACTGCACTACTGAGCCAGATGGTACACCCTACAAGTTCATCATTCCATGGGCTATATGGAATCCGTTCTAGACTCGGCGGTCAATCCCCCAATTGAAGTTTGCTGTAAGGATTTGAGTATCAGTAAGGGGGACACGCAAGATCACGAAGCAGGGTGCCAAAATCCCCAATCAAATCAACATGTCATGGTAGTGAGCGAGATCACAAAGAATGGCTACTAACCATAGTACAAATTTGGACGATATGAATCAAGTTACACAAGATCACAAAGCAGGGTACTAACTCCCATGTCGGTAAATCACGGTTTCCATCATAGAGTCTTTCAACTCGTGTTTTCTTCATGTAACCATCTACTCTCTTTAAGCCCAGTTTTATCCTCTTAAAATAAAAAATATGTTATGCTTACAAATAATACTTTTCTCATTCTTTTAAGGGCACTTCACAATAGGGCATCGTCATACCTAGACTTGTAAGTCATTCATATCGTATCTTTCCATAGCCCTTCTCATTAAAAATCATATAAATGACCATCAAAAGAATTACATTTATTCATCATATGCATAATGGTTAAAAAAATATTTAAGCCTCAAAAATTCGTCATCATTTGTAAACAATCCCCAACATTGGTTATACATAACACTTTATGATTAAAAAAGGGGCTCTTAAATCATGCTATAAAAATAATTTACAATTCATGCCAGGCAAAGTCCATAAATATCATCATGGGGAAACGAAAGTTTACAATTCACATCGTACTCATTCTTCAAGTTCAAATCACATATGCACGAGATTTTAAATCAACTTTTTGAAAAGAAACCCCATGACCGTTAAGTACATTCATCAAATTGGTTTAACAATGCATGCTCTTAGAATAATTTCCAAAACTCACTACATACACATACTTATATAACTTTAAAGCTTGTTAAAATCGTAAAATCTATGTCCATGAGATTTAGGATAGCCCCACGTACCTTAAGTTTCTTGACATGGAAGAGAAGCACTATTCTTGAAGATTCTTGAACTTGGGAATCTTGGATTCTTGATTCCTTGGGGAAAAAGGAATTGAATTTGTTCTTGGGAAAATGGGAGGGGTTTTTCTTGAGATGGATTTGGAGAAGAAGGGCAAATAATGACGTAAAATATGCCCCAAGTCATGTTATGGAAGATTGGGTTGAGGGGGGAAAGACCCAATTGCCCCTCAATTATTTAAATAAAAAAAGTTGACATAACTACGTCTTATCGTGGTAGCTTACTAGTTCTGATAAAAATAATCATAACTTTTTGCTCAAGCATCACATTAAGGTGAATTGGTATTTTTGGAAAGATAATTCAATTATATACAATTTGGCTGGTCTTGAGCTGAAAATTTCATATATATCAAAAGATATACATGTTCAAAGTTGACCCTTGTAGAATCAAATAGATAAATTTGGCCGAATCAAAGGCTCATATTTATTCTAAGTGATTCCTATGACATTTTTCACCTTATAATCACTTTAAACTGTTATATAAGGATCATGACACATGATTTCAAATATAAATCATGGGATTAGAGTTTACACACGTAGGAACGATAGTTCGATTTTTAGCTCAAAAATGCAGGATATTACATTATCTCCACTTTGTGATCATTCATCCCCGAATGATGGGGAGGAATTTGTTAAAGCTCTAAAAGTATGAAATAAAGAACGTAACCTCGCATTGAACATTTTTCCTCAACAAAATATGCAAAGGCATCAAAAGTGCTTCATGGTAACCCCTAGTGAAACGTGTAAGCACAAAGCATGAGAGAATAAGAATTGACATAGAGATAACTTTACACAAGAGTTTCAGGGATCATAACCATCACAACATAAGGAATGACTTTATTTGGTGATAATAGGCCTGATTTACATTGGTACAATCATGAAATGAGATTTTGAGGGAGATAAGAATAGAAGCATTCTTTACCTTAAAAAATTAAGAGATGTCACTCAACAGTTTAGGACTGACTCTCTCTTAGGGGTCACCCGATAGTTTAGGACTGATTCTCTAGTCCTTTAGGACATCAGATTAGTGAATCCACATAGCAAGTATTAGTACCCATGGCACAATACTGACACCCTTCCAACTGGGGTTATAGGTTGGACCCCAATTAGATTAGATTAGGGCATGTCGGTTAGATGATACCTCCCACAATCTTAGTACAGTATTAAATATAGGTTCAGTTAAGGCTTACTTGACAAAGTGTACAGACTTTAATTTTTTAATTATACAATTTACAGTCTTTCAAATTTCAGACTTATTTCAGATTTAAGATTTATTCTTGGTCTTTATTATCAGATGTCATAGTTTTCTTGCTTTCATGTTCAGTTATCTCATGCTATTCAGTTAGTCCTTATTTCATATGCATAGTACCCTATGTATATCAACCTAACCTCATCTCATATACCAGTATATTCAAAGGGATCGGCTCAGTTTTATGCATTAATGTTCAGTTATCTCATTCTTTCACTACCTTAGCTCATTTAGTAGCAGCTCAGAACAACCGACGAGCTATTTCTCTATCCAACCCGATGGAAAATACAGCCACAGCTAGGATTTAGGATTTCACCCGAATGAAATCCCCCTTGTTTCCAAGATCCAAGTCTGAGGAGGATCTGTAGGAGTTTCTTGATATAGTTCAAAAATTGACAGATTTTATGGGTGGCACTTCAAGTGAGAGTGCAGAGGTTGCTGCATACCAGTTGCAAGATGTCGATCACACCTGGTGTAAGTAGTGGAAAGAGGATAGGGATGTTGAGGCAGGGCTTGTAGAGTAAGAGGTGTTTTCTATGGCTTTCTTAGACAAGATCATTCCTTTAGAGTTGAGAGAAGCTATGGTATAGGAGTTTATTAACTTTACGCAGGGCAATTGTAACGACCCAAAATTGCCTCCCAGGATGTCACACGGTGCTTAAGGCTATAAGTAGCCCTAAGCTAACCCTTTGAGCCTGTTTTTACTAATAACACTCATTTCAAGATAAAATAATTTAAACACTAGAATAGTGATATCATATGAAAGGAAATACGGAGAAAATGCTCAGTCCAAACGACAACAATACTGAAAACCTCAACACAACAATAATCTGATAACTAGTCTGACAAAGCCTCTACTAATTCATGAACTAGAGAGCCACTGGGATAGGTCCCCAACTGACTCGAGATGAACAAAAAGTAATAACTTAGTCTCTCAAATGCTAAAATATCTGACGATAGGTCCTTGAACAAAGAGGACTCACCGCTGAAGGGATATAGACAAAGGTACTCAGAAGTCACTGACGAGGCTGGGACTGAGCACCTGAACCTACGTTATAAGACAATGTAGCACATAGACATATATGTGGATCAACACTTGAGAATTTACTGAGTATGTGGGGGTGCATGCATTTATATAAAACAACATCAATACTCTTTAATCAAATCATACATTTAATAATTAATGACTCACATTGCTTGAATAAGTATAAAATGCGAAGCTCATGAATCATGTAAAATGGAACAGGTAACACAATCTCATGAGTCATTATACTTTCATCTTTGAAATTTATACTCTTTTCTTATTCTCATTACTCAAGTCTAAAGGAAACTTTAAGCAATACTTTTATCTCATGCATATGTCTCATGGAGAGTAAAACTTCTTTAATTCCTAAGAACTCAAAACTCTTTTGAACTCAAATACTTGGAATTCGAAATAATATAACTTTGGAACATACTTGAAGGCATTTCATTCATGTTAGGAAAACATCTCATTTCAAGCTTTAGGGGAAAATACTCTTATCAAGGGAAAGTATTTTAGTTTTAAAGGAAAATATCTTATCTCATTGGAAAATACTTTAGTTTAGGGAGTTTCTCTTAACCAACATAAACCATGCGAGCTATATGGAGTCCAACGTTTTGTCCTCCTAAAGAAGAGATCTCACGTTAGGGTGAGGAAGGCATCATACTCTTTCTAGGAAGTATAACATGGGTCCAGTGATCACTAAACAAACTCAGCCTCAGGCCCAATATCGACTCATCGTTAGGGCCACATATAATTATAAACTCGGCCTCAGTCCAACCTATGGTGGCACGTAGTTTTGGGGTAAGAAATCGTAGTAACTTACCCGCTCAGTACTAAACACTACTTCCTTTAGATTATCTGTGCTTATCTTGTAAAAATTCCGTTTTAGAAATAAACTCATGGTTCACCACGAACCCAATAATCAAATCGGTAATCTCATGTGGTAGAGTGGATTTCAAAACTCAATGACCATTAAGTCAAAACATTTCTCAATAATCTCAGAACACTCAAATCATAGATGCTTATAGTACAAGAGTTCATAAAATCCCCAGTCTCAAGTAGGGCTTAATAACCCATAATTCAATCTCAAGTTAAAACTCATCAAAACCATAATAGATAGAATATAGATTCATAACTCATGCAGAAATCTGGAAATTTCAGCAATTTGTCTCAAAATCTCAATATACTCATATACTTCAATATCTTAAAAATTTCAACTATTAACTTCTCAAGGATTGAAATCATGGGGTATAGACCCAGCTGCAATTTCTCAAGAAAACATGTAAAAATCATGCCATTAGACTCTCAATTCAAGGGAAACATTAACAGCTTGCAACCAATAACAATAGATGAAAAACCCCAATTTAATTTCATGTAAAATCTGATAAATTGCAGAGAAATTGTAGTTTAAATAAGCCTTTGGGAACAAGGTGAAAGGATTACCCTTTTTCAAAATCCCACATACCTTAGTTTATTAAATTGGATGAACAAGCTTTCTCTAAACTGTTCTTCTTACCCTTGAGAGAGGGTTCTTGCAACCCTTGAACTTGGGGAACTCAAATCTCAACTCAATTTGTTGAATCTATGGTGAGTTTATGGATTTCTTGTAGAAGGGTTTTCGATTTGCTCTTGAGAGAGAAACTCTAGCCTTTGGGTATTTTGGGAGATAATGAGGCTATCAAGTTCGTTTGGAATATAGTTGAGGGTTAAAAGGGAAAAGACCCAAAATCCCCTTGTTCAAACGAGTTTAAAACACTAAACGGGGGCTGCGACGATCGGAGCGGCGGTCCGTCGGAAGTTCGACGATCTGTCGGGTCGTTCGTAGCACATTGGACAGAAATGGGACACACTAAATCAATGCAATAGTTGGAGCGACGGTCCGTCGTAAGTATGACAGTCTGTCGGATCGTCCGTCGCACGATGGCCAGGGTGATGCCACACTGACTCAGCACGACAGTCACAGCGATGGTCTGTCGTAAACCCGATGGTCCATTGTCTTGGACGTCGCACTTGGGATATAAAAGAGAGTTTCTTCCTTAGTCGCGATGGTTCGAGCGACGGTCCATCGCAGACTCGATGGTCCGTTAAATTATCCGTCACACCTGGGTGGTTCCGACAACTCTCGGTAAAATGGCCATAACTTCTCACCCCGATGCCGGATTTGGACGAAATTGTTATCGTTGGAAAGCTAATTCAATTCTGTACCTGAAAAATAGTCAAATTTAAGAAAATTCTATATGGTTTAAATACCAATCACTTAGGAAGTCTCTTCTCAATCTTTTAGGGTCAAAATTACCCTTCACTTGACATGCTCTAAGGCTCGGACTATGAGGAAACTTTGTGGGGTCTTAAAATATCTCCCCCTTGGAAATATTCGTCTTCGAATGTCACTGGTTGGACTAGGAGCACAGAAAAATAGAGTACACATAGCTCAATCTCTCTAAACTCTTGAATACCTCAGAAATTGCAAGAACTCATGCAAGAATAGATACATAGCTGAACATTAGATTAGAAGGACTGAATTAAGGAAGAATAATACCTTCAGATTAATCTAAACTTGCGGAAAAGAAGTGCGGATACTTGGCTCGCATATCTACTTTGGCCTCCCAAGTAGCTCCCTCAACAGACTAGTTCCACGATAAAACTTTGACCTAGGGAACTTCTTTGTTCCTTAGTCTACGAATCTAAAAATATAGGATCTCAACAAGAATCTCATCGAAGGAAAGACCGTTCTGAATATCAGCACTCTCCGAGGGATCCAGCACAACGGAATCACCAATATGCTTTTCAAGCATGGAGACATGAAAAATAGATTGAACAACTGACAACTCTGTGGGAAACTCAACCTCATAGGCTACCTTACCAACATGGCCCAAGACTCTATACGGTCCAACATAACGGGAACTAAGATTTCCTTTTTAACCAAACATTTTCAACACTTTCATGGGTGAAATCTTGAAGTATACGAAATCAA
This sequence comes from Capsicum annuum, assembly GCF_002878395.1. Taxonomy (NCBI): domain Eukaryota; kingdom Viridiplantae; phylum Streptophyta; class Magnoliopsida; order Solanales; family Solanaceae; genus Capsicum; species Capsicum annuum. Next base: position 64,714,359 of record NC_061111.1, read on the forward strand.
CCACTTCAAACTTAAGATCTCTTCTCCTCACATCAGCATAATACTTTTTATAACTCTGGGTGGTCTTCAACCTCTCTCTAATCAACTTTACTTTCTCCATAGCTTCAAACACTGCATCAGGCCTAATTATGGCAGCTTTTCCTAGTTTAAACCAACCTATGGGTGATCTACATCTTCTACCATACAAGGCCTCAAATGGTTCCATCCCGATGCTAGCATGGTAACTATTGTTATAGGCAAATTCTATCAATAGAAAATGCTCATCCCAACTACCTTTGAAATCAAGAGCACATGCCCTCAACATATCTTCCAGGGTCTGAATGGTCCTCTCAGCCCGACCATCTGTCTGCGGATGAAAAGCAAAACTCAAAAGAACTTGGGTACCAAGACCCTGCTGAAACGCCCTCCAAAACTGAGAAGTAAATTGAGTGCCCCTATTCGAAATGATGGACGAGGGAACTCCATACAGCCTGACTAACTCCCAGATATACAATCTAGCATAATCTTCAGCTGAATAAGATGTATGCATGAGCAAGAAATTCACGGGCTTAGTCAGCCTATCTACAACAAACCAAATAGAATCATGATGGCAACGCGAAAGAGGCAACCTGGTTATAAAGTCTATATTCACCGCCTCCCACTTCTAAATAGGTATACCAAACTCTTGCATCACACCACCAGGTCTTTGGTGCTCTACCTTAACCTGTTGTGATGCTACACACTTTGCTACGAATTTGACTATATGCTTCTTCATACCAATCCACCAATAGATTTCCTGTAAGTCGCGGTACATCTTGGTAGTTCCAGGATGCATAGAACACCACGAGCCATGTACTTCATCCATAATCCTCTACCTAAGATCATCAACACACAAAACACACAATCTACCTTGAAATATCAACTCACCATCTCTTCCTTGGGCGAAAATCTCTACCTTTTGGTCCTTAACTATCTCCTTCTGTCTGACCAAACTAGGATCTCTATCTTGTTTGTCCTTCACTTTCAAAACTAAAGAAGATTCAGAACTACTTTGCACCAAAGTACTTCCCTCTACTAAATCAAGCAACCTAATGCCCAATCTAGACAAATAATGGACATCAAGAGCTAACTCTTTCTTACCTTCCTCTACATGGGCAACACTTCCCATAGACAACCTACTAAGGGCATCTGCCACTAAATTTGCCTTACCCGGGTGATACAGCACTCTCATAGCATAGTCTTTAAACAACTCCAACCATCTCCTCTACCTAAGATTCAAATCCCTCTGAGTAAACACATACTGCAGGCTCTAATGATTATTAAAAAACATCAACACGAACACCATAAATATAGTGTATCTAGATTTTCAAAGCAAAGACCACAACAGCTAACTCAAGATCATGGGTTAGGTAATTCTTCTCATGCAGCTTTAACTGTCTAGAGGCGTAGGCTATAACTTACCTCATCGAATAAACACACTACCCAAACCAATTCTAGAGGCATCACAATACACCACAAAACAATCTGTACCATTTGGCAAAGTCAACATAGGGGCTGAAGTAAGTCGAGTCTTCAACTCTTGAAAACTCTTCTCACAGGAATCTGACAACTAGAACTTAATTTTTTTCAGTCAACCGGGTCATGGGAGACGCAATAGAAGAGAAACCCTCAACAAAGTAATGGTAGTTACCTGCTAGTCCCAAGAAACTTCCAATGTCAAGTGGAGAGATAGGTCTAGGCCAATTTCTTATAGCTTCTGTCTTTTGGGGATCAAGTCTAATACCTTTGGCTAAAATAATATAAACCAGAAAGGCTATAGACCTTAGCCAAAATTCGCACTTACTGAATTTAGCGAACAACTGGTGGTCTCTAACAGTTTCCAAGACAACTCTAAGATGATTTGCATGGTCATTCTCATATGGGAGTACACAAGGATATCATCTATGAAAACAATGACAAACATATCAAGATATTTCTTGAAAACTCGATTCATGAGGTCTATGAAGGTGGCTTGGGCATTGGTTAGCCTAAAGGACATGACTAGAAACTCAAAGTGACCATAGCGGATTCGGAAAGCTATCTTTGGAATATCACATTCCCTGACTTTAAGCTGGTGATAGCTGGATCTAAGGTCTATCTTGGAGAAATAACTTGCACTTTGCAACTGATCAAACATGTCACCAATTCTCAGAAGAGGATACTTGTTCTTGATGGCGACCTTGTTAATCTGACGATAGTCAATGCACATAGGTAAAGAACCATCTTTCTTTCGCAAGAATAAAACATGTGCACCCTAAGGAGAAATAATGGGCCTAATGAAACCTTTATCTAAGAGATCTTTGAGTTTTTATTTTAACTCCTTATGCTCAGCAAGTGCCATACGGTATGGCAGAATAGAAATGGAATGAGTGTCGTGAAGAAGGTAAATCCCGAATTCTATCTCTCTATCAGGAGGTACCTCTAGGAGATCTTTCGAAAAAAGATATGAAAACTCATTAACAATTTCAACTAACTGAATAGTTGGAGCCTCGGACATAATGTATTTCACTCTAACTAGGTGATAGATGCAACCCTTGGATATTAGCTATTTGTCTTTGAGATAGCAGATAAAATGACTCTTGGGAGATACCGAACTCCCAGAACACTCAAAAGTTGGTTCATCAGGAAACTAAAACTTAACCACACGAGTACGACAATTTATAGATGCATAACAAGAATGAATCCAATCCGTACCTAGAATAAGGTCAAAATCCACGATGTCTAACTCTATCGAATCCGCATGTATGACTCTATGAAGAACAGTAATAGGACAATCTCTATACACTTATTTAGCAACAACTGACTCCCCGACGGGTACAAAAACTAGGAAAGGCTCAGGAATCTTTTTGGGACTCATTTTAAAATTCATAGCTACAAATAGGGTCACATAAGAGAGACTTGACCCGGGGTCCAACAACACATAGACATCAAGGCAAAAGATACGGAGCATATTGGTAACAACATCGGGAGAGGCCTTCTACTCCTAATGGGATGGTAAGGAATAGAATCTATTCTAGCACTGGCCGCCAGCAGTGCTGGATGAAGTACCATGAGAAAGGGCGGGATGGGGTGCAGGAGTTGGTGCACTAGTAACCTATGCCTAAGGTCGGGCATCTCTGTTCCCCTGTATTGCATGAAGAAAATCTCTAAATCCATTGGCATTCTTAACAAAACCAAAACAACCCCTTATATCTACGAAACACTCACCGGGGTAATCCCTACCACACTTAGCACAAGGAGGATAACGGGGCCTATTACCAACACTGTTCTGCGACCTAGACATAAAGGATCTACCCCCTTTCTCCTACCTGCTACTAGGAGCGGTAGCTCTAGTTGATAAAAGCGCTAGTATAGATGGACGCCTCTTAAACTGAGGGTGTTTCCCTCCATGGAACGTAGGATGGCTAAACTCATATTGCTCAGATATAGCCCTCTTGTTACCCCTCACTAGATCTCTCTTCCAAATATTATCCGCCTCTATCTACTAGGCATGTTTTATAAACCTAGCTAGATCCATATCCCTATGCAGCATCACAGTCCTACACTCTTTCAGCACCAAACCAGAAACACCTATCACAAACTTGCTCATACTAGCCGGGGTGTCAGAAATTAGAACAGGAGCATACTTGGCCAACCGATTGAACTTTAAGTAGTACTCCTTAACAGTCATGAAGCCCTGTATTAAGTTCAGAAACTCCTCAATCTTTGCCTCACTCATCTCAAGTGGAAAGAACTTTTCCAAGAATGCATCTTGGAACACCTGCCAAGTCATAGGAGCGGCATTCTCACCTCTACCCTTCCTCCATGATACAACCCAGTCATATACAATGACCTTCATCCTGTAGGATGCCAACTCAACACTTTCTTCTTTGGAAATATGTATCACTTGTGTGATCTTTCTTACCTCCTTAAGGTACAACTGTGGGTCCTTATCTGCTTTAGATACATAAAACTTTGGCGGATTCATCCGTATGAAATCATGAATCCTAGCCACAGCTACATCACCTCCCTGCTGATTAGCAACTGCAACCTGGTTATTTTCCCGAACATTAATGTGACTGCTTGGGCTAACGCCTGAAAGGTCACCTGAAACTCAGTATAAGACACAGTCTTATTCAAAAGATCAATGGGTGGGGGTTGATCATCATTATTTCCATGGACATTCGCTCTTTGGAGAGGAATTTTCTTAAATAGAAGAGCACGAATAATTAGATGAGAGGGACAACTGTAAGCAAGATATAATCTAAAAGAAGAAACAATTTTTTTACCTAAAACATCTTATAGCCTCTTGCTCATAGATGTGGCACGCTACGCAACGATGGTTAAGACTCTACTCAACGCGACTTCTCAGAATCCCTAGGACTCCTTTAAAACCTTAGGCTTTGATACCAACTTTGTAACGACCCAAAATTGTCTCTCGGGATGTCACACGGTGCTTAAATCTAAAAATATCCCCAAGCTAATACTTTAAGCCTGTTTCTACTAATAAAACTCATTTCAAGATGAAATAATTTAAACACTAGCATAGTCATATCATATAAAAGGAAATACAAAGAAAATGCTCAGTCCAAACGACCACAATACTGGAATTCTCAACACAACCACAATCTATAACTAGTCTGACAAAGCCTCTACTAATTCATGAGCTAGAGAGCCATTGGGATAGGTCCCCAATTGACTCGAGATGAATATAAAGTAATAAGATAGTCTCTCAAATGCTGAAATGTCTGACGATAGGTCCTCGAACCATGAGAACTCACCATTGAAGGGATGTAGACAGAGGTACTCAGAATTCACTGACGACGCTGGGACTGAGCACCTGAACCTACATTATAAGACAATGTAGCACATAGAAGTATATATGGATCAGCACTTGAGAATGTATTGAGTATGTGGGGGTGAATGCATTTATATAAAACAACATCAATACTTTTTAATCAAATCATGCATGTAATAAGTAATGACTGGCATAGCTTGAATAAGTATAAAATTCAAAGCTCATGAATCATGTAAAATGGAACATGTAACACTATCTCGTAAGTCATTATACTTTCATCTTTGAAATTTATACTCTTCTCTTATTCTCATTACTCAAGGCAAAAGAAAACTTTAAGCAATACTTTCAGCTCATGCATATGTCTCACGGAGAGTAAAACTTTTTCAATGCTTAAGAACTCATAACTCTTTTGAACTCAAATATTTGGAATTCGAAATCATATAACTTTGGAACATACTTAAAGGCATTTCATTCATGTTAGGAAAATATCCCATTTTAAGCTTTAGGGGAAAATACTCATATCAAGGGAAAGTATTTTAGTTTTATAGAAAAATATCTTATCTAAATGGAAAATACTTTAGTTTAGGGTGTTTCTCTTAACCAATATAAACCATCAGAGCTACATGGATTCCAACATTTTATTCTTCTAAGGAAGAGGCCTCACAGTAGGGAGAGGCGTCATACTCTTTCTAGGAAGTATAACCTAGGTCAAGTGATCACTAAACAAACTCGGCCTCAGGCTCAATATCAACTCATCCTTAAGACCAATTATAATCATAAACTCGGCCTCAAGACCAACCTATGGTGGCACATAGTTTTGAGGTAAGAAACCGTAGTAACTTACCCGCTCGGTGATAAATACTACTCCCTTTAGATTATCTGCGCTCATCTCGTAAAAATCCAATTTTAGAAATAATCACATAGTTCACCACGAACCCAATAATCAAATTGGTAATCTCATGTAGTAGAGTGGATTGCAAAACTCAATGACCATTAGGTCAAAACATTTCTCAATAATCTCAGAACACTCAAATCACAGGTGCTTATAGCATAAGAGTTCATCAAATCCCCAGTCTCAAGTAGGGCTTAATAACCCATAATTCAATCTCAAGTTAAAACTCATCAAAATCATAATAGATAGCATATAGATTCATAACTCATGTAGAAATTTGGAAATTTCAACAATTTGTCTCAAAATCTCAATATATTCATATACTTCAATATCTCTAACATTTGAACTATTAACTTCTTAAGGATTCAAATCATGGGGTATAGACCCAGCTGCAATTTCTCAAGAAAACATGTAAAAATCATGCCATTAGACTCTCAATTCAAGGGAAACATTAATAGCTTGCAACAATAACAATGGGTGAAAACCCCCAATTTAATTTCATGTAAAATCTGATAAATTGCAGAGAAAGTGCAGTTTAAATAAGCCTTTGGGAACAAGGGTGAAAGGATTACCCTTGTTTAAAATCCCACATACCTTAGATTATGAAATTGGATGAACAAACTTGCTCTAAACTCTTCTTCTTACTCTTGAGAGAGGGTTCTTGCAATCCTTGAACTTGGGGAACTCAAATCTCAACTCAATTTGTTGAATCTATGGTAAGTTCTTGGATTTCTTGGAGAAGGGTTTTAGATTTTCTCTTTAGGGAGAAATCCTAGCCTTTGGATATTTTGGGAGATAATGACGCTATCAAGTTCGTTTGGAATATATATGAGGGTTAAAAGGAAAAAAAACCCAAAATCCCCTTGTTCAAACGAGTTAAAAATACTGAACGGGGGCTACGACGGTCGGAGATACGGTCCGTCGGATCGTCCGTCGCACGATGGCCAGGGTAAGGCCTCAATAACTCAGCGCGACGGTCATAGCGATGGTCTATCGTAAACCCGATGGACCGTTATCTTGGCCATCACACTTGGGCTAGAAAAGGGAGTATCTGCCTTGGTCGCGATGTTCCAAGACTTGATGGTCCGTCTGATCGTTCGTCCCACCTGGGCGGTTCCAACAACTCTCGGTAAAAAGGCCATAACTTCTTACCCCGATGCCGGATTTGGAAAAAATTGGTATCGTTGGAAAGATAATTTAACTCTCTACCTTATAAAAAGTCAAATTTAATAAAATTCTATATGGTTTAAATACCAATCACTTAGGAAGTCTCTTTTCAATCTTTTAGGGCTGGAATTACCCTTCACTTGACATGCTCTAAGGCCTGGACTACGAGGGAACTTTGTGGGGTCTTACAGCAGTGTGAAATTGAAGGAATACTTGCTTAATTTCACTTAGTTAGTATGCTATGCTACTTCAATGGTGGCTGCTAATAGGTTTATAATGAGTAAATTTGTTTTTGGTGTATCGTAGGAGTTCATTAATTTGATGCAAGGCAATATGAGTGTGAAGGAATACTCACTTAAATTCACTATGCTGGCGAGGTATTCTCCTTTGATGGTGGCTGATAATAAGACTAGAATGAGTAAGTTTATTTTAAGTATATCTGATAGTGTAGTCAAGGAGTGTTGGACTACTATGTTGATTAAGGATATGAACCTATCTATATGGTTCATGCACCAGAATAATAAAGAGAAGCTTAAGAAAAAAGAGAGACAATAAAAGAGTTAGAATAGGTAGTTTTAACTTTTCTCGGTCGAGGCCAGGGAGTGGAAACCGTTCTCTGTTCCATCAGAAATTCTCATCTTAAGCTGTATTTTTAGCTAGTGCGCCTTTGCCAATGTTCAAGAATAACAGTTGGGATAGAGCACCAGGCTCTAAGTAATTGGGTAGCGTGAACAGTGGCCGTATAAATCAGCTTTGCGAAAAATATGGCAGGAATCTTTAGGGTGTGTGTAAGGCTGGTAGTGATGTATTTTTTGGGTGTGGCAAGCCAAGCCACAGGGTTAGACATTGTCTAGTAGGATCATAGGGGAATGGATTTATGCCAACAAAGCCAGTCCAATATATCATCAGCTCCAGTAGGTCAACCAACTAAGAAGGGCACCACTTCCAATGCCACTACTGGTTAGTGCCAGAACAGATTGTATGTACTCTAGTCCCAACAAGATTAGGAAAGTTCTCCTGACATAGTTACGGGCACATTACAGGTCTTTCATCTCCGTATTAATGCTTTATTAAACACCAGATCTTCACTCTCTTTTGTAACCCCCTATATAGCAGTCAATTTTGGTTTTAGTCCCAAATCTTTAGCAGAATCTTTCTCAGTGTCAACTCTAGTAGGTAGCTCCATTGTAGCCAGACGGGTATACAGGAACCACGCGGTTAAAGTTTCCTATAGAGTTACCTCAGTGAATATTGTGGAGTTAGAGATGACTAATTTTGAGGTCATTCTGAGCATGGATTGGCTCCATTCATGTTATTCCTCAGTTAATTACAGAAATAGAGTAGTTCAGTTTTAGTTTCCCAATAAACCAGTCATTAAATAGAGGGGTAGTACCTCTGTGCTTAGGGGTCAGATTATTTCTTATCTAAAGGCGAGAAAAATTATATCTAAGAGGTGTGTTTACCATCTTGTCTTATTTAAAGACTCTAGTTCTGACACTCCAAGTCTGGAGTCCGTTTCAACAGTAAGGGAATTTCCAGATGTGTTCACTGAAGACCTCCCCGAAGTTCTTCCCGAAAGGGAAATTAAATTCGAAATAGATCTCCTTCTAGATACTCAACCTATCTTAACTCCATCCTAAAGAATGGATCCAGCTGAGCTTAGGGAATTGAAAGAACAATTGAAATATCTGTTAGATATGGGATTCATCAAACCCAGTGTTTCTCCATGGAATGCTCCAATCCTTTTCATGCGTAAGAAAGACGGTTCTCTTAGAATGTGCATCAATTACCATTATTTTTACAAAGTCAAAATTAAGAATAAGTATCCACTCCCCAGGATTGATAAATTATTCGACCAACGTCAGGGTGCCAGTTCTTTCTCTAAGATTGACTTAAGATCCGGCTATCATCAGCTTAGAGTCAGAGAATGTGAAATTTCAAAGACAACCTTCATAAGTTGGTATGGTCACTTCGAATTCTTTGCTATGTCTTTTGGACTAATGAATTTTGGCTCTCCGAACGCGAAATTAACGTATTTAGGCTTCGTGATCGTTTAATGGCATAAAATGTGATTTTTCACACATTTTTTCAAATTTTTATCAATTTATTGATAATTGTCATCATTTTATGATTTTTCATCAATTTTTGTCATATTCTAATTTTTAAACAATTTTTTTGATAATTATCTTTAGTTTCGGAAATTTTAGAGTTTTTATCAGTTTATTATTATTTTAATATTTTTGCACAGTCATTTGCATACGTACATAGTATAACACTGCAATTAATTACTGCATAGTATAATTTTAATTATTTATAGCATAATATATTTTTTCAGGATAATTATATTTTTTATTTATTGTTTATATTTTTCTATAATTATACATCGGCATTCATTATTTTTCACATTATTTAATACGACTTACAAATGTGAATCGATTTAATTATTTTAATATGCAGAGCAATAAATTCGTCAATTCAAGATCTCATCATATTTAAAAAAAAGGGTGACATTTGAAGTAAAGGGTTGAGACTTTTATTTTTTTTTAGGTAAAGAAATTTTTATACATAAGTTAAAAGAGATATTTATGCTTTTAAATAGAAAAGAGAGGTTAGTTTTTTTTGTTTTTTTAGGTAGAAAGTAATTTTGCTTTCTATTATAAAAAAAAAAAAGGAAGGGGTATATTTTGTACACATACACACGCAAATACACCACACACACACAAGAGAAAAAAAAAAGACATGAGATATATCTATCTCTTTATTTCCTTACCTTTTCTTTAGTAAGCCCCACTTTCTTTATCTTTTTGACTTTATCCAACCTACATTCCCAAATCTAGGAGAGTCGTTTGAAAAATCGATTTGTTAAGGTATTTATTTATTATTTTATTTCTTTTTAAGTACTGCTTTGCACGTCTCTTTTATCTCGGAGAAGAAGGACACAAACATACTCTTCTCGTCCTCTTTCCATTCGTCCTCCTTTTTATTCTCTCTCCAGCTTTCACACCATCCTGTGCCTCCTTAATCCACCATCTCCATCGAGCTCCAATCAGCCACAAACCTCCATAACTCCGACCTGTCAACACGTTGTCCTTCTCTCTCTCTAGTCCGACAAGCAACCACATTACCAACACCCAACAACTAACCTACTAGAAAATCCATCAAGATCCATTACCACTGCTATTGACTAAGTGATTAATATATATTTATAATCCGTTTCTTTAATTATTGTGAAGTAATACGTCGGTGTTGGTTAAAATCATTAATTACAAAATTTTGTGCCATGGTTTTTGTTTACATGGAACATGGTGTTTAACTAAAATTTAATTTCTTAATTTTCTTTTAATATTGCTTGTGTCATTGTTGTTATTTAGTATTTTAGATTTCAGGACGTAGATTATATAAAATTTTACTGATTGCTAATAGTATATTGATGATTGCTTTAGTTGGTGTTCTATTCTTTATTCTTTGTTGTTACCTTGTAATTTTGTTTAAGCAAATTTATCTTTTTCTTGGATTATTTGGTAATACTGACAAATACACAATTCTTAGCCAATGAAATTATTTCTCTGTATGGATATTTGAGGTCATTCCATTACAAAAGAACACTTTATTTCATCAAAATTATTATTTTATACTAAGAATCAGCACTTGGCAGATGAAGAAATTTTTCGCCAATTTTTTAGGCCTTTGCAAATAAAAATATGGGTATTACGTATAAATACGTAATAAAATAAATAATTTTTGGGTAATGACAATTTTATAACAACGCAAAAGATTTTACGATTCGTATCTTGGCAAGACGATTTAGGACAGCTAATCAATTGAGCGACCACTTCGTAGCTATGAAGTATTTAAAATTTAATCCAAGCACACTATTTTTATGAAAAATATATTTTTTATACATATATGCACACATATTTTTTATTTATTTTGATAATTATTTGTTTGTTACTAACATTTTATTTACAAGTGTTTATACAAGTTATTAGAAATACTCATCGGGGATTGCATTCAAAGAAGGCTTTAATTTTTATATTTATATTTTTACACTTTCACAATTGTACAAATATTAATTATAGTGAAATATTTATTTTTGGGGTGTTGGGCGGGATATTCTTTACGCTATTCTCATCACGCGTTAGGCAAATTTAGGCCGTTAATATTTATATTAAATTGACTTAAATAGTTAATCAAATAATTCATACTTTTTACACTAAAAAATATTACATAATCTTTTTCTTTAAAACAAGTTTTTCTTTATTCGATCTTTTCTTTTCATACATGTTTTTTATATACTATTGTTCATCTTAATACACTTCTTATACACATAATTTTATGATAAAATATGTAATTTACACATTCTTTACATATAAATTGTTTATAACCTTTTAATACATGTTTTATATTTGTATTTATAAAGATTGAATTTTTTATTCATCGTTTAATGAACCTAAGTCTGGCCGGAAACCACATTTGTGGAATCTTAAGGGTGCCTAACCCCTTCCCTTCGGAAAATCCTTACCTAGAATTCAATCTGGTTTTGTAGATCAAATAAAGTCATATTGGTTAATAAATAAATAGGTTTCCTATTTTTCCTTTAAAATTAGGTGGTAACTCTATATAAATTAATTTTTTTAGAGTCCATAATGTCGTTCTCGTTTTGACCTTAGGTAAAAATCGGGTATGACAGTTTGGAGACTCTGCTAAGGTAATGCAGGATTCTAACCATTAAAGATTTTGGTAAATATTTACATTTTTATACATTGTTATTTGTTCCATACTAATTGTCTTGATTTATTTTATTTATGTGGCATAAATTATTTATTTGCTATTATTTTGTATAGATTGTTTATTCGTTTATCGCTTTATATAAATTGACATTCCGTTCATATTTTCTTCATTTAGAAAATTGAAACTCACATACAATATACACGCGGATTGTACATTGTACTTTTCAAAAATTCTTTCAAATCACCTTATTTTAGAGAGCCAGCGCATACGTGGAGTGAGTGGAAGTTTTATTACCGTGGGACTACGTGTCTTCTCATATAGGAAATTCAAGTCCGAATCTCCCCACTCTTAGATGGAGGAGATATAACGCAATCACTTCCTATTAATAAAAGTTCATTAAAAAAATTTATATAACATGTCGGATCTGATGGACTTCTCTGTAACACCCTGCAAAAGTCCTCCATGTGTTATCTCCTAGTAGCATGATTATAGAGTTGAAAACTTAAAAAAATTTCTAAGTGTCAAAAGTACTTAGTCTAATTTTGAGATCCAAATCGTTGAGGAGTTATTTTACGACCTTTCCGCCCCCTGATAGTTAATTTTTAAATTGTTTCAGAATAGGGTAAGTCGTAGTACATCTTGGACAAGTTTCAAATTTTTTGGGCCGCGCTTATACCTTGTTCGGTGTCCCAAAATAGTGGACCAACGCGATCTTGGCACGCCACATCACTCATCGCATTGGTCCATTTTGTGCAAAAACTGCCAAGAAAAAGTATTAAGGTTTGGCGCGATCGATGTGCCGAGTCGCCTATCGCGTTGATGCACAGTTATTTTAGTTTTTTTAAAATACGTGTCCAAGGAGGCAACTTAGTCATTTTCCCCCCACACCTTTTTATCCTTAACATGGTATTACACTTCCAAATCACTACTTTATTGATATTATCCTCAAAATTCATCAAGAATACTCCTTAGGGTTTTAACCCAAAAAAATCCAAGGGAACTTAAGATTTGACCATCAATTCTCGAGATTGGTTGAAGAATTGAATTTCTCAATTCGAGGGCTTCAAGAATCATTCATTAGAAACACAAGTTGAATTCCAAAAGCAAACATTCATAAATAATTCATAACTTAAGGTATGCGAGGTTTATCCTAAAACTACATGGTCTTATGGAAACACTTGAATATGATTTAAGGTTTATCAAGCATGAATTTTTAAAGGGGTTTTGGAATCTATGTTTTAAATTATGCATTCTGAATGTTTCAATGCTATTATTGATTTGGCCTTTAGGCCTTTCCCCTTAAATTGATTTATACTCATATGTATATGTATGAAATTGAGTTTTTAAGATTGATTGAGAGGATAATGAAGAAGTCCTTCTCGTGATAAATTGAAGTTTATGATCTTTTTAGGAATGATTTGAAATGCATGTTTTATGGTTTGGAATGCTCGTCACGGCCAGGGCCTCGATTCGGGTCATGACAAACTTGGTATAAGACCGAGGTTAATGGTCTCAGGGTGTCTACAAACTCACGTCGGGTAGAGTATTGTTTATGGGTGTGTAGCGCTCCATACTTATAAGTGGGAGGCTACTAGGCGTTTTAGAATGTCTCTCTTCTTTTAGAATATCTCACTTCTTTCATGACTTAGTTTGTGCCATGGAGTATGTATGTCCCCTAATCAATGATCTCTTGTCTTTCAGAAAATCACTATACCTTCCCATAGAATCAATGGGAAAAATTCTCAACTAGAAGAGGTCCGTCTAACCCATGGAATGCAGACCCATAAAAGAGCCCACACTCCAAAATTTGTCCCTACTATAGGAGTACCTCCATTCCATCTCGGGCCCCGAGGAAAAATGTTAACCATCCCCAACCTTCTCAGAGGGACAATTCAAATGCTGAGTTTAGGTAGTCCATTTATATGATTGCATAACTGGTAGCCTCTCAGACCCGTTGGTCTGAAGATGTGGGTTCGGTATCTGAAATGTCTAAAAGTACTCGGGCTATTCAGTTCTTGATATTGAACCCACCCATGTTCATTGGCTCAAAAGTTAAAGAGGACCCTCAAGGGTTTGTTGTTGAGTTGGAAAAGATTTTCTGAGTTGTGCACATGAATGAAGTTGAAGGTGTGGAGTTAGTAGCATACCAACTGAAGGATGTGTCAAACTAATGGTATAATGAGTTCGAAGATTTGAAGGGTGATAATGCCGAGCCTTCAGTGTGCAATGAATTTGTAGAAGCCTTCCTAGATTGATTCTTTCCTCAGGAGATAAGGGAGGCCAAAGTGGAAGAATTCATATAAAGCATGGAAAAATGATCCTTAAGGAGTACACTCTAAGGTTCAACTAACTAGCCCGTTATGCTACGGAGTTAGCAGGAAATATAAGAGCCCGAATGAGAAAATTTGCATCCGGTATTTCCAATGACTTGGTGCTAGAAAGCAAGGGGCCCATGCTGAACAGAGATATGGACTTCTCCAAATTATCAGTCCACATTCAATAGATAAAGGATTAGAAGAAGAAGGTGGCTGAGACAAAGGAAAAGGATAGGCAAGCCAAGAGGGCTAGGCTAGCAGACCATAATTATAGTCAGCAAAAGGGTGGTAATTGGGGGAACTGCTGGCACACGAAAAAGAATTAGGGTAATGCTCAGTCTGCAGCTAGTACTCTAGTACCTAGACCTCTAACTGATCGGTAATTCCAGAATATTTAGTCTAGTCATAGGTCGAGAGTACAGGTTACATAGTCACAGGGGAGTGTAGCTCATACCCCTTGATCATACCTGTGTTGTGAAAGATATGGAAGAAATTATCCAGGAAGATGTCAGTTTGGCGCCATGGTATATTATTTGTGTGGTCATCCAGGCCATATCCCAAGGGATTATCCAACAGCGAGAGGTATGTTGGGGGATCTAAGTCACAGGCTAATTCCTCTACTCCACCACTGCTGCCCCAGGGTGCCCCTTTAGATACAGAAAGTGGTCTCAATCAGTTGTATGCTTTGACAAACCGCCAGGAGGCAGAAGCCTCACCAATCGTGGTAACGGGTATATTACAAATTTTCTATCATGATGTGTATATGTTACTTGATCTCGGGTCTTCCCTGTCTTATGTGACCCCATATATGGCAGTTGATTTTGGGTTTGAGCCTGATGTAATTGTAGCACCTTTCTTTGTTTGCACTCTGGTGGGTGATTCTATTATGGCTAGGAGAGTGTATAAAAATTGTGTTGTGTCTGTTTATAGTCGGGATACTGTGGCAGACCTCATAGAGCTTGAGATGGTTGACTTTGATGCTTTCTTAGGAATGGACTGGCTCTATTCTTGCTATACCACATTAGAATGTAGAACCCAGAAGGTTGCTTTTTCTTTTCATAATGAGCCACTGATATAGTGGGAGGGACATTCTTTAGCACCTAGAGGGAAGTTTATATCTTTTCTTAGAGCCTGTAAACTTATTTCCAGAGGTTTTCTACATCATCTGACCCTAGTAAAAGATTCTAATATTGAGAGTCTTTCTCTTCAGTCAGTCCCTGTGGTAAATGAATTTATGAAGTTCTTTCCTGAAGATCTCACAAGGGTACCACCCGATAGGGAGATAGATTTTTATTTATTTGTTGCCAAATACCCATCCCATTTCTATTCTTCCATATAGAATGGCTCCTGCAGAGTTGAAAGAGTTAAAAGAGCATCTGACAGATTTGCTTAACAAAGGCTTTATTCTCTCTAGTATTTCTTCTTTGGGTGCACCTATGCTAGTCGTGTGTAAGAAAGATGGTTCCCTCTATATGTGTATAGATTATCGTCAGCTGAATAAGGTTACTGTCAAGAATAAATATCCCCTTCCTAGAATTGATGATCATTTTAACTAGCTTTAGGGTGCGATCTGTTTGTCATAGTTTTCATTAATGCTATTTTGATTTATTCTAAGAGTGAGGAGGACCATGCCAATCATCTCCAAATTATCCTTCGAACTCTCAAAGATCATAAGTTGTATACAAAATTTTCCAAATGTGAATTCTGGCTTGGCGCTATTGCTTTATTGGGGCATGTTATATCTAGTGAAGGAATTAAGGTTGATCCTCAAAAGGTTGAGGCAGTGAGAAAATGGCCCAGAACCACGACTCCAACTGACATTCGGGGCTTCTTAGGTTTGGCAGGGTAGTACAGAAGGTTTATAGAGAGTTTTTCTTCCATAGCGGCTCCACTAACTAAGATGACTTAGAAAAAGGTGAAGTTCGTATGGTCTGACTCCTCTGAGGATAGTTTTAAGAAGTTGAAAGACAAGTTGACAAATACTCCTGTTTTGAATCTTTTGGAAGGTACAGAGGGTTTTGTTGTGTACTATGATGTATCCCGTGTGCAACATAGGTGCATTCTTATGCAGCACCGTAAGGTGGTAGCTTATGCATCTAGACAGTTGAAGGTGCATGAGTAAAATTACCCTGTGCATGACTTGGAATTAATGATTAAGGTATTCATACTAAAGATATGGTGACACTATCTTTATGGAGTACATGTTGATATATTTACTAACCACAAGAGTTTACAGTATATTTTCTCGCAGAAAGAATTGAACCTCAGGCAGAGGTGTTGGTTGGAACTTTTGAAGGATTATGACATGAGCCTATACTATCATCCAGGCAAGGCGAATGTGGTAGTCGATTCCCTTAGCAGATTATCTATGGGCAGTCTTTCTCATGTGGAGGAAGGATAGAGGGAAATGGTGAAGGATATTCATCGGCTTTGAAATCTAGTAGTCCGACTTTTGGATTTAGAGGATAGGGGAGTATTTGTTTATGAGGTAGCTAAATCTTCCCTTTGTTCTGAAGTAAAAGAAAAGAAGGCCAAAGATCCCATCTTGATGCAAATTAAGAAGGATTTGGGTCAATAGAAGGTGATATCTTTTGAAATTAGTGCTGATGGAATTTTGAGATACCAAGGTGGGCTGTGTGTTTCGAATATAGATGGTCTGCAAGAGAGGATCCTTGATGAATCTCACACTTCGAGGTATGTTGTTCACCCAGGCTCTAGTAAAATGTACCATGATCTTAAAACTATATATTGGTGGAATAATATGAAACGTGATATGGCTGCCTTTGTTTCCAAGTGTTTGAAATTCCAACAACTTAAAGTGGAACATTTGAGGCTAGGTGGTACTTCCCAAGAGATAGCCTTGCTTCTATGGAAGTGGGAGATGATCAATATGGATTTTATTATGGGACTCCCGAGGTCCCAAAACTTGTATGATTCTATCTAGATAATTGTAGATCGGTTGACCAAGTCAACCCACTTTTTGTCCGTGAGGACTAATTATTTGGGAGATAATTATGCCAAGATGTACATTGAAGAAATAGTTTGTTTGCATGGGGCACCTGTATCCATCATATATGACCAAGGTACTCAATTATCTTCACAATTTCGGAGATCTTTTTAGTGGGGTTTAGGTACCCAAGTGAACCTGAGTAAGACTTTACACCCTCAGACAGATGGGCAAGCCGAGTATACCATTCAGACCCTTGAGGATATGTTGAGGGCATGTGTGATCGACTTCAAAGGTAGTTGGGTTGATCACTTGTCCATTGATAGATTTTGCGTATAATAATAGCTACTATGCCAGTATTAAGATGAATCTTTTAGAGGCATTGTATGGGAGAAGATAGAGGTCACCGATAGGCTGGTATGAAGTGGGTGAAATGTGGTTTTTTGGGCCTGATGTTGTTCATCAGGTAATGGAGAAAGTGAAAATCATTAGAGAACAACTCAAAATATCTCAGAGTCAACAGAAATCCTATGCCGATGTGAGAAGAAGGGAGTTAGAATTTGAGGTTAGTGATTGGGTGTTTCTCAAAGTCTCTCCTATGAAGGGAGTTATGTGATTTGGGAAAAAGGGGAAGTTGATTGCTCGATATATAGGGCCATATCAGATTTTGAGAAGGATAGGTGGGGTTGCTTATGAGTTAGAATTTCCTACAAGTATGGCTTCTATCCCTCTCGTATTTCACATATCCATGCTGAATAACTGCATTGGAGTTTATTATTTAGTGTTGTCTGTAGAAAAGATCAATGTGACAGACTCCTTGGTTTACGAGGAGGAACACGTTGCTATTCTAGAGCGTCAGGTCTAGAAGTTGAGGAGCAAGGAAATAGTTTCGATTAAGGTGCTGTGGAAAAATTAGAAAGTGGAAGAAGATACTTAGGAACCAAAAGATGATATGCAGGCTAGATACCCAAACCTTTTTGATCTGATGGATGACGAAACAAAACATAAAATCTTTCCCCTATTCTTTTTATGCCTTTAGTGTACTTGAAATCGTACTTGTCTGTGTTCCAAATTATCATTCGGGGATGAATGATCCCAAAGGGGGGATAATGTAATACTCCACAAAATTCCATCATGTGTTATCTCCTAGTAGCATGATTATAGAGCTGAAAACTTGAAAAAATTTCTATGTGTCAAAAGGACTTAGTCTCATTTTGAGCTTCAAATCTTTGAGGAGCTATTTTATGACCTTCCCGACCCCTGATAGTAAATTTTTAAGTTTTTTCACGATGGGGTAAGTCGATAGTACATCTTGGACATGTTTTGAATTTTTTTGGGCCGCGCTTAGACGTTGTTTAGTGTCCCAAAATAGTGGACCAACATGATCTTGGTGCGCCGCATCGCCCATAGCTATCAATTTTGTGCAGAAACTGCCAGCAAAAGTACTGAGGCTTGGCACGATTAGGGCGCGACACGTCAGGTATCGCGTTGATGGCATCGATGCACCGCTTCGCTTATCGCGTTGATGCCTAGTTGTTTCAGTTTTTTAATAATCCACGTCCAAGGGGGAAATTTAGTCATTTTCCCCCACCCCTTTTTATCCTTAACACCAGGATTATACTCCCAAATCACCACTTTATTGATATTTTCCTTAAAATTCATCAAGAACACTCCTTAGGGTTTCAACCCAAAAATATCCAAGGGAACTCAAGATATGACCGTCAATTCTCGAAATTGATTCAAGAATTGGAATTTTCAATACGAGGGCTTCAAGAATCATCCATTAGAAACACAAGTAGAATCCCAATAGCAAATGTTCATCCAAAATTCATATCCTAAGGTACGCGGGATTTATCCTAAAACTACATGGGATTATGTAAAAACTTGAATATGATTTAAGGTTTATCAAGCATGAATTTATAAAGGAGTTTTGGAATCTATATTTTAAATTATGCATTCTGAATGATTCAATTCTATTATTTATTTGGCCTTTAGGCCTTTCCCCTTAAACTAATTTATACTCATATGTATATGTATGAAATTGAGTTTTTAATATTGATTGAGAGCATAAATATGAAGTCCCTCTCGTGATAAATTGAAGTTTATGATCTTTTTAGGAATGATTTGAAATGCATGTTTTATGGTTTGAAAGTGATTTTTCTTAATAACATAGTATTTGAACATGATTTAGAGATGATGAGAGGGAGTTTCTTGATATAACTATATCCTTGTTTAAAAGAGAAAGAATTGCATGTGATTGAGAACTTTGACATGAACACCTTGAGTATTTGAAATGTTGAAAAACAAAGTTTCTTGCATGTGTTTACATGAGTTTTAAGAAAGAGTTCTTCGAAATGATTTATTGATATGGTGGTCCCAAACCTTATGTTTTGAAAGAAGAGAATTATAATAAGCTATTAATGGCTCAGAGATGCGACTTGCAAGTCAATGGTATGACGATACCATATAAACACAAGCGATAACAGAGCTAGTGTTTTCAGAGTTTCATTTCCAAGAAAACATGTTTTAAAGAGTTAAACAATGAGCTTAAAGAGGGTTAGGTGGTTACCTGAAGAAGGCACGAGTCAACTGACTCATTGCCTAAAAATCGTGTTTTGCCAATACGCGTATTTTATTATTTTACACTAGCGATGATCCTGTGGCGTAGTAGAGACAGAGACTTCGACCCTTGCGGAAAACTCGTGTTCGGGGATTGGCTGTTGAGTTAATGGTAGATTCCATATAGCCCATGAAATTTAAAAGTTCTAGGGTACACCACCTAGCGCAGAAGTAAAATAAAGATGTGTCACAGAGTTCAGATTATTTTATAGAGTCTTTTAAATATGCCCATTTGATTCTTACCATATGATAAATTTATGAATTGTTTTAAATTGCTCTCATATATTTTTAATAAAAATTTATTATTTTAGGTTTGCTCTACGTACCAGTACAACAATATTGACCCCCTATCTTCCAATGTCTGAGGCTCAATCTAGAGGTCCAACAAAGCAGTTTAGATTTTAGAAAAAAGAGACTGTGCAGCAGTGAGCCTTCTCTATTCCAGAAGGCCTGTTTATGTCAGACTATGTTATTTATTTTTATTTAGATCCATTGGGGCCCTTGTCCTAGATCTAGACAGTGGTCATTTTAGCATGTAATAGAGATTTCGCATACGGGTTTAAAAGTGTTCTAGAGTTGTTGGATTTTAATTATTTATCATTAAATTGAGTTCAAAGTATGACCATGATTTTGTATTAATTTGTATTTCCGCATTTTCTTTATTTATATGAATATTGTGCAAGACTACCAGATAGAGAAGGGCTTCCGGGCCTTCATGGTTTGGAATGCTCGTCATGACCAGGGCCTCGGTTCGGGTCGTGACATTCTCTTTCATAAAGCAGTGGCCTATAATGATGAGCATCACTAAAATGTGGCAGCTGAAAAACCCTCAAAAATTGAGAGAGTAAAAATATCCACCAAAAAAGCGGGTAAAAGTTCTATTGTCATGCCGCGTGTTGTTAGTATTTACATGACGGACAATGACTCCACAAAATCGTCTAGTGACGAGGCGAAATGCTTCTAGGAGAGAAGTCTAAGAGACCTAAGTAGTTGTGGATCAAGGAAATCATGATTGAAAGTGGAAGGACTAGGGTGATTTCAAAGAAGAAATCCAAAGAGAAGAAGCTGCTTCAAGTAAACATGAAGAAATGCTGGGGAGTTAGACAAGGAAAATGGGGCAAGTGGGCAGCAGAGATCCGAGACAAATAAACAATACTCGACATTGGTTGGGAAGTTTTGACACTGCCGAGGAAGCTACTGTGGCTTATGATGAGGCAGGCATTGAAATAAATGGTGCCAATGCTTTGACAAATATTCTGGAGCCACCGTCAAAGAAAATTAACCCCTGAAAGATAGAAGGTGGATCTAGTTAAACTTGATTGATTAAAACATTCGTAGGAGGTTAAATTTCATTGATTGTTATTGCTTTTTTATTTTTTCTGTACATTATTTGATGTTTTAAACTTGGTATAGTCTTACAGCATTTTTAGTGGTAATGGTTTTACTGCATGTTTTTTATTAGAGCAAACTGCAACTTGTTTTTGTTAACTGGGCATATACTTCATTTTTGATGTTTCTCATCTTTATAGTTCATTTTCGTATTAGAATATATGAAGGGAAATAGTAACCCGGCTAAGAGGTGTGTGAGGTTAGCCGTAATAGGTTTGAGAATGGGCAGAATTCAGACGAAAGAAGTATGCCATTATCAAATCCATTGAGGAAAACCAGAAAAATCTTCCACCAAATTTTAAAAAACTGATGAAAGTAATTAAGAGCTCCTACAAACTTCAATTAACTTCTAATCCTGCACCATCGAAGAAGAAGTCTGCTGCTGAGGCTTAGCCTAAAACACTGTCAAACCGAAGGCAAAGCCAGCTGCTAAGGATAACCTTGCTGCCAGGGCAGATCCTAAGGCCGTTCCTGCTAATGCAAAGGCTTTCACTAAGACAAATGAGGTCACAAAGGTTGCTATAGAACGACTCCAAATTGGAAAGATTCGCAGAATGCTGTAATAACCAAAAAG
This sequence comes from Capsicum annuum, assembly GCF_002878395.1. Taxonomy (NCBI): domain Eukaryota; kingdom Viridiplantae; phylum Streptophyta; class Magnoliopsida; order Solanales; family Solanaceae; genus Capsicum; species Capsicum annuum. The sequence goes on from NC_061111.1 coordinate 64,735,788, forward strand.
GTGCTGGCTAAAAAGACACCTTCTAAGAGTGTGCAGAAGGTTTCTACAAGAAGGGGAAGGAAGTAGAAGCTCAAGAATAGAGGATTTGCGTGTAGGGATAGAAACACAGTCACACCAAAATAAAGATGAATGGTGAGCCTCTGGCAAGGGATTCAGGTTTTTGCCCATGAGATTTAACCAAAAAAAAAATCGCCGACCCCATGAGTCATGTATTGTATCTATCGGCATGTATAACAATGCGTACTTATCTACCCATATGTATCTATCATTATTTGACTTTAAATTAAACTATATATACATACTTACATTTCATAAAGACACATTTATGTTACGTTCAATATCATATGTCACAAAATACCAACTCATGTAAAATACTAGATCTGCTTTTCTGAATCTCCTCTAGTGTTTAGTTTCTTTTAAGAGTAAATGCACTGTTTCCACCCTGAACCATAAAGGAAATTGTTGAGACACACCTGAACTTAAAGAGGGTCCTATTACCCCCTAGACTAATTAAAATCATATTTTTGGCAACCTTAGTGCCTACGTCGCAAATACGAGGTACATCAGTGAATCAACACACTGAAGGTCCATGTAGGCACACTAATGTGCCACATAGGTTCTAAGGTTGCCAAAAATACGATTTTAATTAGTCCAGGGCGGTAATAGGACCCTCCTAAAATTCGGGTGTGTTTCAACGATTTCGTTTATAGTTTAGCGTGGAAACAAAGCATTTTCTCTTCTTTTAATAGAAAAAATTTATCATACAAAGAAGAAGTTATGATGTCATACAAAAGTTCAAACAGTTCAAACAACAACTCAAAATCTCGAATATATATCTAAATTAGCGTAAGTTAGGTATATAACATTTGTGTCTTGAAACTCTCATATCAAGGAGAGATCAAATCAGGAAAATGTAATGAAAAGTTTGTCTATGAAAAATCGAGGAACTGAAAAGTCACCTAGAATTAGGAAAGATTTGTCTATTAGGCTTTTCTTCATTCAGGAATTGTAAATGATGGGAGAAAGAAGAGGATTATGTTCATTCAGAAAAGTTCATTTCGTGAACAATTTTTGACAAATGTTTAATTGAAAAAAACTATGTAGTACACAAGATGTGCTATACACGGGAGACTTTGTCTAGAATTTATGGAGAGTTAGAGCTGAACATAGAATTGTGTCAGATTATACATTTTGTAAAGACTGTCAGGACATTGTTCATGCCTAACTATCGTACTTACAACTTCAAAAGTAAAAATTGTGTTGGAAAAGAAATTATAATCTGAAATTTGAATAGAACATCATGATTTTTGACCTGAATAACTTCTTGTTAGCAATTTGATATTGGTTTGGATTTTCCTAACATTTTTGTCAATTATGGAAAATAAAATAAAAATTAATGACATGCATTTAAGAATATAATGTGATCACCTACTCAACACTAATATGGATGAGAACCTGGGAGATTAAAATTACAATTAGTTCTCATTCAAGATAAAAATGCTAGTTGATTTATTTCGATCTAGTTGAGTTTTGGTGTACAAATTAAGTAATATTGCTTTCAGCTAAAAAGAAAAACTATGACCAAAACAAACAATGATATGGACTTTCAGATCTTTACAACAGAGAAAAGGGTACAATCCAACCAATATAAAAAGAAAAAACATTCCACTAAGTTGGCAGTTAGCAAGATTTAATTAACATAATTTAGAGGATCTACAACAAAATAACAAATCATTTCTTAAATCTAACATCATCTGTGGATTAAGACGGTGGATTCATGAAGTTGATTTTCTTTGTTTGTGGATTCACGGCCTCAACACCTTTCATTTTAATGACTATCTTTTCATAAGCCAAAGTAGCTTCATCAGCAGTGTTGATGTTCCTATCCAATCTCGATCATTCATTCATGGCTCTCGAACCTCTGCCACCCACTTGCTTCACTTTCTTTGTTTAACTCCTTTGTACTTTTTCACCTTTTCTTGCGGCAGCTTGAGATCTCTATCCATGGAATTTTCAAATGAAATTGCTTCAATGTTTTCTTTCTCGATGATGGTTTCCTCTTCACATGAATTTTCATGTCTCTGGCGTCTTTCCTTTGGCCCTCCCTTCCTCCTTATCAGACATCTTTATTGGATCGTAACCCTACAAGTGAATTTCAACCAGATTAGGCCTGACAGAGCAACTTCCTCCGACTTGATTGGTCAATTTTACAGTAATAACAATTTTTGAGCACTTTTTGGTGACCTACGTTTCATGATGCTCTTCTGTGGCTGCAAGGCTTTATTAAAGAGAAAATATCAAAGAACATTGCAAGTACGTTAACTTTATTTATGATAAGGAATTCTTTCTTTATATCTAAATATAAAAATATTCATCGAACATTTTATCAATAATCGTACCCTGTATCTTCATAAATTTCTAGACGGAATATAAATGGTAGTCGGAGCAAACAAGCAAATTAAATACACAACTCCCTACTTTAAAAATCATGTAATATCATATCTTTTTGTACGTGTAAAAACAGACCTGTATTTATCTGTCGGCATTCAACTTCAAAAAATATATACATGCTTAAGTTTCTTCATAGACATATATTAATGTTAAGTTTTGCATTATCCGTCACAATACACAAGAACAAATCTACATAAAATATTTGTGACTACAAACTCACATGTCATATACAGATCACATAAAAAATGTGACTGGAAATCAAAAAGACGAGAAAAGAAATTAGAACAAAAGTGAACAGAAAAATCAAGAAATTTTTCTTTCTATTGAAGCTTTGGTACCTATGAAGTAGTGTGAGTATATATTGTTTCATTGGCACTCTGCATGAGGAGAAATAATAAGGTTTCACCTATAACTCATCTTTGGGAAATAATCATTCATTTTCTTCTTTCCAAAACTAATATTTACACATGTTAGAGTTGTGACCCAAATTTTGTTGGTCTGGACCTGAAAGTACGGACCTTTATATTTTTGGGCCTAGGACTTATTTGCATGCACATATTATATAAGTGCATTTAGTGGGTTGATTTGTGTATTCAGAAATTACGTCTCTCCACATTGTACTCCTCTCCTTTTATTATAGTGAAACATCCTCTACCTCTGCCCGTGGTTTTTCCCACAAGGGTTTCCACGTAAATCTATTTGTTCTTGTTCTCTTTCTGCTTGTGGTTTGCTTTATTCTGTTCGAATTATAATAAACTGGTATCAGAGCCTGTTCGATTATTTTCTCGGGGATGGATACCATGAAGTATGATATTCATTGTTCAATTGCAACACCAAATTTTGGTTATGGCAAGTTAAGATGTGGGTTATGCTCGTGCAAATAGATTTGGATGATGCTTTATTAGGGTTTGAGAAGATGCCCATATCGGGGACGGACGAGGACAAACAATGTAAGGATCGGAAGGCTCTATCTCAGATCCACCTTCATTTATCCAATAAAATTCTACAGGATGTTTAAAGGAGACCATAGCCGTTGCGTAGTGGTTGAAACTAGAATTGTTATGTATGACGAAGAGACTAACAAGAAAGTTACATCACAAGCAATGTCTTTATTCCCATCACATGTCAGAGGGTGCATCCTGGGAGGATCACCTATCTGTATTTAAGGAAATCATCTCTGATTTAGAGACTTTGGAGGTTAAGTACGATGAGGAAGATCTAGGGTTGATTTTGTTATGTTTGCTACCTGCATCATACACGACCTTTAGGGATAAGATTTTATATAGTTGTGATACCCTAATGGTTGATAAAGTCTATGATGCATTGTTCTCTAAGAAAAAGAAGAAACATCTTATGAATTGGTTGGAGACTCAAGGAGATGGTCTCATTGTTTGAGGAGGAAGGACTCGCGAGAGGAATTCTGGGGGTGGTGACAGAATTAGGTCAAATCCAGAAACAAAAACAAAACCTATAATTACTGCTAGAAGAAGGGCCATATCAAATCCGAGTGTTGGAAGTTACAAAATAGAGAAAAAAAGAAAAGCTCCAAAACCAAAGGAAAACCAACCAGAGAAGTCTGATGAAGCCAGTTTTGTTGAAGATAGCGGTAGTGATGGAGAAATATTGGTAGTTTTTGATGGGAACTCAAAACCGTATGAGGATTGGATTCTTGATTCAGCTTGCAAATTTCATATGTGTCGTAACAGAGATTAATTTACAACATACGAAATAGTATCTAAAGGTGTTATGTTGATGGGAAATAACATACCTTGTAAGATAGCTGGTATTAGAACAATCTTGATCAAGATATTTGATGAGGTTGGGAGGACACTTGGTGATGTATGGTATGTCATAGACCTGAAGAGAAATTTTATTTCCTTGAGTACCCTTGATTCGAACGGTTATAAGTACACCGGTGAAGGTGGAGTCCTGAAGGTTACTAAAGGTAATCTTGTTGTGATAAAGGGACAGAGAAATTCTTTAAATTTGTATATCCTGCTAGGCTCTATTATTATAGGTGATGCAACTGTTTCTACCTCCTCTCTGTTAGAAAGTGACGTTGCTAATCTTTGCCATATGAAACTGGGCATATAAGTGAAAATAAGATGGTTAAACCAAGAAGGAGAGGACTTCTTGATGGGAAGAGTATTACCAATTTGGAGTTCTGTGAATACTATATTTTTGGGAATTAGAAGAGAGTCAGATTTACTAAAGACATCCACTCAACTAAGGGCATACTTGATTATATTCATTCTGATCTCTGAGGTCCTGCTAGAGTACCTGTTAGAAGAGGCGCTAATTACTTGTTGACTATTTCAGAAAGTTTGGGTGTTCTTTTTGAAGCAAAAGAATAATGTGTTGCCTACTTTCAAGGAGTGGAAACTATGATTGAAAAGCAGACAGGGAAGCAGGCAAAATGCCTTTGGACTAATAATGGTTTAGAGTTCTATTCTAATGAATTTAATGCGTTGTGTAAGTCAGAAATAATTATGAGGCACTTGACAGTTCGCCATACTCTACAGTAGAATGGTGTCGCTAAACGAATGAATAGGAATATAATAGAGAAGGTGTGTTGTATGCTCTCTAATGCTGGTTTACCTAAGTCTTTTTGGGCCAAAGTTGCTTCCACAGCTTGTCTTCTTATTAACTGCTCTCCCTCAGTCGCAATTGATAAAAATACTCCACAAGAGATATGGTCAGGTACTCCTGCTAGTTATTCTGATTTGAGGATATTTAGATGTCTTGCGTATGGTCATGTTGATAATGGAAAGTTGGAACCTAGATCCTCCAAGTGTTTATTTATAGGTTATAAGCCTGGTGTAAAAGTTTATAAAATTTGGTGTCCAGAAAATAGAAAGGTTATAATTAGCAGGGATATTGTGTTTGATGAATCTGCCATGCTTCGGGTTCTCTTCAAACCTAGTGCTTCACCTCCAGATAAGCTTAGTGATATCAACCAACAAAATTCAAGCACCCATGTTGAATTATAGATTGGAGAAGAGTCTACACTAGTGTCTACTTTTCAGTCTAGCCCAGAGATATAGAGTGATACTATTTTTTCTTTACCACCAGTGGCATCATAATATTCTATTGCTAAATACAAGCCTAGGAGAGATATTAGACCTCCTCAAAAGTATGTTGAAGATGATTTGGATGTTTATGCATTGAGTGTAGCAGAAGGTATTAATTCCGTTGAAGATCCTTTTTCTTACTCAGAGGCAGTTAGTTGTGATGATCCCAGCTAATGGATTATTACTATGCAAGAGGAGATAGAATCCCTTCATAAGAATGGCACATAGTATCTGGTGAGATTGCTTAAAGATAAGAAATTTGTCAGTTGCAAGTGGGTATTAAAAAAGAAAAAAGAAACATCGAAAGTTGAAGCTACTAGGTACAAAGCAAGACTAGTTGCTAAAGATTACAGTCAGGTTCCAGGTATTGACTTCAAAGATGTGTTTTCTCCAGTTGTAAAGAATAGTTCGATACGAGGATTGCTTGGTATTGTGGCCATGCATAATCTTGAGCTTGAGAAGTTGGATGTCAAAAATGTATTCTTACATTGAAAACTTGAGGAAATATATATGGAGCAACAAGAGGCCTTTGTAGTCTCAGGAAAGGAGGACTATGTATACTTGTTGAAAAAGTCTCTTTATGGCTTAAAGTAGTCGTCCAGGTAGTGGTATAAGAGGTTTGACTCTTTTATGACCTCTCTTGTGAATTTCAAAGAAGTATCTATGATAATTGTGTCTACTTCAAGGAGGTAAGTGATGGTTCATTCATGTATCTTCTCTTGTATATTAATGATATGTTGATTGCAGCAAAAGATATAAAAAAGATAATAAAAGTCAAAGCCCAAATCAGTAAGGAGTTTGATATGAAGGATCGAAGAGCAATAAAGAAGATTCTTTGCATGGAGATTCTGAGGGATAGAAAGAATTGTAAGTTATACCTGAGTCAGAAAAGGTATATTGAGAAAGTGCTTCGCAGGTTCAATATGCAAAATGCCAAACCTGTAAGTTCTCTATTGGTATCTCACTTCCAACCTTCAAACACTTTATCTCCAAAAATAGATGATGAGTGTGACTATATGTCTCGAGTTCCATACTCTAGTGCTATCAGATCTCTTAAGTATGCAATGGTGTGTTCTGAACTAGATTTATCTTATGCCATCAGTGCAGTTAGCAGATATATGGAAAATCCTAGCAAAGAACAATGGAAAGAAGTTCAGTGGATTTTTAGATACTTGCATAGATCTGTTGATGTTTGTTTGCAGTTTGGGCGAAATAAAGATGGAGTAATTAGGTATGTTGATTCTAATTTTGTAGGAGATCATGATAAAAGGAGATCTTTTATAGCCTATGTTTTCACCATTGGTGGTTGTGCTATTAGTTGAAAATCTACCTTACAGACTATGGTTGCTTTGTCAACTACTAAGGCAGAGTATATGGCTATTACAGAGGTTTTCAAGGAAGCTATTAGGTTGAAGGGTCTATTTGGTGGACTTAGCAAAGACTTACAGATTACTACGGTCTTTTGCGATAGTCAGAGTTCTATCTTCCTTATGAAAGATAAGATGTTTCATGAGAGGACAAAGCACATAGATGTTTGGTATCATTTTGTGCATGAAATTATTTTTTGTTGTGATATTGTGGTGAGCAAGATTAGTACTCATGATAATCCTGCTGATATGATGACCAATACACTACCAAGTGCAAAGTTTGAGCATTGTTTGGACTTGGTTAGTGGTAGTTGTTAAGAGGTACTCTTAGGGGCTTTTGTGGAAGAGGTAGAGAGTTTGTCTTGAAATAGATTTGAGTTCTGAATTAGAATTCGTGTCAAGGTGGAGATTGTCAGAGTTGTGACTGAATTTTTTTTGTCTGGACCTGAATGTATGGACCTTTACGTTTTTAGGCCTAGGACTTATTTGTATGCACATATTATATAAGTGCATTAAGTGGATTGGTTTGTGTATTTAGAAATTATGTCTCTGTACATTGTACTCCTCTCCTTTCATTATTGTGAAACATCCTTTGCCTCTGCCTGTAATTTTCCCCGCAAGAATTTGCACATAAATCTATGTGTTCTTATTCTTTTCCTACTTGTGATTTGATTTAGTTTTTCCGAATCATAACAACACGTGGTGATAATTTTGTGTCTCAGTCTAAAATTAGTCCATAAGTTATCACCACAAAAATCTAATACACTTTCAATGATATCTATTTCAAAAAAAGGTATGAGAACAACAAATATGTCACACAACTAATGAAAATGTATAATTAGCTTTTATTTGAACCAATCATCACGTGTAAAACTTTATCCCGTTCCATATTGATTGATTGGTTGAAAGTCACTAATATTACAACAGGTTTTGTAAATGCAGTAAATGACATAAAATTTAGGGAGAAATGATCTTATAGTCCTTTGCAAATTATTGTTGTTCGATCTTTATTTTTAGATCCAAAAAGGTCATTGTTTTCTATTCAAATTGTAAAAAGGCAGTAGATCTCATTTCCACCAAAGGAAACTCAATATTTGGGAACTATATAAAAATATAAGTTACAAAAACTGACAATTCAAAATATTCAAAAGCTACCATAATGAGAGAGTATTTTTTTTTATTTCCTTTTTATCTATATGATATGGGATTTGGTTAGGGAGGGAGGTGATTAGATAGGATACGCCGTAGCTTCATAGTAACAATGACATGATTTTATATAGAAAGTTGTTGACTTTGCGTACTACGGTAGAAGGTCAGTAGGGAATGGAGTGTTTTCTTGCCTTTCATAAAGGTTTACAGTTGTTGGTTTCTGTTGTAGTATTAGTCACATCCCTAGTGTTCTTTTTTTTTATATCCATTTTCATGTATTGTTTATTGTGTTTCGATTAACACATTATTTTACTGTTGTTTTATTTTGGTGTAGACTTTTCGCTCCTTTCCTTATTAAAACTATACTTTTTTCACTGTTTTCTTCTTCTTGTACTTGAATTTGTTGCAGTACTTGGGCCGAGGGTCTCTTGAAAACAGCCTCTCCGCGGAATGATCCGTGCATGCTCTACCCTTCTCAAACCCCATTTGTGGAAATTCATTATTGTTGTTTGGTATTTGATTCAGCAGTTCGCAATTTGCTTCTTTTTGTTCATTTTATTTGCTTTCCCTTCTAGAAAAAATAGAAGAGATATAATATGCTTGTCTGGTTGATGGAGTGTTCCTACTTTACTTGATCTATTTCATGAAGCAATGGCCTCTAAGAGTGAGAGTCACCCTAATGTGGAAATCAAGAAAAACATAAAAATTTAGAGAAACAAAAATCCACCAACAAAGTGGGCAAAAGTTTTGTTGTCTTGCCGCGTGTTGTATGTATTTACATGCCGGAAAATGACACCACGACTCGTTTAGTGACAAGGAGAAAACACTTTTAGGAGATAAGTCGAAGCATCATAAAAAGATATAGATAAAGTAAATCATCATTGAAAATGGAAAGACCAGGGTCATTTAAATGAATACGTCCACAGTGAAGAAGCTGCTTCAAGAAACGTGAAGAACTACAAGGGATTTAGAGAATGAAAATGTGAGAAATGGGTAGCAGAGATCCGAGGCATAAGAAACAACACTGAACATTGGTTAGTCACTTTTGTCACTACTAAAGAAGCTGTGTTGGTCTATCATAAGTCAGCCATTGAAATAAATGAAGCTAATGCTTTGGTAAATATCCTAGAGTCAACACCGAAGAAAATCAACCCCAAAAAGACAGAAGGTGGATCCATAGTTTAGTTAAACTTGATAGGTTCAGCCTTCCATAAGCTGTTCAACTTCATTGATTGGGATGTTCTTATAGCATGTACAGTGGTTCTGTTATTGCTTTAATTCATTGTAAAATGCAGCATGGTTTTGTTAACCGGGCTTATACTTCATCTTGAAAATTCTCTTTTACACAGTTCATTTCTATATTTAAATATTATTATGGTGTCAAGGTAAATAATAACTTATCCAGGAGGTTTCTGAGGTTGGCCGTAGTGGGTTTGGGGAGAGTAGAGGTCAACCGAAAGAAGTATACTATTACCAACTCCAATACGGAAACGCAGAAAAATCTTCCTTCAAATTTTAAAAAAACTGATAAAAGTTAAGAGCTCCTACAAACATCTATTGGCTTCTAAACCTACTGCTGCTACTGCCCCGGCAAAGAAGAAGCCTCTCAAATATGAATGAAAACTTAGGAGATTAAAATTATAATTAGATCTGAATCGATATAAAATATTAGGTGATTTCTTTCTATGTACTTGAGTTTTGGATTGCATAATTACAAGAAATAGAGTAATATTGTTTTCAGCTAAAGATAATTAAAAGTAAGGATACCTAGATATAGCCAGAAAAACTAAGACCAAACAAACATTGTTATGGGCTTTTGCATCTTTACAAAAGAAGAAGAAACATTTCTTGGTAAAGTCAACGCTGGGAGTAATTAATAGAGAGAAGGTACAATAAAATAGAAAATCATTTCTTAAATCCTAGAAATGTCTATGGATGAAGATGGTGGATTCATGTAGTTGATTTCTGTTGGTGGAGTTTATCTTGGCAGTGGCTTGAAGATGTTTGTCACGGCGTCAACACCTTTCATTTCAATGACAGTCTCGTCATAAGCCAAAGCAGTTTCTTCAGCACTATTGAATGTTGCTATCCAGATTCGAGCTTTAGTACGTAGGACTCAAACCTCTGCTACCCACATGCCTGGCTTTCTTTGTCTAACCCCTTCGTACTTTTTCACTTTTTGTTGCGGCATCTTAAGATCTCTCTCTAAAGAATTTTCAATTGAAATCACCTCAGTGTTTTCATTCTTAACGATGGGTTCCTCTTCACCTACCTTTTGATGTATCTCTGACTTCTTTCCTTTGGCCTTCCCTTCTTCATAAGTAGATAGCTTTGTTGGATCGCAGCCCGAATAGTGAACTACTCCTGGTCTAGGCAAGATATAGGAACTTCCTCCGATTTGATCGGTCACTTTTTCCATAGCAATAACTTTTGAGCGCTTTCTAAAGACCTCCTTTTCCCATGCTCTTCGTTGTATTCCATGACTTTATGAAAAGAGAAATCAACAAAAAACATTAAAGGATGTTGACTTTATTTATGATAAGAAATTCTTTCTTTATTTCTACATATAAAAATGTTCATCAAATATTTTATCAAAACAAGGTAATTTTACACTAGTTCTTCATAAATTTCTAGGGGAAATCTAAACAATAATCTAAACAAACAAGCAAATTCAAAACATAACTCCAGACTTCAAAAATCACGTAATATCATATGTATCCATATGTATAACAACACACCCGAATGTATGTATCATCATACAACTTTGAAAAATATATACATACTTAAAAATATACTCACATGTCACATAGAGATCACACAAAATTATGTGTCTGGAAATCAAAATAATGAGTAAATAAATTAGAACAGAAGTGAACAAAAAAATCAAGAAATTGAATAAGTTACCTAGGGATTTTTTCTCATTATGTTGCAGCTTTGATACCTTTAAAGTCGTGTGAGTGTATATATATCGTGTTTCATTGCCACTTGAATAAAGTGCACGTGGTGGCTGACATGATTTAGTAAACTTTTGTTTGTTATTCATCTTTGGTAAAGAATCATTTGTTTTTATCTTCTTCTTCAAAAAAAACAAAAAATTAGATAATTTTGTGTGTCGCGCTCTAAAATTAGTTGACAAATTATGACAGAAAAAACGTTTATACTTTTAATGATACTTACTTCCAAAAAAAGGTATGAGAACAACAAATATAAGTCATACAATTAATGATAACATATAATTTTCTTTTCCTAGAACCAATCATCATGTTTAAAACCTTATCTGACTACAAATTAATTGATTGTTGAATGCCACAAATAATTAAAATGGATTTGGAAAATGCAGTAATATCAAGATGTCTGATTTATCAGAATAATCAAGATATTCCGTAAATAAACATTAATTATTTTCAAAAGCCACAATTAATTAAAACGTATCCTTTTCTTCATTGCAATTAAGAAATGATACCTAACAAATATAAAAACAAGCTGTAAGGAGAAAAATCAAAAACAAAACAAAAAACTGACAAATAATACCTTCATTTCTTGGTCTTTTACCACTGCATTCTTCAGTTGTTTTAAACTGCACCACATGAAAATCATATTTTTCCCCGTAGCGTCAAGTATACCAATCAACTCATTGAGTTTCTTCACATAATAAGCCTCTTTTTCAAGTTTCTCATTCTTTATCTCATTTATCCTCTCATATAGAAAATTAAATTTCTCCTTATAGTCCTCATTACGCTCTGCTATTATCTCTAAATATCTTTCTTCGATTCTCTTTTTTTCTTCCTCATTTTTTTCCTCACATTTTCTAACTTTTTCTTAAATTTTCTGTTACAATCCATTAAAAGCCTTTGAACTAAAGAGAAGTCCTTTGCATAAACTGAGTGTTTTTCCTTCAAAAATAAAAGAACTTCTGGAATTTATGGGTTCTTCAATGGATCCGTCAGGAAAGATTTGATGATGGGCTTTGCTTAAAATGCCAAAAAAATGGGTGCAGCTAAAACTGTGCAACAAGATTGATCTTTTTAGTTGAAAATGTGGTGTGAAGCTTTATTTTTTTGTAATGGAAAATGGTTTTCTTAAGCATATAAAGACAAAATAAAAAATATAGAGAGGATTACCATAGATTTGTTTTCAGGAGAAAATCATATATAAAATTTAGGAAGTGTAAAAATAGGAAAAGTGTTTACTAGTATAGGGTTGATTATTTATTTTAGTATGTACAATTATCCAGCGAATATTGGCAATACATACAAGGTAATTGTGCCCTAGCAATTTGTGAATTTCAAAAAGGAAATGTAAACGATAAAAGGCACAAAACAAACAAATTACAAACAAAATTGTTGACTCAAAGGTCATGTGTCGTATCTATATGTACATATAGTAACATGAATATGTCTACCATACGTATCTATTTTACGTGATTTGACTCAAAAATTACACATTTATGTTATGTTCAATTTCAAATATCACAACACACAAACTCGCTTAAAATTCTAGATCCACTTTTGTTCGGATCTCCTCTAGTGTTTTTAAATAGAAAAAATGCATATATACATTGAAGAACTTATTCATCTATCAAAGAATTTTAAATAGTTCAAAACAACAAGAAACATAAAACAGCATGAGAAAACTAAAGGAAAGGTGTCTTTTAGGTCTTGAATGAAGGATTGGTGACATTGACAAACTTAAAGGGTCAAACATTATTTGGAAACTTGATTAAGTTAATTGTGGAGTTGATTAATGTTTTCAAAATTTTCTAATCTTTTAAAAAATACTAATCAACCAACCCATACCCCTCTGCAATCTAAATCAACTAGTCTCTCTCCTCTCTCTCTCGAGACAGCTTCTCTCAACTCTCTCCCAACCAACAGTTTTGCAAAATTCTCCCTTCAATCTCAGGCAAAAAATAGTCGGGCTAGTTTTCTTTCGACTTTCAACCGTCAATCGACATGAAAACTTCTCCGGCGACAACAACTTCAAGTTTTTCGTCGGCCCATATCCTTTTTCACAAGTAAAAATTTATGAAGAAACAGAGGAACTTGATCCAACTACTCTTCTAGTATTGAAACGTGGACTGAATAAAATTCTAATTTCTGGAATTTCTTCTTGTTGTTGTCGTACTATTGATTCGAATTTGTTGGTAATTTTTGGTCACAGCTGATGTACTTAGTTTGTGTGTGTGATGTGTTGGTGTTGCTGGGTTGATTTGTTGTTTGTCTTGGAAAAAATGATGTTGAAATAGATAAAACATATGATGCAACAGATTAACACATCTAGTGAAACAGATGAAGACATCTGATACTGTAGATGTTATAATCTGATGCAACAGATTAAATGTGATTTAACTATGAAAATTGATGCAACAGATGAACAATCTAACAGATCATTCATCTGTTGCGACTGATGACTCCTCTATTACGAATAAATCTAAACAATATTGATCCAACAGATAATTTATTTTCAAACAGATGAGTGATATGTTTTAACAGTTCAGTGATCTATTTTTATTCTCTCTAAAGGTTTACTCATCCGTTGCAACAGTTCAGTTATATGTTGCAATAGATAAAGTACCTGGTGTAACAGATCAGTGATCTGTTTTTATTATTTTCAATGTCTTACTCATCCATTGCAATAGATCATTTATATGTTGCAACAGATAACAAACCTGGTGCAACAGATTAGTGATCTATTTTTATTGTCCTGTTTGGAAGAAATCTAAACAATATTGATCCAACAGATAACTCATTTTCCAATAGTTGAGTGATATGTTTCAACAGTTTAGTGATCTATTTTTATTTTCTCCAAAGGTTTACTCATCGTTGCAAAAGTTTAGTTATATATTGTAATAGATAAAATACCTGGTGCAATAGATCAGTGATCTATTTTTACTATTTTGAACGAATTACTTATCCGTTGCAACAGGTCATTTATATGTTGCAATAGATAACAAACCTGGTGCAACAAATTCGTGATATGTTTTTACGGTTTCTAACGGATTACTCATTCATTACAACATGTTGGTTATATGTTGCATTAGATAAAATACCTGGGGCAAATGATTAGTGATCTATTTTATGATTTCCAACGGTTTACTCATCTGTTGCAACGTTTGGTTATATGTTGCATCAGATAACATACATGGTGCAATAGATTAGTGATCTATTCTTATTGTTTCCTATGGTTTACTCATCCGTTGTATCCGGGTCGGACATATTAGATATCTATTTTTATTATTTTCAATGATTTACTCATCCATTGCAACAAGTCGGTTATGTTGCAACAGATAACATACCTGGTGCAACAGATGTGTTATCTCTTGGAACTATTTCTTTTACCATTGTGCATGTTATATTTACTGTTATTTTTTTTTAACAATACATTAATTAATTATAATCTATTTTATGTTCTTTTTAATTTAAGATAATATAGTTTCAAAAAAAAAAATGAATCATGTCCAAGTAAAAGAACAAGTGTAGCAGCTCGGCTACATCCACCACTCTATGAGCTTTCTTTACAAGTGTTATCTCAATCAGGAGCAGAAGATAATGAACATGGGGAGGAGAAATTTCTCAAAAGAGATGATCCAAATGTTAATAGCCTTTCCATCGAAGAGTTGGTCAAAAACTTCAACATTGATCGTTATCCTATGAGAATGTAGTGTGATAGTGCCACAGATTTAACAGGTGATTTTTTGGTTAAGTCAGCCATGGAAAAATCTTTTGATGCCTTTAGAAAAATACTTCGAGAACAAAAATTGGATGCTTATTTTAGGGAAATCTGCTTTGGAAAATATCTTGATTTGCCGGTGGACAACAATGCTTGTTTCCAGATGAAAATGGTATACGATCTTCTCAAACATAGATTTATGTATGAAAACAAAGAGAAGATGGATGAGATGTTGATAAATTACTGTGGCATGACTGTATGTTTTGGTTGGAAGGAGTTTGCCATAGTTACCGGACTAAAATGTTATCCTTATTTTCCTTCTCAAGTTATACCTACTTTGACCCAAAAGAAAGCACCCTGCACACCCAAAAAAGGCAAAGACAAGTAGAGTGATCTTGAGGACCTGATGTCCATTATTGGTCCAAGCTTCAAAAATAAAAATTTGATAGAATCGTTGAAAGGTAAAAGACTCTCAAAGAAGAACAAACAATCATTGTGCTTGGTTTGGTTTGTACATAATATTATTTGGGTAAGAGACATTAACAACAACATAAGCCTCAATTTATTAAATCTTTGCAAGGATCTTGAGGCATTTAACAGCCATCCTGGGGGTTATGAAAGCTTCAAAATAACTGTCCAATATTTGTTGACTCCATTGATGCCAAAGTCAACTTATATGGCTTTACATGGGCCTTCATGGTAAATATTTCTTTTATCATGATATGATTCATAATTTTTTTATTTTATAATGCTTTTGATTTATTGGCATTATGTTATAGGCTTGGGCATTTGAAACTATTCCTTATTTGAGACAACAAGTGAACTACCAGGAAGTAGTTTCCTATCCAAGAATTCTGAGATAGTTGTCGGCCAAAACTGATAAAAATACAAAATTTTTTTATCTTTTTAATCCCCCTAAGGAAGCAGTGAGTCCAATTCTAATCAACTTTTTGTTTTAATTAATGATTATTTTAAATGATTTCATCATCATTCTAATATATGTACCGATCTACTTCAGATTGTCCATCCGTGGCTTGTTCCAACCAACTGAGAGTTGAAGATGTCATTTTTCTTACTTTACGGTCTATGCAAACTTTACCGGACCCTAAGGTCATTGATGGAATAAAAATGGAATTGTTTGGAGCAACAACCATTATAAAAAAACAATTTTGAAGGGTGAACTTGTTGTTGTTGACGATGGTAGTGGTAGTGGTTCTGTTGTTGGGGCTAATGATACTTCTTTTACCACTTTTGAAACAACAAGCCATTATGATTATGATCATACTAGTTGTACATATTTTACCACATCTAGCGAATGTTTTGCATGAAAATTCAAGACTGCAAGGCGAAACATAATGGAGTGATTAAATCTATTAATGCACTAACTGCTTTTGTAAAGAAAATGACATTTAAGAGGGGTTTTATTCCATTAAAAAAGGATTTCATAGCCATACACTCCACTAGAGATCAACGAGGCTAAGAGGAGAAGAAAAGATACTTCCAAGGCATCATCAATCATCAAAAAAAGCAAAATTGCAAAGCCTCTGTCTTTGTCTTGCATCGATATTCAGTGTGCAAGGGCCACATGAGAGCAGCATGAGCCGAAGAAGGTGAATGTACATCGCCTATTCCAACAAACAAATAGGCACATATCTATTTTTAACAGATGATACATCTGTTGAAAATTATCAAACATATATATACATCTGTTGCAACTATTGTCTAACCTGTTACATTAGATACGTTATCTGTTACAACAGATGAGTCTTATATTACAATAGATGGATCATCTATTCTAAATTATCGTACTGCTCTGATTTACTTGTTCGAATTCATCAAAATTGATGATCTATCTGTTGCAATATAAGAATCATCTGTTGCTACAGATGGAAAATTTGTCGTATATCTGTAATTAGTATTGATAATTCTAGCATTCCAGGTAGATATCACGGTAGAAGCCACTGCTGAAGAGCATAATATCACAGTTTATAATCCATCAACTACTTCCAAAGAAGAAGAAGAAGTGGAGCCTGTCGGTTCGGGAGAATGGAAGAATTACCCATTTGAAGGGTTCAACATCTCGGACGAGGCTCCAAAAAAACTAACGTAGTTGATCAACGACTATTCAGAATGAATTGCCGATGGGCTGTTAAAGCATCATGACAGTAGGTACATAAATCAATTTTAAAAGATATTGATTTATACAATTCTTGTTGTAAGAATGTCACATTAACATATATAAATCATCATGTAGAAAACAAAAGGACGAATACTACAAAGTGAATCAATTGAGTCTTGGTTTTGATGTGTTCGACTTTGTTGTTGCACATCCCGAAATGAAGAATTGATTCTATTTTATGTCACAGCCCCAAACTTATTGGAATGATGAGGTTTAAATGTCATACATATTACTATTAATTAATACTTTATTTAATTGCATCTGCATATTAATTTTTCATCACGTAATTTGAAATGTTTGATAATATGCGCAGCCTATCAATGTCATTTTTTACTACCTCCGATAGAAGGCCAAGTTGTAAACACAAGAATAATACAGATATACGACAGTCAATTGTTTGTACAAAGTTTACATCAATAATGCCTATGATAGGTATTGTCAACAAAAGCTGAACATTTCCCGAAATAAGGAATGCTTAATCAATATAATCAAAGGTTTTAGCATTCTGACTGGCTTACCTTGACATTTGGTCGATGAAGTGTACATCGTAATCAATTGTAGTGGTGAATTCCATTGAGTTTTGGCTGTTGTCGTTCTAAAAGAGATGCGTATCTGAGATTATGACTCGATGTCGTAAAGGAGACGTTCCGGGCCTTCGTCTTAAGATACAAAAGCTGGCCAAAATATTTCCTAGTTACCTTGATATGAGTGGATTTTTAGACCAAAAGGTTCGTACTGATTGGTCAATAATTGAAGCATACCGTGGTAAAATGGGTAATCCATTTGATGTACAATATGTTGAAGGAGTTGCTCAACAAACCATTGGTAGTCTGTAAGTATAAGTGTCATAGTTTAGTTTCATTTCATAAATTTCACAACGCTTGCATGAACTTCAAGATATGGATTATCTATTTTTTAAAATATAGGAATTGCGGTCCTTTTGTTGCCCCTTACGTTGAGTATTTGAGTGATGGATTACAAGTACCAAATGATGGACTTTATGCCGGATTACTCCGCAAATGATGTGCTGCTCTTTTATGGAAATACGGAGAAGCGAAAGCTCAGAATCCATACACAAGAGACTCTAAAGATCCACGATGACCAAAGCTGAATTTCGTAATACCGGATGAAGAACAACTTGTCCATATTGATTAGATCTTTATATCTTGAGTCCATTAATGTAATAACCTATCCTCGTTGGTTTAACTTGTTGATTTATTTTTAGAGTTGATCATTTGTGCCCATAATGATTTTTTTACATTTTATTTATTTCATGAAGGCTTCGATTATTTTATACTGTCTATGAATATTATTTAATTCTTAGTTTTGAACATGATAATTGAAATGGGATACTAGATTCAAATATCTTGATAGATAATACATCTGCTATAATAGATGACATATCTTATTAAATAGATTTAGACATATATTGCAACATGACATGCAACATGTAGGTCATCTATTGAAAATTATATAACATGTCTTCCTACATTTTTGATATGCTCCAACAGATTACCGATCAGTTTCAACAAATAGATTATATGTTGCAATAGATTGTATATCTGTTATGACAGACAGACTGGGAACATCTGCATAATGCAACAGATAACCAACCTATTCCAGCTGATAATGAATCTTTCACAACAGGTACTATATCTGACACAGTAGATATACTATCTATTACAACAGATATATAATTTGTTGTATTATAAAAATTCAACTGTCGCCAGACAGAGAAATTATTGCCACTACATGTAAAGTGAGGTGGTTTGAAATAAAAAATTATTATCGTGTTCGTCTCCATCTTTGTACATTTTCTTCTATATACACGGGCTCCTACCATTTAGTTAGGTTATCTGCTGGAAATTATATAGCAGGTCTTCCTACTTTCTTAATTTCTTGCAACAGATTATCTATCAGTTTCAATAGATAGATTATATGTTGCAACATATTGTATATCTGTTGCAACAGATAGACATGGAAACATCTATTAATTCAATAGATGACCGACCTACCCCAACAGATAATCAATCTGTCACAACAGGTATTATATATATTACAACAGATATACTGTCTGTTGAATTACAAAATTCAACTATCCACAGACATAAAAATTATTGCCACTATATGTAAAGTGAGGTGGCTTGAAATAAAAATTGTTATCGTGTTCGTCTCCGTCTTTGTACATTTTCTTCTTTATGCACAGGATCCAACCATTTTGTTAGTACCCCATAAGTTCAGACCCATTTCATATTTCCCATAATGGTTTCGTACATACCGATCATTTCTGTGCCGGTCCGCAAACACTCGATGAATACAAGTGAGTACTGCCCGCACATTGCACCAGCTCTATTTCCCTAGAGCTCGATGTTCTTATTTTGACCTTCAAACTCCCATGATTCCTTCGTCAATACTTCAACTGGCAAATGTTCCATCAGTTTACTCTACATCAATAACTTGGGAAACAACTTCAAGAGTGGCTGCATATGGGCTAAAAACTTATCCTCGCTGAAGACAGTTAAGTTGCAGTCATAAACCTTAATCTTTTCCTCATAGAGTAGTATCTCAACAATAAGAAAATGTTTGATATCCATGTTTATGACTGCAAGGATTCTCTTTGCCTTGGCCCATCTCTTGCCGTGTGGATATGGCCTTTTCCCTCTAACATATCTAATCATTTCTTCATCCCATTAGAATGTAGAAACTAACGAATCAAGTCCCAGGCCACTGGAATCTGTTTGCTTATGGAGATCAGCATACCTATCCTTGAAATTATTGTAGAAATTGAGGTCCATTATCTTATCAGCAGCATCATAAGCATCTAGGTATGCTAATTGATTGCCCCTCATGAGGCAGAGAATTTCATCAATATAATGTGGTATGAAAAGCCAATTTATTTAAATAGGTTAGTAATTGTAAAGAATAAAAACACAGTGGAAAGAATCCAATGTAGAGGGTTCTCTGAATCAGTTCACAGATTACCCAGCCAACGCAAATCATGCAACATATGTGTATTATATTGCAATAGAATACCAAGCTGTTGCAATAGATTACACATCTTCTGCGTAGATTCTTCTTCGTTGAGTAGATTGGAAGGCTAGGTTAGCAAAAGTAACCTTACATTGTCCTCGTACCACACACGCATATTTGTCATAATCTTGAAGTCTTTGGCGGAAAATGAATGCATGGTGTATTCTTTTTTAACCTTCCTCCTGCCATTCATGATTTGTTGCAGTTCCACCTCTTTCTACTTTCCAAGTGCCGTGAATATGTCCACCTTGTTCAGCAGCCTCTAAACTTTAATAACTCTTGCAGAAGAAGGAGTTACAGTTTTCATAACGTAGAGAATTTGTCTAATTTTTCTTCTCTTCCTCCTAACCACCACTATAGGAGTGCATGGCTCCCTCACCTCGTTGGTTGGTATAACACCTCTCCTGGATTTCAAATCCTAGACAGCTTCAGCAATAGCCTCTAGATTTATAAGGAGTTTATCCTCTCTGTCCTTGCACACTTTCCATTTGTAATAAGAACATAAGGGTAAAGAGGGGTGAGAGGGACCACAGTAAGGGTGAGAGGGACCGGTGTAAGGGTGAGAGGGACCTGTGCAAGGGGTGTTTTCAAAAGTATTTTTTTAGCATGCTCATAATCACAACTAGAAGCAGTAGCAGCAGGATGGCTGCCACCATCACAAATCACTCCACCAGCAACACCCCCCGAAGAAGCACCTGGATCTATTGCAGTTTAAGATTGGTCGTGAAGAGCTTCAACATTAGGCAGACGTTGCCTAAATGCTCTCAATATGGATGTTGCTCCAGCCAATTCCTTCTTTATTAACTCTACTGTTGGGTCTTCTTTTGCAATAACAAGACCCAGAGTAAGAAAAGAAGTCATCCCCAACTCATCATCGATAGGCACGATCCAAGGATGGACAACCTATAAAAAAGACAGGAGGGGTTTAAATCATATAACAATAATTTGTAGTCAGTTGGGTTACATGGATGTTAACTCAACTAACTTATGCAACAGATGATCTAGCTGCAATAATAGCTCATCTTTATGTCGCAACAGATTGTCAATATATTGCATTAGATTATACATCTGTTGTATAATTTGCATCAGATGGGTAATATGTTGAGTCGGGTTTAGAGAACCAGAGCAATAGATGGTTAATCTTTTAGAAAAGATGGATCTTCTGTCACAACAAATTATCCCTCTATTACACCGATGTAGTTGATGGGTAATCTGTTTCAACAGATGAACTACTATCGCAATAGATGGAACATCTATTTCAAAATCTTTCTTTGAGGCAAATTATTTTGGTTGAAAGAAGACGTACTGCATTATCCGAAAGGTTAAATAGATTAGCGTCCTTCTCCTTAATATTTTTTTTGCCTCCATTTACAGCCGCCAACCACCTAAGGATCCTTAGATGAGAAACCTCATCTGGATAATCCTCTAACTACTTTCGGAGGGGATTAATGGCTTCATATTCCCAAGCCTAAAAAATGTAAACATAAAGCAAGCAAAAAAAAGGCATAATAAGTATATAGTCATTATAAATTAATGGATGAGTAAAAATAGTGATCAATTTTACCATGAAAGCCTAGGGAAAACCATATAATGTGATCATCCATGTGGATAACTTTGTTAGTAAATATTCGACAGTCAAGTAGTAGCTCTCATATCCCCAAGGATAGTCGTTGAATTTGTCAAAATCATCAGCAAGCACTAACAAATCATCTTCTATGACTTTCCTGACGTCTCTTACCAATAAAATGGAATGGAAAAACTAAACTAAGCACAATTTTTTCCTGCAGTGCTTTGGTATGTGTTTATCCTTGAGATTTGCCATCAAATCTGCTGATTTGTAGCTAATACGTCCAACAATGCCCAATAATCCATATTTTTTTACCTTGTATTTGTTGGACCCTTTGTGGGATGTTTCCTTGATAAGAGGTTCTTTTGGACGATCGCATCTTAAGCCCGTCACTATGGCAAACTCTTTCAATCTAAAACAAACCGGCATGCCACAGTAGTTGATCCAGACTTCATCCATCTTTTTCTGCCCTCCATCCCCACATACTTGATCCTGCTCTTGAGAAGGCCATATACCATGCTCATTGGAAAATGAAGAGTGCGGTCCTAGGACAGCTCAAGAAAGTATGCAAAGCAGCTTTTCTTAAAAAGTCCATCTATGTTTTTATTCTTCATAATACCAATGCCACCAATACCAACACCATGACCACTGATACCACCACCAAAAACACAAATACTGACACCAACAACAACATCCACCAACAACACCAAAAACACCATCCAAAAATACCACGACAGTCAGCAAAAAACTGAGATAAAAATTAGGGTTTTCTTGGGTGCTTCCTACTTTTTTAGCATGAAAATACAAAATCGTTAACCCATTCTGGAAGATAATACAACTAAAAGTCTTTTTTTCTTTATTAACTAAAAAGTCTTAATTTTTATAATAAATAGAAAATGTAGAACTCTTCTTCAACTCTTTTACCTGTGAAGACAGAGAAAACAATGGATACAAGCGACAATGAAGTCGAAAATAACAACTATGTGGTTAGAAATGGGAAGAAAATCAATCTCTTTTAAAGGGTTGAACAATATGTTGAATAGTTGTTGTCTGTATTGTTAAGAGCGAGAGAGAGGATCAAGAACTTGAGATTTGAAATGAGAAAAAGTTTTTCCCACAAATGGATGATTTGTATTGGTTTATTTGTAATTTTGGAAAAGAATGAAAAGTTTGGAAATCCATAATTTGGTTTGAATTGATCTTAATTAATTTTTTAAATTTTAAAAGATATAGTTTTTAAAATGTTAAGTTAATAAGAACTCATTTCAACTCAGAGTGATCGATCGATGACTCGCATTAGGATGAACGTAATACCAACACCATGCAAATGCAACGACTCAATTAATGTTGTTGTTGACCCTATGAGCTCATTCATTCATCCCTAGTTCCACCTAAATCAATGTAGGTACTATTATTAATCTTAGTATTAAGTTAATGAGAACTCATTTCAACTCAGAGTGATCGATTGATGACTCGTGTTAGGATGAACGCAATACCAACACCATGCAAATACAATGACTCAATTGAAATTATCGTTGAACCTATGAGCTCATTCATTCATTCCTAGTTCCATATAAATCAATGTAGGTACTATTATTAATCTTAACATTAAGTTAATGAGAACTCATTTCAACTCAGAGTGATCGATCGATAACTCGGGTTGGGATGAACGTAATACCAACACCGTGTAAATGCAATGACTCAATTGAAGTTGTTGTTGACCCTGTGAGCTCATTCATTCATCCATAGTTCCACCTAAATTAATGTAGGTACTATTATTAATCTTAACATTAAGTTAATGAGAACTAATTTCAACTCAAAGTGATCAATCGATGACTCGGGTCGAGATAAATAAAATAGCAACACTATGCAAATGGAATGACTCAATTAAAGTTGTTGTTGACCCTTTGAGCTCATTCATTCATCCCTAGTACCACCTAAATCAATGTAGGTATTATTATTAATCTTAATATTAAGTTAATGAGAACTCATTTCAACTCTGAGTTATCGATCGATGACTTAGGTCGGGATGAACGCAATACCAGCACCATGCAAATGCAATGACTCAATTTAAGTTATTAATGACCCTGTGAGCACATTTATTCATCCCTAGTTCAACCTAAATCAATGTAGGTGATATTATTAATCTTAACATTAAGTTAATGAGAACTCATTTCAACTCAGAGTGATTGATCGACGACTCGAGTTGGGATGAAAGCAATACCAACACCATGCAAATGTAATGACTCAATTAAAGTTATTGTTGACCTTGTGAGCTCATTCATTTATCCCTAGTTCTATCTAAATTAATTATAATGAAATATGTTGCAAAAAATGAATTAACTGTTGGATATTTTCAAACAGATAATCATATATGTTGTAACAGATGACATATCTAATTTAATTATTTGATAGACATTTGCATCTATTTGATAGATGACTGAGTTGTTGGAAATTTCAAATAAATATTGATATATGTAGTAACAAATGACATATCTTATTTAATTATCAAATATACATTTGTATCTGTTGTCACAGATGACTAAGCTATTGGGATTTTTCAAATACATATTTATATCTGTTACAACAGACGACATATCTGTTTGAAAATCTTTTTTTCTTTTAATTTAAAAGTAACCTTTTGTCTGAGTAGATAAAGTAGTACTACTAAAGGTAGAAAAAATGTTTCTTGGATAACTCAAAAATCACATCGAGAAGTCTAGTCTTTTCTTCCCAATGTGACCCGTCTTCTTCCTCGTGCCTCTTAAATTATTAATGAATATTGAAACCCCTAATACTTCCTCCGTTGCATATTAGTTAGACCTATTGACTTGGCACACTCATTAAGAAAGTACTACTATTAATTTGGGGTTTATTTTACCAAATTATCCTTATTAATTATTCTTTGAAAATATAAATTTGAATAAATACACTTTGTTTAGTCATTTGATATTAAGAGTAGTACATCTAGAAATTAGAATTATCTCATCTCTCCTTCATCCCTAAATTTATTTTATCCGTCTCTCAAATTTTTCTTTTTCTCCTGTTTAGAGTTATCACAACCTTTTTTTCTCCTCATTCTCATAAAGATCCTTTTTGATCTAAACCGATCCATATCTTAGATTCCTCGATTGAAATTGTTGGTTTGATCCCCTTTTGACATTAATGTATGGTTCACTATTGCTCTTTCATTCTCGTCTTCTTCTTTGAAAGTTATTTACAAATATTTTTTTATTTAATTACCATTTACCCATTTCATATTTATTTAAAAAATTTAAAGAAACTTTTAATCATTGAATAAATGAATAGAGAATTTTTATTACAATGTGAAAAAAAGTCATCTTTTTGAAGAAGTTTAAAAGCCTTGTTGGCAGTATTATTTTTTTGTATGTATTTTGTTTGTTTCTTTATTGTTGATGTTGTTATTGATGTTGTTAGTGGGGTTGGCGTTGTTGGAACTTCTGGTGTGGTGTTGTTGATGGTCTTGTAACATAGGATGTTGCTTCATTGTGGTTGATGATGTTGTTGGAACAAATGTTGTTGTTGATATTTTTTAATTGTTGTTTCTTTGTAGTTTATGTTGTTGTTGATGTTGCAACAAGTGGAGAAACTGTTGGAACAAATCAAACCACCAGCAAGGTTGGTTTGATGTATTTCAACAAACTCCATATCTGTTGCAATAGACTCCATATTTGTTGCATCAGGCTCCACATCTGTTGCATCATACTTCACATCTAATGCAATAGACTCCTCATTTGATACAACAGACTTCTCATCTGATACAACAGACTCAACATCTGTTGCAACAGATGGATAACGTTCTTTCTATGAGACTAATTTTTTTCTTCTTCTTTGTAGATATAAGTAACTGAAAGTTGATCAACTTTTGCCCGACCATCAAAGAGGCTACAGTAAATATGGGTTCGGTGGAATAAGCTGCAAGCTGATAGAACCATTTAATATGTAGGAGGTATGTATTAATGATAATGTTATCATGGAAACACACATAGAGTACACTAATTTTGTGAATGTTGTTTTTACCGATTAGTCATAGATCATTCAAACAAGATATCTGCAATTTTATAGTTAAGTTTGGCAGGTCCGAACTGATAAGGCTGAGGGACCATGAATATGATTCTGATACCCTATTAAGATTTAATGTCGATTGTTGCTCATGTATATTTGTCAAGCATTGTGAAGGGGTCTAGTTTTGTTGTTGTTTTAAAGAGATTCAATAGCGATTGGACTAACTTTTAGGGTGCATTGGACTCTGAGAAGGCCTTCTAAGCCTGGCACCATATCTAACAAGAATGGAAAACTAATACAGTTATTTCCCTAGGCCAAATTTATATTGTTGGATTGCTCATGGTGA
This sequence comes from Capsicum annuum, assembly GCF_002878395.1. NCBI lineage: Eukaryota > Viridiplantae > Streptophyta > Magnoliopsida > Solanales > Solanaceae > Capsicum > Capsicum annuum. The sequence continues at coordinate 64,761,643 of NC_061111.1, forward strand.
TGATTATACGCTAGAAGGTGTAGTAGAAGAATGCCTTCAAGGAAAAATGAGTGGTTGATGAAAGACTATATCATATGAGAGCTAATTGAAGAGGATACATAGGGTAGAAAGTAACTTCTAGCGAATCTGGCTGATAAAATTGTCTTAAACTATGAGAAATCTATATCAAGTGCAAATATAAAAGTGTATCCTGTAATGTAAATTCGTTTGTTATCTCTTTAAGAGAAAAATAATACAGATGGTTACTTTGATAGGGAGCTGAGACTAGGTAGCGTGATCGAGATTATCACCTAGATAGAAAATAGTAGAAGAACAAGAAAGCTACCTTAAGGAAATCGAGAATGTTGTACAGTAAATCTAGAAAACTTCTTCCAACTGCAACTATAGTTAACATAAGTAATCTAAGTGAAGGTGGCAATTTCTGAATTTTAAATTACATCCCATGCCTTCTTGTTTGTGGTTTCGATCAGTTCCACTGCTGTTGACATGATCGAAACCACCAACGTGATTGAAAGAAAGATTGAGTATCACTACTTCCTTAGCAATATGGTTATAATTGATTGTGTTTTCTAGCTTTAGCATTCTTTTAACATTCCTTGGAGAAGATCAAAGGCTTGTTATAGTATGCGAATCTCGATAATTTTCAAGCTTGCCTCCAGTTTGCCGATTTTGTCTTCAAGTTTGTCGTTGCCGTCTTTAAATTTAGTATAGAGTTCCTGATCTCATGTAATCTCGATTAGGAACACTGCCTTCAAAGTTGTAGCATTGTAGAAGCCCTTCAAAACACCTTCTTCAGAAGCCTTAAAGGATGCATGAAGGGTCGTTGTGTATGTGTTTAGGTCAAAATTTATTGATGCACAGTGAAGATGTGGTCCCAACTATAGACACATAATTTTGTCATTTTTCGAAAATATTTTAATCATTTTTATTTTATTTTTATTTTTTTTAATTTTAATTTTATTCACCTTACCATACTTTTGTTTAATTGATAATTTCTCCCCAAAAATAATTGAAAATAATTGAATACATAGCATCTTTGTCACCTCACTATGCCACCTCAACACCTCACTTTTTATTTTTCATTGGATACATGCAAAAGGCACATGCCCTACTCATTTTTCCACACCCCACCCTCATCTTTCCACGTGCCACACTAACTTTTCCATATGCCACACACTTATTCCCACAAGCCACCAATTATATGCTTCCACATAGGATAATAAATAAAGAAAAAAAAAACAAATAAAAAATATAAAAGAAAAATTCTAAAAGGGGAAAGAGATGGCTCATTCTTTCGTCATCATCTTCTCCACAATAACAACAATCACCAAATCATCTTCCTCATAAGAAAAATAAAAAAAATTGAGGGAGAGAAGAGAGAATCGCATGAGAGAGAAAAAAATCAAGAGAGAAACAGTATCATGAACAGTGCCATGAATAGTGCAGTGAACAGTGTTATGTACAGTACCATGAGCAGTTCCGTGAACAGTGTTTTGAACAGTATGTGAACAATGTCGGTTTTCGGGTTCAATTGGATTTATGGAGCTTCAGTTTTGGTTCTCAAATTTTTCAATACGGAGTTGGAGTTCGTCATTATTGAGGTCCTATTAGGAATTCTATAGTCCGGGTTTTCTTGATTTTATTATCAACGAAATTAATTCTTCAAAGGTCCATCTCTCAACTCTACTTATTTATTATATTGAAGTTGGTTAATATCGTGATTTTGTGGTGCGATTTTGAATATTTTGAGTAAAATGTTAATTGTTGTTGTGGATATGAATGATTAGTATGGTTAAATTTTTTAATCTTCATTGGGGTATGTGTTGTTGGTTTCGGATTTTGAAAAGTGATTTGATAGTCGAACAGGTTTAATAAAGTGGTTAAAAAAAGGATTTGGGGGATGAAATTGAGAAATTGATAAAATAGTTAAATTTAGATTAGCTTTGGTTTATTGTTGTTTTATTTAATTCGTAATGAGCATGAATATTGTTGGAATGTGATAAAATTATGATATGTTGAAATGGATAGGCGAATGCTGGTTCAGGTAGGTAAAAATTTAGGAATAAGTTTTCTTGTTGAATGTTTGAATATGGAATTTGAGTTGAACGATTTGGTTTTAGTTCTTGCATTTGGAAATGTATTCATTTAATCGGGGATTTCCCCGTGATCACTTGTATTTATTCGTCGGGGAATGACCCAAAGTTTTTTATATTTGGAGGATGTCCGTGATGAAGGCCCGAGGTATCGGGTAGCATGGGAGCATAGTATAGAATTAGTGTAAGGTAGAATAGGATTTACATTTTTGCATTTTTTTTTCTATTTTGTACTATATAATTGGACTGGACATTGTTTTTTTGGATTTGTTTGCTTGATTGATCGTTTTATTTATGTTTGGTGTGGTTTATACATTCATAGTGTCCAAATTAGCCGATATACTCCACCAAGCGACCGTGGTCGAACCACGGGATCAAAAGGTGCCTAACACCTTTCCCTCGGTCAATAAAGTTCCTTAGCTAGAATCTCTATTCGTGGATCAATTTTGTAGAGTCAAAACCATTTTGAAAAAGGATATCCATAGGTGACTTGGTACACCCGATTTATGCCAAGTGGCGACTCTGAGTTTTGAATGTAAAAGGTCCTTTTTGAAAAAAATTATCTTCATTTTGTCACTTTAATAATAAAAACCCTTTCGAACCTTAAATTCTTTTTTTTTGGCTAGAAAAAGGGTGTGACAGCTCTGGCGACTCTGTTGGGGATCTTTCAGAATTCGAGCTTATTTTGGAGTTGTATCGGCTTAATTTGGCATTATGGGTGTATAAACATTGTTTGTGTTATAGTTTATTGTTTATTTTATCATTGTTGAGTGCCTACGTGCTATGTGTTTACAGTTTTTCTCTTGTGTGTTACTGCTTTATATCTGACATCATGTGCATAACCCGAGTCAATTCTTTCTGCAACAAGTTCTATAGTACACGCTGTGTACATGACCTATAGTTGAGTCACTCTTATTTTTAGGAGGGAGAACCGTCGGCTGTTATGGAGTGGGTGGAAAGCTAGCGCAACCACTATCGACCATATGCTCCCCCAAACAGCCTTGTTAGTGAACCCCAGCGTAGGTCATGCTTATCTGCATCATGTTGAGACCTAGCGGTACCCACTTGGTCCTTTGTATAAAACTCACCTCTAAGACATCCTTACGTGCTAAATGTTGCATCTTTAAGGGTAACAAGGTCATTTAACAGACTGATTTGGGCAAAAACATGAGTTAGAAGCAAAGTGTGTAGGCAAGAAATTGTTGAAAAAAAAAAAAGAAGAAACAAGATAAAAGAAAAAAAGTTTTGGTAGTTTTTAGGGCTCTTTATGGCTTTTTCTTTCCACAATTCAAAAATTCCAAAAAAAAATGTTTTTTACTTTTTGCACTCATTTTCCAAAAAATCAAAAACGTTAAATTTTTTTTCCTTTTATTTATTAAGTATTCACAATTCGAAAAATTCTAAAATATTTTTTCCTTTCAATAGGAGCTTTGTACATTTTTATATAACGAAAATATCAAAAAAAAAATTCTTTCAGAGTTGTTGGTGTTAGTTTCTAATTAAAACACCAAAAAAAGATTTCATTTTCACTATCTGTCTTTAGTCGTATCTCTCAATTCAGGGTTTAGTTTGTCATTTATTCCTTAATTGTCCAATCTGAATGAACTACGCACCCCTGATTCTCCTCTCTCGGGAGTAAGATACGTAGGCAGCCTATTGTTGGTTCGGGGACCTTATTTGAAAAATTCAGAAAAAAAAATGATTTTCTTCACTCTTTATTAGAGTAGGTGTCATATATTTCTTTAAAAGAAAACTGAAAAAAGCTTTTTCTTTAATAGTTTCAATTTTCATTTTCATATGAAATTCGAAATTCAAAACCCGAAAAGATTTTGTATAGGAATATGAAAAAAAAATCCAAAAAAGATTTTCTTCACTCTTCATTTAGAGTAGATGTATCATATACATCTTCGAAAAGAAATCCTCAAAAAAATTTTACTTTAATAGTTTCAAGTCTCATTTTCATATGAAATTTAGAATCGAAAATTCAAAAAGAGATTTTTCTTTGGTTGTCATAGGTTTCATTTTGTATAAGGAATTTAAATTTGAAAAATGCAAAAAAGATTTTCGTAAATTCTTTTGATAATTGTTATTTTCTTTTCTTCTTAAAGTTCCAAGAAAAAGAAAAAGAAAAAGAGTTTAATTGGCCATTTTGGCAAGACTTCACGAACTATGCACACCTGATTCTCCCCTCTCAGGGGTGAGATATGTAGGCGCCCTTCTTGGGTTCAGTGATATTTTTTTTTTCAAAAAAAAAAAAATAAAAGAGGTTTTGAAAAATGTTGAACTCTAACATATTTAGTGCCTCTTGGTCAGTTAGTTTAAGGCGGTTGGTTTGTGGCTTCCTGGATGGTCCTCCAAATCACACCAAATCCAAGGAAGGTTTAGTTGTGTCCAATAAGGATATAAAGAGTTGCACCATGGATGAAACAAAGATTCGGGAAATCAAGAGTTTAAAGAAAGAGAATTTGAGACTGAGATAACAAATGATGGAAATGTACCGAGCTTGGGTCAGTGGGCTGCCTCCACCTCTGTTCCCCACTTTTGACCCTGTAAATACCTTGAGTCTTCCACCTAAATTGCAAAGTCAGTTTCCTAATATTATTGATGCACCACAACGTGCCTCAGAATCCATTCCACATCAAATGCACCTCAATACTTCCACCACTCTTTCTTTAGCTCCTCAGTATAAGTCTACCACATTCACATCACCACATACCGTATGTGCTTTTGTTGTTAAACCTTCTACTAAGACTTCCACTTTGGCTATCAATCCAATGATTTTGCTTCTCCATTCCACTAGTGAATCCATGTTCAATACTCTTGATGATCATTGTTATACTCTTGATCCTACCATTAAATTAAGTGGACCGCCAAAATTTCTTACTAAGAAGCCTAGCATGCTAGAAGAGCTAGAGAAAGTGGTTGGGAAAGTTAAGAGTGTAGAAAATAATATGAAAAATTCCCCTGGACTTATAGGCTATGAAGATGTTACATAGAAAAACTGGGGCATGTCTTCAAGTGTTGACCTTCCTACCAGTTTTGAGACATCATAATTTGGAGAGCCTGATGGATAGAAGGATTTTGTGAAACAGTTGGGACGACATTGCAATCAACCAAGGGAAACTGAAGGAAAGAATAAGAAAAATACACCTATTGTCATGCCAGGGCCAAAGAAGAGTTTGAGAGGTCCAACCCACCAATACTGTCAGCCTCAATCCCGAGCTTACATATTAGATCCACATAACCACTTGCAACAAGGTTTCTTTCTCTAAAATCCAAGAAATCCCATTCTACTTCCTCAATATCCTTTGAACAATGTATAATTGTATGCTCAACCATATTCTTATCCACAATGGCATGCACCTGTCCCTCAATATCATCCTCGACCCCCACAAATTTACCAAGGAACCTTTAAATTCAAGTTTCATCCGAGGCCAGAGTTCACAAAAAGGAGGAAGGAAAAAGATAATTTCACTCCTATTAGGCAAAGTAGAGATGTTGTGTTTGTCTCAGTCACTCTTAATAATATGAGTTTGGTAAATGAAGAAGCAAGTCAATGACACAGGCTAATGGTTGGAAGCAAGGTTAAATGTGATGACGGCAAGAGCGTTTGCTACAAAAGACAAAGCCACAAACCGGCCACCATGTTTTTAAACTCACCACCTTTCTTTGCATGAAACAGGAACACATGTTACCTTCAAATCAAGGATTTCAAAACCTAAACATCAAGGCCCTTGATTTCTCACTTTTACAAATATAGGAAGCAATATTGCTGCACAGTTTTGATAATTAAATCATGGTAAAAATTCACCATCTTATATCCCTCGGAGACAGACTTTTTTATCCAGGGATTTCAGTTTTCATTTGTTAGGTGATACACTTCTAAAATTGAACGTTCACTCCTAGAAGACTTACCTTTTAGTCGAGTCATTCCCTTTGATTCCTTTAAGATGTACCTTTTAGTCGAGTCATCTCCTTTGATTCCTATAATACATACCTTTTAGTCGAGTCATTCCCTTTGGTTCCTATAAGACGTACGTTTTAGTCGAGTAATTCCTTTTGACCCCTAAAAAGACAAACCTTTTAGTCGAGTCATTCCCTTTGATTCCTATAAGATGTACCTTTTAGTCGAGTCAACTCCTTTGATTCCTATAAGATATACCGTTTAGTCGAGTTATTCCATTTGATTCCTATGAGACGTACCTTTTAGTCAAGTCATTCCCTTTGATTCCTATAAGACGTACCATTTAGTCGAGTCATCTCCTTTGATTCCTATAAGACATACCTTTTAGTCGAGTCATTCCCTTTGATTCCTATAAGACGTACCTTTTAGTTGAGTTATTACCTTTGACCCCTAGAAGACGTACATTTTAGTTTAGTCATCTCCTTTGATTCCTATAAGATGTACCTTTTAGTCGAGTCATCTCCTTTGATTCCTATAAGATCTACCTTTTAATCAAGTCATCTCTTTTGATTCCTATAAGATGTACCTTTTAGTGGAGTCATTCCCTTTGACCCCTAGAAGACGTACCTTTTAGTCCAGTCATTCCCTTTGATTTCTATAAGAC
>NC_061111.1:64771303-64828316 GCF_002878395.1 Capsicum annuum
GTTCACTCCAATAACAGGCTCTTCTTCAGACACAAAACTCTTTTTTTTCTTTTTCATTAATTAAAGGAAAGAAGACAAGCATCAGCCACCCTCAACTTATATTGATGCATTCAGTTAAGGTAAACAATATCTTTGAACTGGTCAGGGCCAAAAGCTTTTAGATTAAAATTTACACTCACTTTCCATTTGGCATTTGCACCTTGACAAAAGTCACTCTCAACTTAGGTGTTTTACCTAAGTTAAAGTGCATAATACCCAAATATTGGGCCAAGGCCAGAGTAGGATGTTAATGCCCTATGAAGAGTAAATTAAAGTTATTGGAGTTGAAAAAGGGTCCTAAAGGCACAAGATGGGTTCAAATGAGATAAAAATCTTTTTGGTGAGGTTATTTATTTACGTTAAATGGGCTAAAAGTACAACGGGGCTTGTTATCCTATCCTATTGAATCCACTAGAAGACCATATCAATGACTCAGACAAGTTATAGGCATTAGACTATACAAGAAATGAAGGTAAATCTTCACACCCATAGGCAACTGAGCTAAACTTCTTCTGCAACTCTTAGATTGTTCATCACATGATTCATGCACCTCTTATAGAATAATGACAAATACAGATTTACTAAAGGTTATGTACACATATTTGCATGAATAAAGTAAATAATTACATACACATGCTCATAGACGTATGCCAACATCGTTTATTATCCATATTTACAATGAAGTACTGAAATAGAAACATTTTATAGAGATTCATTAAACACAGATATTTACATCACAAGCTATAGAATTTGAAATGCAATAATAAAAACACCTTAGACATGCTGCTTCTACTAGATTGAACATGATTGGATTCAGAATATCAACAACAATATCTAACCATGATGTAAATACACTCACCCCCACATAAAAAGATATGCATTGTCCTCAAAACAATAAATTATAGTACATGGTTGGATTGAGATATTTACTTTGCCTCCTATTCCTCTGAGGCATCTGTCAGGTAGGGTGAGGTCCTTGTGTCCTCACTCGATGTAATGTTAGACCCTATGGTGGTAGGAGCACTCACAATCTCACCCTCTATAATTTAAGGGATCGTCTCCCGAACTAAACCTACACTTCACCCTCTGTTGGGAAAGCACTAGTAGAGACTTCTTCCACATCATTTTCTTCTTTTCTTTGATTCTTTTCATCTTCTTTCTTTGACGTCTTTGTAGCTCTTTTCAGGTTATGCTGGTCTAACTCCTCAGGTGACATTTCTTCTCTCTTACTCATTTTTTTCTTTCCTTGCTACTTTTTCTTCAATTTGTTGCTTGCCTTTATCCTTCACGGTTCTACCCATTAGATCCAGAATGCCCTCATCATCATCACTTACCACTAAAGTTGGGTCAAATTCAAGCAACTATTATTGCTTCCCCTTTAACTCTGCTATGTCAGCCTTTGCCTACTCGAACTCTGCCATGAGTTTGGCAAGATCAAGGAGAGACAGTAAATCTATCCATTTGTTGATGCGGGCTTCCATGTTATCCATTCTCACTTGAATAGTTTGAAATGGCCTGAATGCTTTGGCTACAATTTCATCCACAAAAGGTTTGAAATCTCCAGCCTACTTTTCTAACTATTTTTGAAACCGCTTTTGATTCTTTACCATTTTAACAAAAATTTCTGGGTTGAACCTGTATTCAGCAAACTCTTCTCTACTAGCAGACTGTGTAGAACTTGACCCTGCAGACATTCCTAGGGGCACATAATTAGGTGGTACATACGTGGTGATAGGAAAATACATACCTTCTCGGGCATTTCTGTGGCCTCAAGAGCTGGTGCAGACTGAGGATGATATGCTGGAGGCTTGGTCATACGAATTTCAAACTTCGATTTATCTTTTGACTTCTCAATGTTCTACCTATGTGTAGCCTATAATTCATTGTCAACCCCACGGATCAGTGACACACCGGCTTGTTTGCATAAATCAGTGATCAAACATGGGAAGGGTACAAAAGTGGTCACTTTATGTGCCCACATGAACATCTCGTCTACAATTAGCTATCCAAAATCAATTGGTATCCCTGAAACCAAACTGGATACTACTACTGCACTGTGATGATCTAGGTTCCCATCTCCTTTTGTTGGCATTAACCTTAACCGAACAATAGCCCACCAGAACTTAGCTTTAAAGATGAGAGTGAACTTTGTAATGCGCTCTTTGGAATTAGTCAACCAGGAAGGATTTCTATCATCAGTCAATAAAGAAGCTGCCTAATGTCTCTGACTGGAAGCATTTCTCATTCTATACTCAAAATCTGGGACAGCAGGTAGATCCTTATATCCTGGCCCGAATAGCATCCTATAAATTGCTCAAGCTGAGATATCATCGGTGACCCCTCAAACCGGGACAGACTCCCTATTTGGTCTATTTGGGATTGGATTCCCCTTTGGGCATTCCTTTTTCACCAAACACAGATAATTTGCAAAGAATTCCCTTACCCAGTTCGGTTAGTAATCTCTTAGTGGTCTGCTCATCTATGCCAGTACATATTCGTTGAACCGGCGCTCTAACTCGGGATATTCATAAAGCTCTATTGTCATAATCTAATGTTCTTCTATGAATGATCTTCTGATCCCTCAAGCTATGGGTGTCAACCTATCATAGAACTCTTTTTGTTCTCCCTCTATCTGCCACCTGATAGCCTCTCGAATCTGTGGATCCTTCCTCCTGATAAAACTATTACTATCCAGCTCAACTTCAGCATCAGGAACTTCTATTTGATCCTCCACATTAATAGTTTCAGTTTCACCCTCTACAGGCAATGGTTGAGCTACAGCAATAGTTGCCTCATCGAGGCTTGAATTTGTCTTGCTAGAGGTACTCTCACTCTCTTCCTCAGAATGGGAGAGTATGAGAGCTTCTTTTTTATTTTTTCTGGTATTATAAGCCATTGCGGATGCATTCCTACCTCATTGAGATCTTCCTCCTGTGGTTTGTGGAAGTTTAGGGGCCATAACACCTGAAAAAGAAGTCATAATCACATTATGTAATTTTGCCTTGTGACGGTCAAGTTGGTGGTCCGTCAAAAAGTTGACGGTCCACAAATTCAACCGTCGCGACTTATCTAGAAAGTGCCATCTCAGACTGCTTTGTAACGGTCAAGTTGGTGGTCCACCAATTAAACCATCGTAGCTTATCTAAAATATGCCATCTCAGAGTGCATTATGACGGTCAAGTTGGTGGTCCATCATAAAGTTGATGGTCCACCAGTTCAATCGTCGCACCTTCGTCTTTAGCCATAGTTTTGGGTTCTACCCTTTTGTCGAGCAATTGTATATTAGATTAATTTCCATCTATCAACACAGTACTAAACTCATATTTTAAGTACATTCATTGAATTTTACAACTTATGCTACTCAGATTTCACACAAATTGGAACATTGAAGTCCAACTCAAGTTATTCAAACTCAACACAATAGGAACACACCAAGAAAAACAAATCATGCTCTTACATTTAATTTGGACAACCACAAAATAAGGGTATGCACATACCTTGATTTTGCAGGTACGCAACATGCTTGAAACTTCAGAGACAAAGCTAACTTATAGATTCTAGCTCTTGCGTTACTCCTGATATAAAGTTTAATTCATTGCCCATTCACTTTGAAGATGTTACCATCTTTATTTTCAAGCTCGACTACTCCAAATGAGTAGACTTGACTAACTTTAAATGGACCTGACCACTTAGATTTGAGTTTACCTGGAAACAATTTGAGCTTGGCATTGAACAGAAGTACCATATCACCTTTCTGGAAGTCTCTACTTTCAAGTCTTCTGTTATTATACTTTTTTATCTTCTCTTTGTAAAGGTCTGATCTTTTGTAAGCCCTGAGAAGGAATTCATCCATCTCATTCAGATTCCCTAATCTTAGCTCTACTATCTCCTTCCAATTCAGATTTAACCTTTTTAGAACCCACAAAGCCTTGTGTTCTAGCTCAACCAGTAAATGGCATGCTTTTCCATAGACTAGATGATACGGTGACATGTTAATTGGAGTCTTAAAAGTAGTCCAATATTCCCACAAAGCGTCATTTAACTTTCGAGCGCAATCTTGCCTATTACCATTCACTATTTTGGCTAGGATGGTTTTAATCTCCCGATTCGACACCTCCACTTTCCTACTAGTTTGTGGGTGATATGGAGTTGCTACTTTATGTTGTTTTACCCCATATTTCACTAAAGCTGCCCGGAACACTTTGTTGCAAAATTGGGATCCTCCATCACTTATAATAGTTTGTGTCACTCCAAAGCGAGAGAAGATGTTCTTCTTAAGAAATGGAAAAACTCTCTTCCCTTCATTATCAGACAAGGCAACAGCTTCGACCCATTTGAATACATAATCCACAACAACTAAAATGTACTTCATTCCATACGAGCTTACAAAATTGCCCATGCAATCGATGCCCCAGACGTCAAACAATTCTACTTCAAGCATCTTAGTTAAAGGCATTTCATACCTCTTGGAGATCGACCCCTGCCTCTGACATTGCTCACATTTCAGCACAAATTCATGAGCGTCCTTGAATAATGATGGCCAATAGTAGCCACTCTACAACACATTTCTCATAGTTTGATCACCTTCATGGTGACCCCCGACTGGGGAAGCATGATATGCTTACAATATGCTCAATACATCCACCTCTGGAACACATCTCCTTATTATATTATTATCATATTGGGAAAAAAGATATGGCTCATCCCAGAAGTAGTGTTTCACATCATGAAGAAATTTCTTTCTTTGATGAAAAGAATGATTTTCTGGAATCACCTAGCTCACCACATAATTCACAAAATCAGTGTACCAAGGTAGTTTCTCTAGAGCAACAGTTAAGATCTCCTCATGTAGAAATGCATCATGGATATCCATATCATCTCTAACTGTTCGCTCACCTTCCATCCTAGACAAATGATCCGCCACTTGGTTTTCACAACCCTTTCTATCTTTGACTTCGAAGTCAAATTCTTGGAGTAGTAACACCCATCTAATCATCCTTGGTTTCGCATCTTTTTTAGACATCAAATATCTCAATTTTGTATGTTCAGTGTGGACCACCACCTTGGTTCCAAGAAGATAAGCTCAAAATTTCTCAAAAGCATACACTACAGCAAGGAGTTCCTGTTCAGTGGTAGTGTAGTTCTTTTGAGCTTCATTCAGAACTTTGCTAGCATAATATATTGGATGAACTAATTTTTCCTTCTTTTGACCTAAAGTATCTCCAAGGGCAACACCACTTGCATTGCACATGATCTCAAATAGCTAGGACCAATTCGGTGCTACAATGATAGGGGCTTCAACCAGCTTCCCTTTAAGGCATTCAAACGCCTTAAAGCAATCTTCATCGAAGGAAAACTTTGCTTCCGTCTCCAAAAGTTTGCAGAGTGGGTTTGCAATCTTGGAAAAGTCTTTAATAAAACTCTAATAAAAATAGCATGGCCGAGAAAACTATGAACCCCCTTCACAGAAATTGGAGGTGGTAGCCTCTCAATAACTTCAACCTTGGCGCAATCAAATTCAATTCCTTTTACTGAAATTTTATGCCCGAGAACAATTCCCTCCTTAACCATAAAGTGGAACTTCTCCCAATTAAGTATAAGATTGAATTCCACACATCTTTGTAAGGCCATACTCAGGTTTTCCAAACACAACTCAAATGAATCTCCTACAATAGAAGAATCATCCATAAACACCTCCAAGGTGTCTTCAACCATATCTGAGAAAATAGACATCATGCACCATTGGAAAGTGGCAGGTGCATTACATAACCCAAACAACACCCGCTTGAATGTAAAAGTGCCATACGGGCATGTAAAAGTTGTCTTCTCCTAATCTTCGGGAGCAATACAAATCTGTTTATGTCCACAATAACCATCCAAAAAGCAATACCATCCTTTCCTGATAATCAATCAAGCATTTGATCGATGAAGGGCATTGGAAAATGATCCTTTAATGTCCACAAGTTGAGTTTTAGGTAATCCATACACACCTTCCACCCACGAACAGGCCTGAGTGGGATCAATTTGTTCTGGTCATTGGTTACCACGGTCATGCCACCTTTCTTGGGCACATATTACACAAGACTCACCTACTTACTGTCTGATATAGGATATACCACCCCTGCATTTAACCACTTGATGATTTCTTTCTTTACCACCTCTTGCATAGGTGGGTTCAGGCGACACTGATGCTCAATAGTAGGCACACAATCCTCCTCTAGCTAAATTTTGTGCATACATATGCCAGGAGGAATACCAATGATATCTGCAATAGTCCAACCAATAGCTCTCTTATATCTCTTAAGAACAGAGATGAGAGCTTCCACCTATTGCTCACCCAGATCAAAAATAATAATGACGGGTAGTGAATTACCACTACCCAGAAATAAGTACCTCAAATGACCAATAACTCTTTCAATTCCAACATCGGTGGCTCTTCAATGAATGGCTTTGCCAGTGGTGTTGGTCAATTCTTAAGATCAAGATCGAGCTTCTTAGAAGCATGAGAGTATGATCACATTCCTGTCAAAGCACAAACCGTCTCTTCATAATCCTCAATATCTTCACGATCAAAATTCATAAGTACAGTGGCTAACAACTTAATAACAAGCTGCTGCTTTATTGGTACTTCCTGCTCGTCTTCATAATATACATCAATAATTACGAACACGCTCATCTTGTTATGCTGTTTCATTGATTAGCACACATCAAAATGCACCACTTCATCATTCATCCTAAATAGGAGCTCATTAGCTCGCAAATCAATCAGCACACTTTCGGTTGTGAGAAAAGGTCGACCCAAGATTATGGGCACCTCAAAGTTCACCTCGCAATATATTATTACGAAATCCACAGGAAATATAAAGGTAACCACCTTCACCAGAACACCATACAAAATACAAATAGGTTATTTTACCGATCTATCTGCCATTATAAGTCATATGTTGGTGGGTATGGGGTTTCCTAAACAAACTTTTTATAAACAGCTAGCGGCATCAGGTTAATGCTAGCTCCCAGATCACATAAGGCCTTATCAAATTCCAAAGACCCTACCATGCAAGTTTATTAAATGCTCTTGGGTTTACCTTCTTATGCACCAAGGACCTTGTAGCAATAGCGCTGCAATGATGGAGATTATCCACCGGTTCGTAGCTCGCCACTCTTTTCTTTGTCAAAAGGTCCTTCATAAATTTGGCATACCCTGGCATTTTCTCAAGTGCCTCAACCAAAGTCATATTTACCATCAACTACTTCAATATAGCCATGAATTTACTAAACTTTGTATCCTTAGCCTTTTTTTTCAATCTTTAAGGAAAGGGAGGTGGTGGTTTTGGGAGAGTGTTCACCACTACTTCCTTTTCCTTGTCTTCCTCTCTTTTCAACTTATCAGCCTGCCGTCAGTTGGATACAACATCATGAATAACCTCATCCAGTTTTCTAGACTCTACTGGATGATCAATATCTTCTTTATCAACATTCTCTGCCATAATATCAACCACAGGCTTACCCATAGATAGGCTTTCTAGTACTTTACCACTCCTAGTGGTAATTTCCATGCGGAACTATCCTTTCTTGGATTTTAAACTGTGTCACTTGGTAGAGTGCCAGCCTTCCTCTAATTAAACGCAATAGAAAGTTGGTTCATTTGTTGTTCCAACTGTTTTATTGAAGTAGAGTGTGATTCAACCAATTGATTCATCAAGGATAAATCATTTTTCATCTCTGCTACTCCAATATTAGTTACTTCCACCCCTTTTAATAATTTAGCCATCATATATTCCATGGACATCTTCCCATAGCTAGTTGTAATAGCCTCATGATTTCCTGGAGGCACATACAACCCACTTCTGTCATTCTTGTTTTTCCAATTTCCTTGGTCTCAGTCCTTGTATCTTGATTTATCATAGTAGTTACTACCTTGGTTTCCTTGGCCACTCCCTCAAAACCCCCCCTTATTGTTCAACTAATTTTCTTCCTCCTCAGAATTGGAGTCAGCTCTTCCCTATGATACAACAGCTTTAACCTTCTCTGTCTTTCTTGATAATAAATACTTGGTAAGAAGGTCCATCTGCGTCTTCATGTGAGCCATGTCTTGGTCACGTTACACTTCCCTTTACCTTTGTTCTGCAGTCATGCCAATAGATATAGTAGAGCTTGCTACCTTAGAATCCCTAGTATGCCAAGCTCTACTCTACTTTTTCATATGATACAGCATCTCAGACGCCTCAGGAAAAGTGAGGTCCATGAAAGACCCACCTGTAGCATTATCCATCACTGGCTTAGTCACCTAATTCAAGGCCCGATATAATATCTCCTTCAGGTAGATGTTGGTCATCTGATGATTTGGGCACTGTGTTAGCTTCTTTTTGAACCTCTCCCAAGTTTAATGGACAGCTTCAGTTGGAAGCTATCTGAAAGTACTTGATTCATCTCTTAACTGTGCCTTCTTGGATGGCGAAAAGAACCTTTCTAAGAAAGCATCTTTCAATTGCCTCCAATTTGTAACAGAATCAGGAGTTAGCCCATTCAACCATAAAATTGCTTCTCCCGATAGAGACAATGAGAATAGTAGCAGCCGAATAGCATTTTGTCCTACTCCTGGATTGTCAAACGATTTTTATGTCGAGATAAAGTTAATCAAATGTATATTCGGGTCATCACTTATAAGTCCACTGAACAGTCCCTTAAGATGCAATAATTGGATCATAGTACTCGTGATATTAAACTTAGCTCTGGGTACTAAGGGCAGAGGAATAGTAGCCCCTATAGCACCAGCCCCATCTAAGTCATCATCATCATCGTCTAGAGCAAATTGGATAGCTCGGCGTTCAAGTCTCATCCTAGCCTGGCGATTTTTGTTGATATTCATGTTCACTGGTGCGGCTACATCATCTGCACACCTTGGGTTTAATAACTCATCATTGCCCAGGTCCTCATCATCTGAGTTTACTTCTCGACCATCATTGTCTGTATTCTGCTAGTTTACTTGCGCAGCTACCAAGGCTGCTAATCTAGCCTGCTCCTACTGAGCAGCTATTCTTTTCGGGTCCTGTTGACCATCCATTCTGCCAATGAGCTGTGGTTCTGGATAAATAGGTAATAATGGTTGACCTGATCTCCGAGTACTTGGCATACCAGACACTCAACCTGCACAAAACAAAAACAACAAATAAAAAGTAAAATTTGGGAATCTTTGACCAAAGGGTCGATTAACAATCATAAACTTAGTTGACAACCGTATTCCCCAGCAACGGGGCCAAAATTTGATACGCCCAAATTACAACTCTCATTAGAAAGCGTAAGCGATCGCTGTCAAATATAGAACCCAACTAGGTTTGGTGTCGAATCCCACAGGGAATACTGTGCTCACTAAGTATTATAATTGTTACTGGACTGTTGATCAGAGGTTCCTAAATAAGGGGGGTTTTGATTTTATCTTATAAAGTAATTAATTGTAACAAGAGTATTCCAATGAATCATTCTCATTGTAATTAGTAATTTAATGATATTAAACAAACCAGGGCTATGGTTATAAAAATGCTATCACAACGAGGGTTGTGAATCACTTAAGAGTCCCTTGAATCCTATTCTTTATCCCTTAGTTTCTCAACATAACTGGATAGATTATCCTCTAATTCTCTTAAACTCAAAGGATAAATTGTATTTTTAACCATTTTCTCATGTAAGTTAATCCTGTTAGGGAATTTGCCATTAATCCAAAGGTTAAAGCCCTTAGAATTCATGTAAACACTTCCTTTTTCCCAACAAACACTTTCCTTTCATACAAGTGATGTTCTTGGGATCACTTTTCAAGTTTGGAACCAAGAAAATCCATTAAATTGAAGAAAGGATTATACAATATCAGTTATTTATGGAACATAATTTGATTCACAACCAATAGATGCTTTTCACATTAAGGATCCCATAACCCTAGTTATGAGAACTTAGCCACAAAATTCCATAAAACAAGAAGAAATAATTCTTGCATTATTCATAAATAGATTTAGAATTCACTTACAGTAATCTCAAGAATCAGTTCTTGAATCTTCGATAAAGAATTGAATGATTAACTTCCCCAAAGATATGCTTCAATCCCCAAAGTATTAGGTTACAATAAGTTTCTATAGATGAAAAACTTGTAAAAGATAAAAAAAATTTCTCCGCTAACCCTAAAATTTAGTATTTATATGTTCCTAGGTAAAATGGAATTTAAAATTTAAAATCATAAAAACCATGTCCAAGTCGACGGCCAAAGTGGTGGTCCGTCGAAAGTCTGACGGTCCACTATTTGGTCCGTCACTGAGTCCTACAGAATAGTGGTTTCTGGATAAATACTAATGTTACACCTGGTGGTCTATCGCAAGACTGACGGTCCACCACTGACCACCATTTGGTTCATCACTGAGTCCTTCAGAAAAGTGGTTTCTGGACAAAGCCTAACAATATACCTAGTGGTCCGTCGCAAGACTGACGGTCCACCGTTTGGTCCGTCACTGAGTCCTTCAGGAGGCCATATTCTTGATAAAGCCTGATGGTACACCTGGTGGTCCATCGCAAGACTGACGGTACACCTGGTGGTCTGTCGCAAGACTAACGGTCCACCATTTTGACCGTCAAATTCCTTTTCTGCTACTTTTTTCATATTTCTTCTGTGGTTCGCTCCTTTCCCTGAAACACTAAAAAAAACTCATTAAATACCACTTTGGTTGCTTGAAAACATAAAATTTTCCCAAGAAGATGATGCTAAATGTTCTGTCAAAAATCGAAACATTAGTCCCTCTAGCCTCCTTTCACTCATTCACTCTACTACACTTACAATACAAATATGTTTGATCCAGATTCGTACAAGAAGATTCATATCGTGACTTTGCAGGAACATCATAGGTAGTTTGATAAACTCTAGACATATTTGGACGACTTCGGAGCAAGGTTGAGGAGGGCCCTGCTGCAGCCGGATGAAAATTGTCCAATTGACAATACTAATAGTAATAATAATAAGCCGAATGAAAATTGTCCAGTTGACAATACTAATAGTAATAATAATAATAATAGTAATGATAATAATAATAGTAGTAATAATAATTAGGTTATGTTTTTTTTTCTTTTAGCGTATGTATTTATTTTCCTCCTTTTGTATATCGGATCTACCCAAGGGGTTCAAAAATCTATGTTTGGTGGTCGACTTTGAATTTTAAATTCTTATTTATTATTTTATCATCATTCTTTCTTATTCCTTATTCTCAATATATCGACAGAGGTTAATCTGATGCAATAGATAGATCATATGTTGCAACAGGTGGTTATTAATTAAAAGAGTTATTGTTACAAAGAGGGTAAAAAGACATGACTTTCCGATTATTTAATATGAAAAATGATTCGTAAAAAAATAATAAGAAAATAAATGATAAACACAATTTATAACCATAACAGAATGGTTATTTAATTTTAATAACTGATCATGACTCTTGGACATATTTATTTGTAAATCTATTTTTTTAAATTATATAATAAAGAGTACCAAATTTGGATTAAAGATATGTTGATTATTAAAAATAATAGCTTATATGCGCAACAAATATATTATCTAATGCAATAGATTGTAGATTTTTTGCAGCAAATGGTATATTTGTTGCAACTCAAAAAAACGGTTACTGAAAAGAACTTATCAAGTCACAACTTTCCACAGTAATCAAAATGCCACCAGTATTAATAAATGAAGGTGAACAGTCGTGCCTTTTTATTTTTGAATCTGTTTTTTAATTTATATAATAATAAAAAATTCACCAAATTTAGATTAAAGATAAAGATATGATGATTATTAAAAAGATATATGTTGCAAAAGATCGTAGATTTGTTGCAACAAATGGTATATCTATTGTCACAAATGGGTTATCTGATACAATAGAAATATAATCTGTTGTCACAACTCAAAAAAGTGGTCACTAAAAAGAACTTATCAAGTCACAACTTTCCACAGTAATCAAAAAGTCACTAGTATTAATAAATAGAGGTGAACAGTCGCGCCTTCGTGCCTAACTCATTCAAATTCTACCCTCTATAAATAGGTTCCTCCTTACTCGTTCATTCTACAACACATATCTATTTATTTCTTGCTCTTGTATTTCATAATATTACACCTTCAACTACTTTCTCTTCAAGAACATGATTTTTTTCTCTATCTCTTGTAATTTTTTTTCTTGATTTTTGTGTAAATATATGTTGCATAACTTTTGGATTTTTTTCTTTACTTTTGTTTTTACGTTTTTTGTCAATTTATGTGTGTTCTAGATATGGACGATCCAATGTGGGATGTCACTATTTTACGAGATGACGTACGGGAACTGCAGAGGTAGGTACATGATATATAGTGGGATTTAACCACTGTCAGAGTAAGGATATTGCGGGAGATCCGCAGGATAAGAAATGTATTATTGCTGCCTGTCGAAGATGTGGCTAGCGATAGTAATAATAATGATGAAAAATCTATTAATAATAATTAGATTATTTTGTTTCTTCTTTCTTTCTAAGTCTGTATATGTATTTTTATTTGTTTTAGCTTAATAAAAAAATTATGTTTGATCAACTTTGACCGTTTTAATTCATATTTAATTTTCATTCTGTCTATTATCTTCTTAACAAACATGTCAACGATTAGACGTAAGGAGTAATTTTGAATTCAGTAGCAATAGAAAGATTTAAGATTTATCTGTTGGGTTTGTGGCAGGTGATGATTTATGTTGTTCCAAACAGATTACATATATGTTGCAACAGATAACTAGTTTGCTTTAATATATAACTCCCTCTGTCTTAAATTATCCTACCCGTCCTAAATTGAAATGTCACATTGACTAAGAAAAATAATTAATAACATGCCTAGTTTATCATAATACCCCTATTAAATGATGTTTACATTTTAATTTGAAGAAAAAGTGATTAATGCAAAGATTAAAACATGAAATTTTTTTTAATCTTTTCTTGATTAATAAAAACAGACAAATAAAATGAGAAATCAAATTAAAAAATTTAGGACGGGTAATTTGATACGGAGGGAGTATTTAATTTTCATTCTGTCTATTATATTCTCAATAAACATGTCGACGATTGGACGTAAGAAATAATTTTGAATCCAGTAGCAATAGAAAAACATTTTGGTTATCTGTTGTTGGGTTTATGGCAGGGGCTGATTTGTGTTATTCCAAACAGATTAATCAGTCTGATGCAACAGATAATCAATCTGATACAACAGATAATCAGTCTAAAGCAACAGATAATCAATCTGATGCAACAGATAATTAGTCTGATGCAACAGATAATCAGTCTAATTGAACAGATAATCAGTCTGATGGAGTAGATATTTCTTCTGTTGCAATAGATTACTCATCTGATGCACCCGATGAATGATTTGTTTATGTTTTGGGCACTTATATTGGATTCATGATTGACTTCTATCCATTGTTGGAAAAAATAGTAGTAACTTTATAACCGAGATTACAAATTCGACTAAAATTCATAATTTGACTTACCAAGGTCTTCTATGAAATAATGTCAAAGTGAAAAGTGGTGATGTACGAAATAAAATTTGACCTATGAAATTGATAAAATAGCAACAGTAGTGGTAACAACAACAACAATGGTCGACAAAAAGAAGATGAAGATGATAATGAAGTAGAAGATGATGATAATGAAGCAGAAAATGATGAATAAAGCAGCAGAAGCAACAATGAACAACAATAGTTGTGAAGAGAGAGAAAACAACAACGGATTAGAAGAGAGAGAAACATGCCTTTTTTCCCCTCTATTTTCTATTATATTAACTAACATTTGGATCAAAGTATAAATTTAAAAACATGTGGATTATTTCAAACTTCTCCAACTTTCTTAATCCATAATAAAGTAATTGTCACCTCCACCTAATAATTAAGACTTGTGTCACCTTCACCTCATTTAAAAACTCTTTTGTCACCTATATCCCAAAGCCCCAAGTAGCATAATCTAGTTTAGATATATATAATTTGGGTCTAAAAACTGGTGTCAACAGAGATCACAAAAAACTATAAGTTTTTTTACTCTTTTTTTTCTCTATTGCAGCCTTGTTGAAAAAAATAGCATATACACATGAGAGAATTCATAAATTAAATCAAAAATTTAAATAATTCAAAGACATAATATTTGTCTCTAGAAATAGGCTGTAAGAGAAAGATACCACAGACAAATAAACAAAGAAATTAGAACTAAATTGAACTAAACTGAACACAAAAACTAACCTTGAATTCTAAAAAAAATTTGACTCTTTTATGTTCTCTGTTGCAGGTTTCTTGAGTTTGTGTTTGACTATATATTGAGATTGTTACAAGTTTTTCACTAGAATTTGCATGATTTGCAGGTGTCAGCACAACAAATGAAACGGTTGAAGCTTTTTTCGTCTTTTACTTGGTACAATTTTTTTTTGTGCATTATCGCTAATTATTTATCAAAACATATCTAGATTTGTATTTGATAGTATGTTCTGTACACTCCCTTTTTTATTTAAAAATCATGTCAAATGGTACTCCACGTGGATAAGTAATGAAAATAATTAGAATATTTTACAAAGAAATAAAGAGATAATGTTCAAATTAAAACACTCTTTTTTGCGAGCTTCCTACCTGGACTATCAAATATCTGCATTTCCTATGTGAATCTTCATAAACTACTTACCAAAACATGACTCAAAAATTAATGAGTCAGCTACCACGTGGACAAAATTTTATGAGCAAGTTAAGTTTTCAAATGACTTTTGACAATTGTGTTCACATGGTCTAGGTGTATTTGATAAATATTTGGTGATTGTTCTCAATCACCTGAATAGTTCAAATAGAAAACTCATAAAAAAGTACTTCGGGTGTATTTTTAATCATTATTTCTAAAAAGATATCTATGTCATGTCATATCTATATAATAGACAATCTAATGTACAAAGCATCATAATTCCTGTGTTCGTGCAGGATTCAAAAAGATCTTGACTTCTTTTTGAAATTCTCCCTTGGAGCTCCTTCTTTTTTGATCCTTTGGTAACTCAAACCCACAACCTAAGGATTGGAGGTGAAGGGTGCTTTCTGCTTTAAGAAATCTTCTCTTATCAAGACCCCATCTCAAATAGGGTTAACAATAGCATGCCTATCTTGATGCAAGCATAAATATTTGTTAATTTTGCAATGTTTGTAACTTTTGCATAGATATTTTACAAATCACATGAAAATAACTTGACTGTGCTTCAAGGCTCCGTACCCATATGTAGAGAAGAAGGAAATTATAGTTTTGCATGAATGGTTTGCAAGGAAAGTTTTTGCAAAAGGTAACCCTATGGAAAACTATATCAAATGAAAGACTAGATTTTTGTTATTTAAATAATTGCCTTAAGAATGGTCCATACTATCGTCGTAATTTTTAATTTAAAAAGATTGAATAAAAACAAAGAAAATAAAGAATTTGATTCACAAAGTTGATAAAAAATGAAGTAATAAACTAATAAAAAGACGGAAACATCTGAAAGCATTTTTAATAAATGGTTAGAATGCAAAGTCAAAGTCTAAAGCTTCTTTAATCTGATCCAAAAAGAGAAGTCCAAATACATTGTTATAAAAAATATTTAAAAGATACATTATGAGAAAATAATGTAACTTCTTAATTCTTTTGTAACTGTGTGTTTTCAATTATCCTTGAACATAAGAATTCATTTGATGAGTCAATTCTTGATAAGTTAATTCATTCCTTGAACGGATGAATTCATTTGGTGAGGAGTTAATTCATTCAATTCACCATTAACTCACTCTAGCCTTTGTTATTCAGCTATATAAACCACTCTATTTGAGAACAAAAGTTACACCACCAACAAAGTAAAAGAAAAATATCTTCCTCCTAAGTTCTCTACTTTTGGGCAATAGTTTTGAGCAACCTCCAAACTTCAAGCCATGAGTCCACGTGTTTGGAAGTAGCTGTGGAACCTTAGGGAGCGACCGGCTAGAAGAATTTGCACCGAAGTCGGGCCAAAATCACTTTCAAGGTAGTGGCTTGTCACGACACAGCATTTGTGACTATTTTAATATAATTATTAATTTCATTTCCATATCAATATTGTAGTAAATTTTCCAACAATTTGAAAGCAATTTGATTACATACAATATTGATAAATGGCTCTTTCTTTAAACAAAACTTTTCCTGGTTTGTCAAAGCTTGAGCCATTGGACGGATATAATTTTAAACATTGATCACAAAAAATTCTGATTTTCTTTGAACAATTAGAAGTTGATTATGTTTATTTAATAAATCTCCTACTGATAATTCTAACAATGTTGTGATTGATGATGTTGCAAAAAGAAAATATGAAAAAGATAACAAAACAGTTAGAGGACATTTGTTGAATCATGTGACTAATAATTTGTTTGATACTTACAAATCTGCTAAAAAAATATGGGACAGTTTACAAAAGAAATATGGAGTCGATGATGCAGAAAAGAAAAAATATGTTGTCGGATAGTGGATTAAATTTCAAATGGTTTATAATAAATCAATCATGGAACAAGTCCACAAATATGAAAATTTAACTGTTCATGTTCTCAATGAGGGTATGAAGATGTGTGAGATTCTTCAGGCAAATGTTCTGCTTGAAAAATTTTCACCGTCCTGGAATGATTACAGAAATTAATTGAAACATAAGAAAAAGAATTTAACTCTCCAAGAACTTATCAGTTACATGAGAACAGAGGAGGAAAACCATCTTAAAGATAAGATGGAAGCTCTTTCTCTTAATTCTTCTAAAGCTAACCTTGTAGAATCTTCTGGTACTATTGCAAAAGACAGGTATAATGGCAAACAAAAGAATGTTCAGAATAAGGAACAAGTGAAAAAAGAAAAGTAATTTGAACAAGCTTGAGAGTCAAATTAAAAAATCAAAAGGATCTTGTTTTTTCTACAGAAAACTTGGTCACAGGGTTGTC
This sequence comes from Capsicum annuum, assembly GCF_002878395.1. Classification (NCBI taxonomy): domain Eukaryota; kingdom Viridiplantae; phylum Streptophyta; class Magnoliopsida; order Solanales; family Solanaceae; genus Capsicum; species Capsicum annuum. The sequence goes on from NC_061111.1 coordinate 64,788,319, forward strand.
TAGTGTTATCTAAGAAAAAAACCAAAGACAAAATAAGGAGGAAAAGGTGATTCCAAAGCTCATCTTATAGAGGGTGATGAAGTAATTGCTGCAGTTATCGTCGAGAAAAATATGGTAGCTAACAAAATTGATTGGGTGTTGGACACAGGCACTTCAAGACATTTGTGCGCTAACAAAGAATTATTCCATGACTTTGAGGAATCCACCGATGGCGAGTGAGTCTACATGGGTAACTCCACTACTGCTGGAATTATGGGTAAAGGCAAAAATTTACTTAAATTAACTTTTGGAAAAACTTTAGCCTTGAAAAATATTCTATATGTTCCCTCGTTCCGTAGAAACTTAGTTTTTGGAGCACTTCTCAACAAAGTAGGGCTTAAACTTATTTTTGAAGATGATAAAATAATTATTTCTCATGGAGGAGACTTTGTTGGAAAGGGATACCTTAATGGGGGCTTATTTGTACTGAACATTGATCAAGAGATTGTCAATGCAAATATTTCTAATTACGCTTATATTGCTGAGTCTATTAATTTATGGCATAGTAGACAAGGTCATGTTAATATTGCCTCTATTAAAAGACTTATAAAAATAAAATTAATTCCTGCAATAAATATTAATGATATTTCTAAATGACTTGTGTGTGTAGAAACAAAGTATGCCAAAAAAACCTTTTAAATATGCTACTAGTAGAAAGACCGAGTTGCTTGAACTAGTACATTCAAACTTGGTTGATTTTAAGAATACTATTAGTAAAAGTGGAAAAAATTATTACATTAATTTTGTTGATTATTTTTCTAGGTACAATAAGGTATACCTCCTTAAGTCTAAAAATGATGCTGAAAGCATGTTTTTAAAGTTCAAAACAGAAGTAGAAAAATAATTAGATAGAAAAATTAAGAGATTTAGATATGATAGGGTCGGTGAATATAGTACTAAAAATCTAGAATATTTTTTGGGAGAAAAATGGTATTATCCATGATTTTAGTGCTCCCTATACTCCCCGACAAAATGGTGTAGCCGAACGAAAGAATAGAACACTTAAGAAAATAATGAATTCTATGCTTTTAACCTCGGGTCTACCTGACTATATATGGGAGAAGCTTTCTTATCTGCATGTTATATTCTTAATATAGTCCCTCATAAAAAGTTAGACAAGACCTCATATGAGTTATGGAAAGGATTTGCCCCTAACTTGAAATTTCTAAACGTGTGGTGTGTTTGGCAAAGATTGGTCTGCCTGATTTTAAATAAGTAAATGTAGGTTCTAAGACCTTTGATACTGGCATTATTGGTTATTCTCAAAATAGTCTTGCATATAGATTTATATCATTAAGGTTATTCTATTTGTGAATCTAGCTATGCAGAATTTTTTGAGCAGGTTTTTTCTTTGAAAAATGATGTGCCTAGTGATGTGCAAAATAAAACTTCTATATCTGTTAACTCTCATGTTATGCTTGTATCTGATGTTATTGATAATGAGCATGAAAATGAACTAAGAAGGAGTAAAAGACATAAAACTGACACTAGTTTTGGTCCTAAATTTATCACCACTTTTTTAATTGAGGGTTTTGATATGGATACTTTAAATGATGATTTAGTGTCTATCTACTTAGTATAAAAAGACCCTAAAACTTATGATGAAGCAATGAGTTTAATATATGCAGTGTTTTGGAAAGAGGCTATTAAAAGTGAATTAGACTCTATAGTTGTAACACCCCGACGTCTTCTTAGTTAAATTTCGTTCATGGAAAGTCTAAGCATTAGATTCTAGAATGATCTAAATTAATTTTCATGTGGAATTTCCTAGATTTCAACCATTGATTACGTAGATAACTAAATTATCTTTCCAAAGATATAAGATTCATCCAAAATGGACCCTCGGTGAAGAAGTTATGAATAATTTAAGGTTCCATCATAAACATCATCTTTTTGGTGTCTAGCGCATCGGGGAGAGGGTCAAATTGACAATCATCAAATTCAAGTGGGGTTCCACGATGGTCGCGCATCGCGGAGGCACCCAATTTCCTATTCGTCGAATTCCAGTGGACCACCGCAATTGTGGCGCATTGCGGTGGCACCCGAAATTTAGTTTTTAAGTTCAAATTTCCAGTTCTGTTTAGGAGTCATTAAAGGTAATTTTGACTTTTCCCTAGCCTTTAAAACTGTCCAAACAAAGGATTTAGGGTATGTTTGAGAAACTTAACCCTATTTTCATCAAAATTATCAAGAATTCTCTCTAGAGTTTCAAACAAGAACTTCAAGAAACTCAAGATTCAACCATGGGTTTTCAAAATCCATTGAAGATTCGAAATCCCAAATCATAGGCTTCAAGAAACACCCATTGTTTCCCTATTTTGAGGTACGCGGGTTTTTTCTAAAATCTCATGGGCTTATAAATCATGTTTTAAGAAAAAGGGTTTTGGATTTATGAATATAATCATATTTTAGAAGTTTTGACGATATTGTTTTGGCCTTTAGGCCTTCCCCCAAATTGTTTGAAAAATTATATATATATATATATATATATATATATGAACGTGTTTAAGGATGAATATTCAATTGAGAGCATGACTTATAATGAACTCCTCTCTTGTTATGATCTTTCTCATCTTCCATATGATATAAATTGTTCTAAACTACATCTTGAAAAGCATGTTATGAACTGTCTTGAATGATGTTATATTTGAATTATGATTTCAATTTCAAAAGGGAAAGGGTTGTTTGTATTCAAAAATGTTGAAAATACATATAATGAAAAATTGCATGGATTTTGCCAAAAGCACATAACCACCTTATCTTTGAATACTTCTTGCATAGTTTTGACTTATGCTTTCGGAACATGAAATCTCTTATACTATTTGCATGTTTGGGTGGTCTGAACTATGTTTTAATGAAAGAATTATGCATGATGCAATATAGCTCAAAAATAGGACTTTCAAGTCTTAGTGTGACGACACCAACTCAGATTATTCCATGGTAATTTAGAACAGAATAAAATACATGTTTAAAGCCAGAATTTTCAGATGTTGAAACTAGAATAATGCATGATTCAGAACAGGATAAAATCAGGCATAAAGAGAACTTAGGTGGTTCTCTGAAGAAGGCATGAGTTAGACAACTCGTTGTCCAAAATTGTGATTTGCCAATCTGGGCATATTATATTACGCTGGCCTAGAGCCGTGTGGTATATCAGAATCAAAAACTCCAACCCTTATGGCACACTAGGGTTAGGGTCTTCCCCATCGAGTCAATGGCGGATTCCATACAGGCTGTGGAATATCAAAATTGTATGGTAGTGCCACCTAACTCAAAAGTTATACAAAGATCAGACATTGCATTAATAAGAATGATTTGTGATTTTCAGAAAGTGCCCATGTGTTTTAGAACTATTTTATGTATAGCATCTGACGATTTTCTCTCCAACTATTTTATCTATATAAAAGTTTTGTTTTGGAATACTTTGCGTACCAATATATCTGTATTGACCCCTCCTCCTCCCTCCAAGTTCTAAGGCTCAATCTAGGGGTCCAAAAAGGTAGTACATTTGTCAGACAGAGTTTGCAGTGTTCAGTTGGTGAGCCTTCTCTATTCCAGAAGGCCTGTCTTTCAGATTATGACCCTTTTTATTATTTTTGTCTACTGGGGGCCTTGTCCCAGTTTTCAGACAATTATCAGATTTTTATGTAGTAGAGATTTCGTGACTGAGTCAGATGTTATTTAGCTGTAGTTGCAGTATAGTTTTCCATACTTATGTTGATATTAGAATTTGACCATGTTTCCATAGCTGACTATGTTTCCGCATCTTATTTTTATATGAGTGTTGTGCATGATTACCAGATAGAGAAGGGCATTCCAGGCCTTCATGGTTCGGGATGCCTGTCACGGCCAGGCCCTAGTTTGGGTCATGAAAATAATCTCTAATTACACGTGGAACTTGTATGATTTGCCTAAAGGTTGTAAACCCATAAGTAGCAAGTGTATATTTAAGAAAAAATTGAGTCCTGATGGTACAATTGATAATATAAGTCTAGACTTGTGATTAAGGGTTTTAACCAAAAAAAAGGTATTGATTATTTTGATACTTATTCTCCTGTGACTAAAATATCGAACATTAGGACTCTTCTTGCTCTTGCCGCTATTCATAGTTTAGTGGTACACCAAATGGATGACAAAATTACATTTTTAAAGGGATGATAAAGTATGCAAATTGAGAAAGTCTTTATATGGACTTAAGAAGGCACCAAAGAAGTGGTATGAAAAATTTAATTTCACATTAATAGATAATGGATTTGTTATTAATTCATTTGATACCTGTGTTTATTCTAAAATAATTGGGTCGGACTGTGTGATTATATGTTTATATATGTATGACATGTTAATCTTTGGCCCTAATGTGAATGTTGTAAATGAGATTAAGAAATTTTTATTTTCTAAATTTGAAATGAAAGACCTTGGAGAAGTTGATGTGATTTTAGGAATATAAATCAAAAGAACTGTTAATGGTTTCTATTTGTGTCAGTCTCATTATATTGAAAAAATGTTGAAAAAGTTTGATTGTTTTGATGTAGTTTCACTGAGAACTCCTTATGATCCTATCATACACTTGGAAAATAATAAAGATTTTAGTGTTTCTCAAATTGAATATGCTAAAATAATTGGGAGTGTAATGTTTCTCATGAACTATACTCGGCCTGATATAGCTTATGTTGTGAGTAGATTGAGTAGATTTACTCATAATCCCAATAGTAAACATTGGCATGCTCTTCATCGCTTGTTAAGGTACTTGAGAGGTACTATGGATTGGTGTTTGCATTTTAATAAATTTCCTATTGTTTTAGAAGGTTTTTATGATGCAAACTGGGTTACTGACAATGAAGAACTTAGCTCGACCAGTTTCTATATGTTTACTTTAGGTACAGGTGCTATTTCGTGGATATCTTCAAAGTACACTTGTATAGCACGTCTTACCATGGAATCTGAATTCATTGCTCTCGAGTTGGCAGGGAAAGAACATGAGTGGCTGAGAAATCTTTTGACAGATGTGCTTTTATGGGGAAGACAAATGTCACCAGTCTTTTTACATTGTGACTCACAGGAGATAATTGGGATTGCTAAAAATAGTGTATACGATGGTAAAAACATACATATTAACATCAGACATGGTGCAGTGAAACAATTATTGAAACATAGTGTTATTTTCTTCGAATATATAAGGTTTGAAAGAAATTTGGCGGATCATATGACCAAGTGTTTGACAAGGAAAATGGTCCTTGAATTAATGAGGGGGATGGGGCTAAAGCCCATGGATTGAGGTAATATGGTGGATACCTATTTGTGGTCAAACGAAGCCATATAGACCTTCAATAAACACTACATATCCTATCTCTATGGCGTGAGATAGTGTATTATAAGGTTGAGCTTATTTTTGCTCTTAATGATCCATAGCCTTAAGGTAGTCTATGAGATAGACTTGATGGATCACCTACGCGAGTGTAAAAGGTTAGTCACCTTCTTATGAAAGACTTGGGTTATCTTTCTAGAGCACTCATGAGACCCAAGGTTTGTGTGCATGATCATAAAAGCACTTTGTATTATTGAGGAGGTTGATTAAAATCAAGGATATGGTATGGGTTGTGGGGGTCTCAACTTATGTCCATCTACTTCTAGAGTACTTCAATTTTTGGGTATTTGTCATTGCCTCATATCACTATGTGTCAATTCAAATCAAAAGATATTGACACTTAAGTAAATGTTCCTTTTATTTGCCAAAAAGTGTTTCTATTCTTTTGTCTTTGAATTTGTGGGGGATTGAAAGAATTTTTAATAAATGGATAGAATCCAAAGTCAAAGTCTAAAGCTTTTTTAAGATTATCCAAAAAGAGAAGTCCAAATACATTGTTATCAAAAATATTTAGAAGATACATTGTGATAAAATAATGTAACTTCTTAATTCTTTTGTAACTGTGTATTTTCAATTCTCCTTGAACGTAAGAGTTCATTTGATGAGTTAATTCTTGATAAGCTAATTCATTCCTTGAACGGATGAATTCATTTGGTGAGGAGTTAATTCATTCAATTCACCATTAACTCACTCTTGTAACATCTTTTGTTCTTCACCTATATAAACCACTCTATTTGAGAACAAAAGTCACATCACAAACAAAGTAAAAGAAAAATATCTTTCTCCTAAGTTCTCTACATTTGGGCAATAGTTTTGAGCAACCTCCAAACTTCCAGCCACGAGTGCACGTGTTTGGAAGTAGTTGTAGAACCTTGGGGAGCGACCGACTAGAAGGATTTGCGCCGGAGTCGGGCCGAAATTGCTTTCAAGGCAGTAGCTTGCCACGACACAACATTTGTGACTATTTTATTATAATTATTAATTTCAATTTCATATCAATATTGTAGTACTTTTTCCAACAACATCAGCTATATGCAAGAAAATATAAGGAGATGCATCTTCCACATATACATTAGATACCTGCTCCTAGAATGAAACTAATAACCCCTAGTCACTTGTAGAGATATAGTTAACACACATTATCTGTAATGGTATTTTATAACTAATTCATTTTTTGCAGTTTTCTGAAAACTAAAAAAAAATCCTACTCTTCTTTTGCTGTCGAAAAGGTTGTATTTCGATGTCAGGCCAAGTCCCCCTCAGTAGTTTTTTGCAGGAATATATATATATATATATATATATATATCAAACAACGCGTAAGTCCACCAATGACTAACTGAAATAGTATTTTGTTATCTTGGACAGTCTGCCTATGAATAACTGAATAAAATCTATCCATGTAAGAGATCCATCAGTTTGTCCCTCGAATTAGGTGCTGGTGCTCCCTTTAGTTTAGTTGAAATGGAAGAACGTGTTCTCACCATCTGTTAAAAGAAAAATTGGAAATAGGAATATTTAAATTCTTATGGGAGTAAATATTGAACGATAAAAGTGTGACTTCCCTCATTAGGTTTTGGTGGTAAATGTTTCATTATTGATCAAACTAATCCGACTATACTACACTACATTTTCCTTTTAGGAAGATAATGATAAGACAGATAAGCATTAAGTTTGATAAATTTGGTTACAAAATCTAAATTGCAACTTCTATTTAGTAAATTATTTATGTTGATTCCTTTTTTTAGTGGTCCACATATATGATAAGAATGACAAGTGAAATGGAAAGATGTTATGAAACAAATTTAAGAAGTACACATTACTTATTTTGTATTTTGATTTCTTACCATTTCAAAAGCTTGAATAATAAATGACTATACAAATTCAATAGATCTAAAGGCAAGGAAAAAGATAAGAGACATCAAAAGTGAATATTTTGAAAACAAAAATATCATAGACATTTAGAAGAATCAAGAAAGTTATAGAGTGGTGTCATTCATATTTGTAGTTAGGAGAAGTCTACATATTCTAGAGTATTAGTGTAACTCCCGAGATATCTAAACTACGATTCAAACCATTTTTAAATGTGTATAGATCGAAAACCGATGATTTTAAATGATAAATAAGTGATACAAAAAAATTCCTTGGCATGAAGAGAGTTTTCGATATCAATTAAGGTCCTAAGGAACTTCTAGTTTAAAGTTAGTTGCAAGCTTCTTTACAGACTAAGTTTTCAAATAAGAATTTTACCAGGGCCATCTATGAGCATAACTCCTTGAACATAAAGAGTTATTCATATCATGACCCACCAAATTAAAATTCACCGAGTCTTCTTTCAAATGTTTTTGACCTTTTGTCAATCCAATATCATAGTACAATGTTATGATTATTTTATCAGAGGGTGTCCATCTGCCAACGACCGATGGATGAAGTTGACGAAAAAGTTGATGGCTCGTCAACTTGATGATAGATCACGAAGTTTGACTTCAAGCCTAACTAGTAAGATCAAAATCTATCCATAAATTGATTATTTTGTTGACGACTCATTAATGGGTTGACGGTCCATTACCTCAACCATGAGACAAGATTTTTTGCAGTTTTAAAGAGATTTTAAGGGATAGTTTGGTCTTTTATTTACTCCAGAACCTATTACCATGATTAAATAATCAAATAAGGGTTAGTTCATACAAAAACATCAAGAAGTTAGAACAAATCCTTTTCCTTCTCTAAAACTCCAACTCTCAATTTCAAGCAAGTATCAAGCTCGGGGTCTTTAACTTCAAAGATTCTCCTCAATTGTTTTCATATGATATGTTGGATAAACCCCTTTCAAAAAAAGTTATACTTAAATATTCTTCTTAATATGTATGTATTTATACATAAGAATTGTGAATTAAGGTTGAGAATAATTCGACAAACGAAGATATAATTTAAACTTTGCGAGCCCTTCTCTATGATATTGTCTCTAATCTTTATTTGAACTTGGGATTTTAGATTGTTACTTAAATTGTGAAATCTTCATATTATGAATTTTTAAGTTAGAATATATTTGGTTTCAAGAAATCATGCTTTTGGTAAATTACTTGGGAGATTCTAAACCTTATGGTGATAAAATTAGATTTAGTCCCATTGCCCATATTTTTTCAAAAACGATGAACTTATAGCGACTCTAAAAAACCTTAATGGAATTTTCAAATGTATTTATTATAAGTCATCAAAATAGTTGGGATAATAAGTTAACGAGCAAATAAAATTTTATGGGATGATATGTATGACTTGTAAGTCTTGATATGATGATACCAACTTAATGATTGCACCTACAAAAGGTTTATATTTTGTCAAATGTTTAATGTTCATGAAAATATTATTAATGGGCTTAAAGAGAACTATGTAGTTCACCGAGAAGGTGTATGTCCTTATGACCAAATAATTGAAACCTATGTTTGGATGACATAGGGATGGTTCACTCATTAACAAGATGTCCTTTTTATTTTCCTATAATTGGATGATATGATGTCCATAGTGATGTATATCTCAATCCAAGTAGAAAATATGGATTGAGGCACCGATAGTCGGGTACAGACCAAACTCATATAGCTCGTGGGTTACATAATGTTGGTGATACTTCCTAGTACAGAACTAAAAATAACTAATGTTTTGTCTTATACATTAAGTTACTTTCCATATTTTGTTCTCACGACTTATGTTCAGTTATATGACTTGCTTTATAAAATATTTTGTACCTTCCCCTTTGTTGCATACCAGTATTCCTCATACTAGCCATTTCTAGATGCTACAATATTTCATGATTTAGATTTAATAGTATTTTCTCATAGTGCTGTGCTGCAATAGGATTCTTCAAGATAGCTTAAGCAAGTGGTAAGCCCTCCATATTCTGGATGTTATATAATTTTCCTTATATTAGACTTTGATAATCTATACTATGGTACCATCGGGGCTAAGTATCGACTTAGATTTTTCAATACCAAGTTTGAGGCTTCATATACGTATATAGTTGATATAATATTTTACTACAGATTTGGATAAATTACTTTTACAGTTAAGTTTTATTTCTCCTTATTGGGTCTTTTCTGCAAATTTTAATGTACTGCTCATGATGATATTCTAAAAGGTTCTCTCATTCCTTTATTAGTCCTGAGTGCCCATTATGTCTAGGTCCTAATCTTGAATCATGACAAATTTTGTATCAGAGCATGGTTCAAGTATCCTTGGGTGTTTGTGTAGTCGCCATGTCTAGTAGAGTCATTTTTATGAGTATACAGTGTCACACTTATAAGTGGGCGGCGGGGGTACAAGACATATAGGAATATTTTTCTTTCTTTTATGTTCTAGTTTGTGCTAAGAAGTCAGGTTTTAAGAAATTACTTCTAACCCTTAATTTTTCCCCATTTTAGATCATGACCCCAAAAAGAACTATTGGACAACGTACTCCTTCTTGAACCTTAGTTCCTATAGGAGAAATATTAAAGGATTTGTCACGATCCGAGCCGGGACGCTGGCTGCAATGGGCATCCCGAACCATGAAGGCCCGAGAAACCCCTTAGCATACTATCATAAGAAGAATCCATACAAAATCAAAGTGCGGAAGATATAATGAAATTTAAATAAATTTATAATAAAAATTGTGTCAACAAAATATGACAATAAAAGACCCAACTCCATCTACAAAGCCTTTACTGAATTACTAGTCAATCTAGACTTAGGCAAGGCCCCCGACAAGACCATAAGACAAATGAACTAACATAAGAATACAAGGACTTCTGAAGAAAGGAAGGCTCACCAATTTTGGCATTCCGAAAGTAATCAACTGCTGAGCTAGACCATGGAAATGTGCCTCAGAACCTAAATTATGAGAAAATGTAGCCGCCACTAAAGGCGGTCAATACCCGGAATGTATTTGTACGCGAAACTAACCAAAAACAACATGTATTCCATATAAAATAGTGGAGAGCATTTAGAAAACAATTTACCTTAGAATATACATAAAACACATGGGCATAATTTGATAAGTGTCAAAACATTTTATTATAATCAAGACTCAACTCGTTACTACACTACTAAGCCAGATGGTAAACCCTACAAGTTCATCATTCCAAGGCTATATGAAATCAGTCCTTGACTCGGTGGCCAAGCCCCCAATTGAAGTTTGTTGTAAGGATTGGAGTATCAGTAAGGGGAACACGCAAGATCACAAAGTAGGGTGCCAAAATCACTAATAAAATCAACATGTCATGGTAGTGTGTGAGATCACAAAGCAGGGCTCCTAACCATAATCCCAAATCGGGATGACATGAATCAAGGTACACAATATCACAAAATAGGGTACTAAGTCACATGCCAGCAAATCATGGTTTCCAGCGTAAAGTCTTTCAATTCATGTTTTCTTCGGGTATCCATCTACTCTCTTTAAGCCTAGTTTTATCCTCTTACAAAAAAACATACGTTATTCTTACAAACAATACTTTTCTCATTCTTTTAAGGGTACTTCACAACAGGGCATCATAATACCCAGACTTGCAAGTCATTCATATCGTATCTTTCCATAACCTTTCTCTTTCAAAAACATATAAATGACCATCTAAAGAATTCCATTCATTCATCACATTCCTAGTGGTTAACAAAAAATTTAAGAATAAAAAATTCATCATCATTTATAAACCAGCCCCAACATTGGTTATGCATAACACTTTATGATCAAAAGGGGGCTCTTAAATCATGCTCTCAAAATAATTTACAATTCATTCCATGCAAAGTCCATAAATATAATCATGGGGAAAGGAAAGTTCATAATTCACATTCGTAATCACTCTTTGAGTTCAAATCACATATGCACGAGATTTTAAATCAAGTTTATTAAAACCCCATGAGCATTAAGTTTTTTCATCAAATTGGTTTCACAATGCATGCTCTAAGAAAAATTTCCAAAACTCACAACATATACATACTTATATAACTTTAAAGATTGTTAAAATCATAAAACCTATGCCCATGATATTAAGGATACTCCCATGTACCTAACGCTTCATGACTTGGGAAAGAAATACTATTCTTGAAGATTCTTGAACTTGGAAAACTTGGATTTTTAATTCCTTGGGGAAAAAGGAATTGACTTAGTTCTTGGGAAAAGGGAAGGAGTTTTTCTTGAGAGGGTTTTGGAGAAGAGTGGAAATAATGACCAAAAAGATGCCCCAAGTCATGTTATGGATGATTGGGTTGAGGGGGGAAATATAACACCCCGATTTTCTGAATTGGAATGCTACACGGCGCTCATGACCATGAGGGACCACAAGCTAACCCATGACTGATATCTGCACCTGTACACTACATATATAATTAATAATGGGGAAAACATGAACATGTAGGCCATAAGGTTCAACTGAATAAAGAATATGTCAAAACATAATATCCATATGGATTAAAGATACCCAAAACAACTGAAAACTGAATCAAATCTGAACATAAGTCTGAATACTGAATCTGAAAGCCTCTAAGTACTGTCTGAATAAGGAGTTGAAGTAACATGTCTCCAACTAACTCCCTCTAGCAAAACTAAGCTGAAATAATAAATGAAATAAAATAATATCTCCCTCGAATGGATGAGGACTCACTGCAACTCTGCGGCTGGATGCTACTGCTGATCTGGAGCTCGTGTCTCTGAAGCTATGATGTAACATGAAAGAAAGCACCATAGCACAAACGCATTAGTACAACTGGAGTACTGAGTATACAAGTGAGACAGGCTAATGCAAGAGAGTTTACATGTATGAACAATGCTAACAGACTAACTGATATGAACATGAGAGTGTAAACATACATACATAGTAACTAAGATCGTGAATACATGATCGCTAGATCTGTATGCTAATACATGGTTTACTGATAACTGACATGGCTAAAACTGTAGTTCTAATAATATGGGTGACTGTATCTGACAGTCTTAAATCTGATGGAACTATTTAAGTTTCGCACTATAACTGAATTTGACTATATTTTAATAGTCCTGGTATACTGATATCTAAAGAACTATTTGTGTTCTTTTACTGAGACTGAGTCTGAAACTGTGGGAGGTAGTTGTTTAACCGACATGCCCCATATGTGCCATTATGGCTAAAATGGGGTCCAATCTCTGCCCTGACTAGAATAGTATCAATACAGCACCACTGGTAAGGACAATATGTGAGAAACCCTCGTATAACAGGTAACTCTAGTGAGAATGGTGGGAAATCTCATATAACAGGTTAAGCCACCCCATCTACGCTCATATAACAAGCTGCGATGTCTCAACCTATGTTGGCTACATAGTTCTGGAACGCAAGGATGACTGCTAAGAATCACACCCTCATATATAGGTGAGTTCCCATCCATGGGTTCACTCGGTGCTAACTCCTACTCTCATCTGAAGAGACTAAACATGATTTAACTGACTGTACATAAGTGGAACTTATTGAATTCCATTAATTGATGGAATACTACTGATATCTGATAACTAACTAAGACCATAAGGTTTCCTGAGTCACATGACTGACTGAATTCTATTGAATCATGGCTTGATTTTGTATATCATGAAACATGACATGGCTCTAGGCACACAACTATATTTTTGGGTACAAATACCCCCAGGACTCGATGGAAGAAAACTGACACAACATGACTAACTTGATCATAAGATTGGAGTCCACAATTCACATTATCATAAATAGAGGATATTATACATCATGCATTTCCTCAATATATTAAGCATGGTAGGGAGTGCATAGCTATATTTCATGTGCATATTGTATATCTCCATTATCATACATGCTTCATACAACAATAATAGCAACACATGAAAAGCATAGAATTCATATTAAGGTATATATCTAACATAGACTTGTCATTTAGATATCATGGAACCATATAAACATGAATTTCTAGCATCCTAAGCATTTTATCGAACATCTTGCATGCATTCTTTAAGGCATAGGTGTGTTTCATAACTTGTACCATTTTACACCATCTAAGGTTCATAGTTTTCAACTAACAAGCATATATATTCCATGAAAACACCTCTAGATATCATCTTGAAACTTAAACAAAAATCATCAACATGTACATGCTCATATCACCACAAAAAGTTCACAAAATAGTATTTAAAACATGGTTCTTGAGCTCTATGAACGGATTGGATCCATAGATGAACACTACGCATACCTTAGTGATTGAATATTGAAAGAGATCTAATGTTTCTGAAGGTTCTTGAAGAACTCCTTAGGATTGCTCTTGAGGAGATGATCTTGAGAGAAAACCATAATCTTGTGGTTGGAAGTGTAAGAGAGGGTTTTTAAGATGCTTAACTAAAGAAGAATGGAAAAAATTATGCCTCTTTAGGGTTATAAGTCGTAGAAGGTAAAGGAAAAGACCAAAATACCCTTATGAAATAAATTTCCAGTTGCTGAAAATCATAGCTTACGACATTTATGACAAGGCATCAAAAATATGACAAGACGTCAAAACTGTCATCACTCAGGAGCTGGAATTGATGGTTTCTGCCTAATTCTGACGACATTTGTGACAATGCGTCAAAAATGTGGTAAGCTACCACGAATGTCGTCACTTAGGAGCTGGTTTCTGCCTAAGGTTGATGACCTTCATGATAGGTTATCACAAGTATGGTAAGATACCACGAATATCTTCACTTAGGAGCTGGTTTCTGCCTAAGGCTGACGACCTTCGTGATAGGGCGTCACAAGTATGGTAAGCTACCATGAATGTTGTCACTTAGGAGCTGGTTTCTGCCTAAGGCTGATGACCTTCGTGATAGGGCATCACAAGTGTGGTAAGCTATAAGGAATTTCATCACTTAGGAGTTGGTTTCTTCCTAAGGTTGACGACCTTCGTGATAGGGCATCACAAATGTGGTAAGCTACCACGAATGTCGCCACACTATTTCTAGCCTGACATGCTGGTGTAAAATAGGAATAAATCTTTGCTACGATATTAGATTTAGGAAAAATTTGTATCGTTGGAAAGATAATTCAATTATCTATCTGTTGATAGGTCATAAGCTAAAAAATTCCAAGTATAATGAGAGATATGCTCGTTTGAAGTTGACTATACCAATATCCTTCTCAAGAATTCAATCGGTAAGGAATGTTTTGATTCGTCTGATAGCTAGGAGTTATTTGAAGCCTTAATATACATCTAACCTACAAATAAAACTATAAAAGAAACATGATGTACTATGCATGATCTTGGTACATGGCTCTAATAGTGGTTTAGATTTTTTGGGGTATTACAGAAAAAGACCCAATTGTCCCTCAATTATTTAAATCAAAAAAACTGGAAGCAACTGCGTCTTATCGGGGTAGCTTACTGGTTCTTATGAAAATGATCATAACTTTTCGATCGGGTATCAGATTAAGGTAAAATTGGTATTGTTGAAAAGATAATTCAATTATATACAATTCAGTGGGTTTTGAGCTGAAAAATTCCATATATATCAAAATATATATACGTTCAAAGGTGACCCTTGTTGAATCGAATACATAAATTTGGCAGAATCAAAAACTCTTAGCTCATTTTTGTTCTAAGTGATTCCTATGACATTTTTCCCTCATAATAACTTCAAACACTAGGATAAGGATCATGACACATGAATTTTAATATAAATCATGGAATTAAAGTTTACACACATAGGAACGATGGTTCAATTTTTAGCTCGAAAATGTTGGTTTTTACATTATCTCTCCCTTGTGATTATTTATCCACAAATGATGGCTAGGAAATTATAGAATCTCTAAAAGTATGCAATAAATAATGTAACCTCGCATTAAACATTTTTCCTCCACAAAATATCCAAAGGAATCAAACGAGCTTCATGATAAACCCTAGTGAAATGTGTAAGCACGAAGCGTGAGATAATAAGAATTGATATAGAGATGACCTTGCACATGAATTCCAGGGATCATAGCCATCCCAAAATAAGGCATGAGTTTATTTGGTGATAATAGGCCTGTTTACATAGTTACAATCATGAAATGAGATTTCCCAGGAGATAAGAATAAAAGTATTCTCTACCTTAAAAGATTATTAGATGTCACCTGCAAGTTTAGGACTGACACTCTCTTAGGGGTCACCCACAAATTTAGGACTGACTCCCTAGTCCTCCGAGATACCAGATTAGTGGATTTACACAACCATTATTGGTACCCATGGCACGGTACTGACACCCTTCCAACAGGGGTTATAGGTTAGACCCCAATTAGATCAGATTGGGGCATTTCGGTTAGATGATATCTCCCATAGTCTCAATATAGTATTCAGTATAGGTTCAGTTCAGGCTTGCTTGACCAAGTGTACAGACTTTCATTTATTCAGTTATATAATTTATAGTCTATTAGATTTCAGACTTATTTTATATTACAAATTTATGCTTGGTCTTGCATTCTCAGATGTCATAGTTTTCATGTATTCATGTTGAGTTATCATATGCTAATCAGTTAGTCCTTATTTTAAATACACAGTACCCTATGTATATAAGCCTAACCTCATCTCATGTACTAGTAAATTCAGAGTATTGACCGCATACTCTTCTTTGCGCTATGATGTCTTATATCATTGGTTCAGAAGAATAATTTCTCGACTGCAGTTAGACAACTCAACGTAATCCAATAGTCCTAGTGGTGATTCCCCATCCATCGAGGATATGTTATGATTATTCAATTATTCTAGTATTTTATTTTACTCAGTCAGTCGGAGTTTTTTGGGGGTTTGTCCCATCAACTCCTCAGTCAGTTTAGAGGCTTTCAGACATACAGATAAAATAATTAGACAGTTAGTTAGTCGCTTTCAGTTCTTATCAGTTGTTTTAGATATTTAGTATTTCATAATTCATTATTTAGATACACATTTCTTTCTCAATTTATCCTCAACATATGTGTTATGTTCATATTTTATTCAGTGCTCCCAATAGGTACCAACTCATAGGTTAGCTTGTAGTCACTTGTGACCGTAAGCATAGTTGTCGCGACTAGGTGGTAGCCTCGGATCTTGACAAAACTTGGTATCAAATCCTAAGTTTTTAAAGTGTCCTAGGGAGTTTGAAAGCCATGTTGAGTAGAGTCTTGTGCAAGGGGTAAAGCACGCCACACTTATGGACAAGAGGCTACAAAATATTTTAGAAAAAGTTTCACTTCTTTCAGTACTCATGTCGTGCGAATGAGCATGAGCTCTATTTAAACTCTATTTCTGACTTATCCTTCATTCTATTTTTAGACTATATCTCCAGTAGAAAGAACAAAAGAAAATATGGGAACCAGCTCGCACCTCCGCTTGTTCAGAAAGATCTCCTAAATGAGAATATCTCGCATGTTGAGTTCAGAGCTTCTTTCACTACCTTCTCATTTAGTAGCGGCTCAGAACAACCAGCGAGCTATTATCCTAGCCAACCAAGTGGCAAATACATCTATATCTAGGATTCGGGATTTCACCCGAATAAATTCTCCTTTGTTTTTGGGATCCAAGTCTGAGGAGGATCTGCAGGAGTTTATAGTTATGGTTCAAAAAGTGATTTTATAGGTGTCACTTTGATTGAGAATGCAGAGTTGGATGCATACAAGTTACAGGATATAGCTCACACCTGGTGTAAGTAGTGGAAGGAGGATATGGGTATTGAGGTAGGGCCTGTTGAGTGGAAGGTGTTTGCCATGATTTCTTAGACAAGTTCATTCCTTTAGAGTTAAGGGAAACTAAGGTACAGGAGTTCATTAACTTGACGTAGGGCGGTATGAGTGTGAAGGAATACCCGCTTAAGTTCACTAAGTTGGCATAGTATGCTCCTTTGATGGTTTCTGATAATAGGTTTAAAATGAGTAAGTTTGTTTCTGGTATATCACAGGAGTTCATTAAATTAATGCAAGCAAGTATGAGTGTGAAGGAGTACTCGCTTAAGTTCACTAAGTTAGGGAAGTATGCTCCTTTGATGATGGTTGATAATAGGTCCAGAATGAGTAAGTTTGTTTTAGGTCTATCTGATAGTGTGGTCAAGAAGTGGCAGACTATTATATTGATTAAAGATATGGACCTATCTAGGCTTATGGTTCATGCTCACCAGAATAAGAAAAAGAATGTTAAAGAGAAAAAGAGGGAGAATAAGAGGGCCAAAATAGTTAGTTTTAACTTTTCTCAGCCGAGGTCAGAGGGTGGAAACCGTTCTCAGTTCCATCAAAAATTCTCAACTCCATCTCCATCTTCATCTAGTGCGCCAGTGCCAATGTTCAGGAATGACAATTGCGATAGAGCACTAGGCTCTAAGTCACAAGGTAACGTGAACAGTGGACGTACAAATTAGCTTTGTGAAAAATATGGTAGGAATCTTCAAGGTGTGTGTAAGGATGGTAGTGATGTGTGTTTTAGGTGTGTCAATCTAGTCCACAGGGTGAGAGAGTGTCCAGTAGTTGCTCATAGGGAAAAAGATTTACACTAATAAAGTCAGTCCAATCTGTTATCAACTCTAGTAAGTCGACCAACTAAGAAGAGCGCCACTTCCAGTGCCACTAGTGGTGAGTGCCAGAACAGATTGTATGCACTCTAGTCCCTACAGGATTAGGAAAGTTCTCTTGATTTATTTACGGTTATGTTACAGGTCTTTTATCTCCATATTAATGCTTTATTAGAGCTCAGAGATTCACTCTCCTTTGTAACCCTCTATATAACAGTCAATTTTGATATTAGTCCCAAATCTTTAGCAGAACCTTTCTCAGTGTCTACTCCAGTAGGTAGCTCCATTGTAGCCTTGGGGGTATACCAAAAATGCCCTATTACAGTGTCCTAGAGAGTTACCTCAACGAATCTTGTGGAGTTAGAGATAGCTAATTTTTATGTCATTCTCGGCAAAGATTGCCTCCACTCATGTTATTCCTCAGTTGATTGTAAAAATATAGTCGTTCAGTTTCAGTTTCCTAATGAACCAGCCATTGAATGGAGGGATAGTACCTCTGTGCTTAGAGGTCAAATTATTTCTTATCTTCAGGCGAGAAAAATATATCTAAGGGGTGTGTTTACCATCTTGTCTGATTCAACGACTCTAGTTTTGAGACTTCAAGTCTCGAGTCTGTTTTAGTAGTAAGGAAATTTCCAGATGTGTTCACTGAAGACCTCCCTGGAGTTCCTCCCGAAAGGGAAATTGAATTTAAAATAGATCTCCTTCCAGATACCCAACCTATCTATATTTCACCCTAAAGAATGGCTCCAGTTGAGCTTAGGGAATTGAAAGAACAGTTGAAAGATCTCTTGGATAAGGGATTCATCTGACCCAGTGTTTCTCCATGGAGCGCTTCAATCCTTTTCGTGCGTAAGAAAGATGGTTCTCTCAGAATGTGCATCGATTACCATCAGTTGAACAAAGTCATAATTAAGAATAAATATCCACTCCCCAGGATTGATAAATTGTTCGACCAACTTCATGGTGCCATTTATTTCTCTAAGATAGACCTAACATCTAGCTATCATCAGCTTAGAGTCAGAGAATGTGACCTTTTGAAGATAGCCTTCATAATTTGGTATGGTCACTACAAATTCCTTGTGATGTCTTTTGGACTAACAAAGGCCCATGCAACTTTCATGGACGTGATGAACACAGAGTTCAAGTAGTACTTGGACATGTTCGTCATAGTGTTCAATGATGATATTCTTGTCTATTCGCGTAGTGAAAATGATTATGTAGACCATCTCTGAATTGTGTTGTAGACTCTTAGATCCCATTAGTTGTTCGTCAAATTCAGTAAGTGCGAGTTTTGGATAAGATCAGTAACTTTTCTTAGCCATATTATGACCGGTGATGGCATTCGAGTTGACTTGCAAAAGACCAAAGCAGTGAGAAACAGGCCAGACCCATCTCTTCGTAAGATATCAAGAGTTTATTGGGTTTGGATGGCTATTACAGATGTTTTGTTGAAGGGTTCTATTCTATTGCATCTCCCATGTCTCGATTGACTCAGAAGAAATTTAAATTTTAGTGGTCAGATTCTTGTGAGAAGAGTTTTCAAAAGTTGAAGACTCGACTCACTTCAACCTAGTATTGACTTTGCCAGACGGTTCAGATGGGTTTGTAGTTTACTGTGAGGCTTTTAGAGTTGGTCTTGGTTGTGTATTGATGCAGAGAGGAAAGTTCAAAACAATATTTCTAAGTTGTTTTACACTATTAATATATTAAAAAGAAAGATAAAGATTATATATTAAAGATCAAAGATATAAATGTTGACTCTTTTTGTTATTGGTCAACATATAAGATAAGAACGACATGTGAAAATGGGAAGTTGTTATGTAATACATCCAAGTATAAAACATTATTTATGTATATTTGGTTTCTTTCCATATCTATATAGTGATGATTGTTTTGTTGCTAAAGTTTTGAATTAGTTAATGACTATCAAAAGACAAAACATACAAAGGCAAGATGAAAGATTTGCATTACTAGTTTGTCTGAGTTTCTTTTGAGTTTCTTTTGAAGGTATGTTCGATTTCAACTTCTTTATCTTTTATGGGCCACCAGTCATATTTTTGAAGCAATCTATGTGTGACATGTGAGTTTTTTTGTGCCTCTATAAGCACATTTCATTAACTTTTATGAGGGGAAAAATGGTTTTCCAACCATTTATAGTTTTTTTTTTAGTTTTATGTCTCTTTTATAAAAAATTCTTCAATCTTACATATAATAAATCATCATTTTATAAGTAACAGATCTTAAAAGACCATTTCTTCTATTTAGTATGTAAGAGTGAGAGAGATTTTATTTTCTCATTTTTTTAGGTCGGTTTGTCTTTGAGCATTTTATCTTTTGAATTATATGAAATCCATAGATGAATTTTGACAAACTTATTAATGTGTTGAAAAATTTCTATTTGGAACTCAAGAGAGTGATATAACAAAAATGTAGAGTTTCAGTGAGTGGGGGTAAATTCTACAATCATCAATTATGATAAGGTAAATGATAAAAAATTTAGGGAGAAATGATTTTTTATTCCTTTACAAATTTCAGTATCTTTTATTCTAGGTATTTTTATAAGATATCTGCATCAAAAATTTAATTTCTTCTTTTCAAATTGTATAAAGACAAGAAATCTAATTTCCTCCGGTCCAAAGATAATTTAATATTTTTGAAAACTATAAAAAAGTATAATAAGTCGCAATAACTTACAATATAAAATATTTAAAAAATTCATGAAAAGACTATTGGTTAAAACTTGTTTGACTCTTGAAATTAGAAGGTGCCAAAAGGAGAGAATAATTTATTTTCATTTTCCTTTTTTTTCCCATCAGTTTGGTTTTTGTTTGTTTATATTTTTTTCCTTTTAAATTTCCTTCTAGAATAATCGGAAGAGATATAACGGAATCACTTCGTATTAATAAAAGTTCATTAAACAATTTTATATAACATGTCGGATCTGATGGACTTCTCTTTCATGAAGCAATGGCCTCTAATGATGAGCATCACCAAAATGTGGTAGTTGAAAAACCCTCAAAAATTGAAAGAGTAGAAAAATCCACCAAAAAGCGTGCAAAAGTTCAGTTGTCATGCCGCATGTTGTGCGTATTTACATGATGGACGGTGACGCCACAGACTCGTCTAGTGACGAGGAGGAAATGCTTCAAGGAGAGAAGTCCCAGAGACCTAAGAATTTGTGGATAAAGGAAATCATGATTGAAAATGGAAGGACTAGGGTGATTTCAAAGAAGAAATCCAAAGAGAAGAAGCTGCTTCAAGTAAACATGAAGAAATATAGGGGAGTTAGACAACGAAAATGGGGCAGGTGGGTAGCAGAGATCCGAGACAAAAGAAACAATACTAGACATTTGTTGGGAACTTTTGACACTGCTGAGGAAGCTGTTGTGGCTTATGATGAGGCAGCCATTGAAAAAAATGGTGCTAATGCTTTGACAAATATTCTGGAGCCACCACCAAAGAAAATCAACCCCTGAAAGATTGAAGGTGGATCCATAATTTAGTTAAACTTGATTGATTCTACCTTTCGTAAGAGGTTAAATTTCATTGATTGTTAATGTTTTATTATTTTGCTGTACATTATTTGATGTTTTAAACTTCGTATGTACTTCCAGCATTTTAAGGGGTTCTGGTTTTACTGCATGTTTTTTATTAGAGCAAACTGCAGCTTGCTTTTGTTAACTGGGCTAATACTTCATTTTTTATATTTCGCATCTTTACAGTTCATTTCGGTATTAGAATATATGAAGGAAATAGTAACCCGGCTAGGAGGTGTGTGAGGTTAGCCGTAACGGGTTTGAGAATGGGTAGAATTCGGACAAAAGAAGTATGCCATTATCAAATCCATTGAGCAAAACCAGAAAAATCTTCCACCAAATTTCAAAAAACTGCTGAAAGTAATTAAGTGCTCCTACAAACTGCCATCGGCTTCTAATCCTGCACCATCGAAGAAGAAATCTGCTGCTGAGGCTAAGCCTAAAACACTGTCAAGCCGGAGGCAAAGCCGGCTGCTAAGGATAACCTTGCTGCCAGGGCTAAGACTAAGACATCTGAGGTCACAAAGGTTGCTATAGAACGACTCCAAGTTGGAAAGATACGCAGAATTCGGTAATAGACAAAAAGGTGACGGCTAAAATGACACCTTCTAAGAGCGTGAAGTCTCTGGTGAAGAAGGCTTCCACAAGGAGGGGAAGGAAGTAGAAGCTCAAGAATAGAGGATTTGCTTGTAGGGATAGAAAAAGTCCACCTAAAGAAAGATGAATGGTGAGCCTCTGGCAAGGGTTTCGGGTTTTTGCCCATGAGATTGAAACAAAAAGAAAATCGTCGTTCCCATGAGTCATGTATTGTATCTATCCGCATGTATAACAATGCGTACATATCTTCCATATGCATCTATCATTATTTGACTTTAAATTAAACTATATATTCATACTTACATTTCATTAGACACATTTATGTAACGTTCAATATCATATGTCACAAAATACCAACTCATGTAAAATACTAGATCTGGTTTTCTAAATCTCCTCTAGTGTTTAGTTTCTTTTAAGAGTAAATGCACTATTTCCACCCAGAACTGTAAAGGAAATTGCCGAGACACACCTGAACTTAAGGAGGGTCCTATTACCCCCTACACTAATTAAAATCATATTTTTGGCAACCTTAGTGCCTACGTGGCACATACATGGCACATCAGTGAATCAACACTGAAGGTCCATGTAGGCACACTTATGTGCCACGTAGGCTCTAAGATTGCCAAAAATACGGTTTTAATTAGTCCAGGACGGTAATAGGACCTCCTAAAGTTCGGGTGTATTTCAGCGATTTCATTTATAGTTTAGGTGGAAACAGAGCATTTTCTCTTCTTTTAATAGAAAAACTTCATCATACATAGAAGAAGCTATGGTGCGATACAAAAGTTCAAACAGTTCAAACAACTCAAAACCTCGAATATATATCTAAATTAGCATAAGTTAGACATATAACATTTGTCTATTAGGCTTTTCTTCATTCAGGAAATGTAAATGAAGGGAGAAAGAAAAGGATTATGTTCATTCCAAAAACTTCATTTCCTGAACAATTTTTGACAAATGTTTAATTGAAAAAAACTATGTAGTACACAAGATGTGCTATACATGGGAGACTTTGTCTAGAATTTTTGGAGCGTTTGAGCTGAACATAGAATTGTGTCAGATTATACATTTTGTAAAGAATGTCAGGACATTGTTCATGCCTAACTATCGTACTTACAACTTCAAAACTAAAAGTTGTGTTGGAAAAGAAATTATAATCTGAAATTTGAATAGAACATCATGATTTTTGACCTGAATAACTTCTAGTTAGTAAATTGATATTGGTTTGGATCATCCTAACATTTTTGTCAATTATGGACTAATATGGATGAGAACCTGGGAGACTAAAATTACAATTGGTTCTCATTCGAGATAAAAATGCTAGTTGATTTATTTCGATCTAGTTGAGTTTTGGTGTGCAACTTAAGTAAAATTGGTATAATCCAACCAATATAAAAAGAAAAAACATTCCACTAAGTTGGGAGTTAGCTAGATTTAATTATCATAATTGAGAGGATCTACAACAAAATAATAAATCATTTCTTAAATCTAACAACATCTGTAGATTACGACGGTGGATTCATAAAGTTGTTTTTCTTTGTTTGTGGGTCTCTTGGTGGTGGTTTGAGGATATTTTTCATAGCATCAACGCCTTTCATTTTAATGACCGTCTTGTCATAAGCCAAAGCAGCTTCATCAGCAGTGTTGATGTTCCTACCCAAACTCGATCATTCGTTCTTGGCTCTCGAACCTCTACCACCCACTTGCTTCACTTTCTTTGTCTAACTCTTTTGTACTTTTTCACCCTTTCTTGCGGCAGCTTGAGATCTCTCCACATAGAATTTTCGGCTGAAATTGCCTCAATGTTTTAATTCTTGATGATGGTTTCCACTTCACATGACTTTTCATGTCTCTGGTGTCTTTCATTTAGCCCTCCCTTCCTCCACATTAGACAGCTTTATTGGATCGCAACCCTACAAGTGAATTTCAACCTGATTAAGCCTAGCAGAGGAACAACAATTTTTGAGTACTTTTTGATGACCTACGTTTTGTGATGCTCTTCGTTGGCTGCATGGCTTTACTAAAGAGAAAATATCAAAGAGCATTGCAAGTACGTTAACTTTGTTTATGATAAGGAATTCTTTATTTCTATCTAAATATAAAAGTATTCATCGAACATTTTATCAATAATCGTACCCTATGACTTCATAAATTTCTAGATGGAATGTAAACGGTAATCGGAAAAACAAGCAAATTAAATACACAACTCCCTACTTTAAATATCATGTAATATCATATCTTTTTGTACGTGTAAAAACAAACCTGTATGTATCTGTGGCATTCAACTTCAAAAAATATATGCATGCTTAAGTTTCTTTATGGACATATATTGATGTTAAGTTTTGCAGTATCCATCACAATACACAAGAACAAATCTACATAAAATATTTGTGACTACAAACACACATGTCATATACAGATCACATAAAAATGTGACTGGAAATCAAAAAGATGAGAAAAGAAATTAGAACAGAAGTTAACACAAAAACCAAGAAATTTTTCTGGTTCTTTTTCTGCTTTCTATTGAAGCTTTGGTACCTATGAAGTAGTGTGAGTATATATTGTCTCATTGGCACTTGGCATGAGGTGCATGTGGTGGCAGATATGATTTCTCTTGAGAAGTAATAGTTGAAATAATAAGGTTTTGTCAATAACTCATCTTTAGGAAAGAATCATTTATTTTATTTTTTCCAAAACAAATATTTACACATGTGGTGATAATTTTGTGTGTCAATCTAAAATTAGTCCATAAGTTATCACGACAAAAATCTAATACATTTCAAAGATAACTATTTCGAAAAAAGGTATGAGAACAATAAATATGTCAAACAACTAATGAAAGTGTATAATTAGCTTTTCCTAGAACCAATCATCACGTGTAAAACTTTCCCATTCCATATTGATTGATTGGTTGAAAGTCACAAATAATACAACAGATTTTGTAAATGACACAAAATTTAAGGAGAAATGATCTTTTAGTCCTTTGCAAATTATTTTTAACCAAAAAGGTCATTATTTTCTATTCAAGTTGTAAAAAGGCAGTAGATCTTATTTCCACCAAAGAAAATTCAATATTTGGAAACTACATAAAAATACAAGTTACAACAACTGACAATTCAAAATAGAAAAAATACCCAATTGCCCCTCTGAACTATATCCAAAAAGGCTATGATACACCTCACCTTAAAGAGGTTCCTATTACCCACTAAACTAATTAAAAGTATAATTTTAATACCCTTAGTGCCTACGTGGATACTTCAGTGTGTTGTGCCACGTATGTGCTACGTAGGCACTAAGAGTGTCAAAATTACACTTTTAATTAGTTCAGGGGGTAATAGGACCCCTTTTAAGTTGAGGTGTTTCATAGCATTTTTGGGTATAGTTCAAGGGGGTAATTGGGTATTATCTCTTCAAAATATTCAAAAGCTACCATAAGGAGAGAGTATTTTTTTTTCATTTCCTTTTTATCTATATGATATGGGATCCGGTTATGGAGGGAGGTGATTACATACGATATGCCGTAGCTTCATATTAACAATGACATGATTTTATATTGAAAGGTGTGGACTTTGCGTATTATGGTAGAAAGTTAATATGGAGTAGAGTGTTGTCTTGACTTTCATAAAGGTTTACATTTGTTGGTTTCTGTTGTAGCATTAGTCACATCCTTGTGGTTCTTGTTTTTGATATCCATTGTCATGTATTTTTTATTGTGTTTCATTATCACATTATTTTGCTGCTGCTGTTTTTTTTTTGTGTAGGCTCTTCGCTCCTTTCCTTATTAAAACTAGGCTTTTTCACTGTTTTCTTCTTCTTGTACTTGAATTTGTTGCACTTGGACTGAGGGTCTCTTGAAAACAGCCTCTTGTGGAATGATCCTTGCATGCTCTACCCTTCTCAAACCCCATTTGTGGAAATTTATTATTGTTGTTTAGTATTTGATTCGGCAGTTTGTAATTTGCTTCTTTGTGTTCATTTTATTTGAACTCCCTTCTTTGTGTTCATATGCTTGTCTTGTCGATGGGCTGTTCCTAGTTTACTTGATCTATTTCATGAAGCAATGGCCTCTAAGAGTGAAATTCACCTTAATATGGCAATCAAGAAAACCATAAAAATTAAGAGAAACAAAAATCCACCAACAAAGTTGTCACGACCCCAACCGAGGCCTTGGCCGTGATGAGTATTCCGAACCATGAAAGCCCGAATGCTCTTCTCTATCTAGTAATGCACAATATTCATATAAATAAATAAGATGCGCAAATAAAAATTAATACGTAATCATGGTCATACTCTGAACTCAATTTAATGATAAAGAATTAAAATCCAACAAATCTAGACTTCTAAACCAGTCTGTGAAATCTCTAGTACATGCTAGAATGACTAACGTCTGAATCTAGGACTAGGCCCCCAGTGGACCAAAATCAAAATAAATAACATAGTCTAAAATAAAAAGGTCTTCTAGAATAAAGAGGGCTCACCACTGCATAGTCTCTTCTCTCTGAAATCACTACTGCTTAGCCAGACCTCTAGATTAAGCCTCAGACCCTGGAAAGTAGGGGGTCAATACAATTGTACTGGTACGCAGAGCAAATCCAAAATAATAATTTTTATTCAACATATATGAGAGCAATTTAAAATAATTAATAAATATATCATATGGTAAGAATCATATGGGCATATTTAAAAGACTCTATAAAATCATCTGAACTTTGTGACACATCTTTATTTCACTTCTGCGCTAGGTGATGTACCCTACAACTCTAAAATACCATGGGCTATATGGAATCTTCCATTAACTCGACAGCCAAGCCCCCAACCCGAGGTAGCGATAAGGGCCGGAGTCTCTGTCTCTACTACGCCACAGGGCCGTTGCTAGAGTAAAATGATAATATACCCGTATCGGCAGAATACGGTTTTAGGCAATGAGTTGATTGACTCGTGCCTTATTTGGCTAACCACCTAATCCTCTTTAAGCCTATTTTTAACTCTTTAAAACATGTATTCTCTTAAATCAATCTTTGAAAATACTATCTCTATTATGGCATACATTTATATGGTATCGTCATACTATTGACTTGCAAGTCGCATCTCTGAGCCATTAATAGCTTGTTACAATTCTCTTCTTTCAAAACATAAGGTGTGGTAAAAAGGTCATTATTTTCTATTCAAGTTGGTAAAAGGAAGTTGATCTCATTTCCACCAAAGAAAATTCAATATTTGGAAACTACCTAAAAATACAAGTTACAACAACTGACAATTCAAAATAGAGAAAATACCCAATTGCTCCTCTGAACTATATCCAAAAAGGCTATGATACACCTCAACTTAAAGAGGGTCCTATTACCCACTAAACTAATTAAAAGTATAATTTTAATACCCTTAGTGCCTACGTGGATACTTCAGTGTGTTGTGCCACGTATGTGCTACGTAGGCACTAAGAGTGTCAAAATTACTCTTTTAATTAGTTCAGGGGGTAATAGTACCCCCTTTAAGTTGAGGTGTTCCATAGACATTTTGGGTATAGTTCAGGAGGGTAATTGGGTATTATCTCTTCAAAATATTCAAAAGCTATAATAAGGAGAGAGTAATTTTTTTCATTTCCTTTTTATCTATATGATATGGGATCCGGTTATGGAGGAAGGTGATTAGATACGATATACCGTAGCTTCATATTAACAATGACACGATTTTATATCGAAAGATGTGGACTTTGCGTATTATGGTAGAAAGTTAATATGTAGTAGAGTGTTGTCTTGCCTTTCATAAAGGTTTACAGTTATTGGTTTCTGTTGTAGTATTAGTCATATCCTTGTGGTTCTTGTTTTTGATATCCATTATCATGTATTGTTTATTGTGTTTCATTATCACATTATTTTGTTGTTGTTGTTGTTTTTTGTGTAGGCTCTTCGCTCCTTTCCTTATTAAAACTATGTTTTTTTCACTGTTTTCTTCTTCTTGTACTTGAATTTGTTGCACTTAGACTGAGGGTCTCTTGAAAACAGCCTCTTGTGGAATGATCCGTGCATGCTCTATCCTTCTCAAACCCCATTTGTGGAAATGCATTATTGTTGTTTGGTATTTGATTCGGCATTTTGCAATTTTCTTCTTTGTGTTCATTTTATTTGAATTCCCTTCTTTGTGTTCATATACTTGTCTTGTTGATGGACTGTTCCTACTTTACTTGATCTATTTCATGAAGAAATGGCCTCTAAGAGTGAAAATCACCTTAAGGTGGAAATCAAGAAAACCATAAAAATTAAAAGAAACAAAAATCCACCAACAAAGTTGTCACGACCCGAACCGAGGCTCTGGTCGTGACGAGTATTCCGAACCATGAAGCCCCGAACGCTCTTCTCTATCTGGTAGTCATGCATAATATTCATATAAATAAAGAAGATTCAGAAATACAATTTAATATGGAATCATGGTCATACTCCGAACTCAATTTAACGATAAAGAATTAAAATCCAACAACTTAGATAACTTCTAAACTAGTCTGCGAAATCTCTATTACATGCTAGAATGACTAGTGTCTGAATCTAGGACAAGGCCCCCAGTGGACCCAAATCAAAATAAATAACATAGTCTAAAATAAAAAGGTCTTCTGGAATAAAGAGGGATAACCACTGCACAGTCTCTTCTCTCTGAAATCACTACTGCTTAGCCAGACCTCTAGATTGAGCCTCAGACCCTGAAAGGTAGGGGGTCAATACTGTTGTACTGGTACGCAGAGCAAATCCAAAATAATAATTTTTATTCAACATATATGAGAACAATTTAAAATAATTAATAAATATATCATATGGTAAGAATCACATGGGCATATTTAAAAGACTCTATAAAATCATCTGAACTCTATGACACATCTTTGTTTTACTTCTGTGCTAGGTGGTGTACCCTACAACTCTAAAATACCACGGGCTATATGGAATCTACCATTAACTCAGCAGCCAAGCCCCCAACCCAAGTTTGCCATAAAGGCCGAAGTCTCTGTCTCTACTACGCCACAGGGCCGCTGCTAGCGTACAATAATAATATACCCGTATCGGCAAAACACGGTTGTAGGCAATGAGTTAATTGACTCTTGCCTTCTTCGGGTAACCACCTAACCCTTTTTAAGCCCATGTTTAACCCTTTAAAACATGTATTCTCTGAAATAAATCTTTGAAAATACAAGCTCTATTATGGCATACACGTATATGGTATCGTCATACTATTGACTTGCAAGTCGTAGCTCTGAGCCATTAATAGCTTGTTACAATTCTCTTCTTTCAAAACATAAGGTTTGGGACCACCATATCAATAAATCATTTCAAAGAACTCTTTCTTAAAACTCATGTAAACATATGCGAGAAACTCTCTTTTTCAATATTTCAATTACATAAGTTGGTCATTTCAAAGTTCTCAATCATGTGCAATTCTTTCTCTTTTAAACAAGGATACAGTTATATCAAGAAACTCTCTCTCGTCATCTCTAAATCATTTTCAAATACTATGATATTAAGAAAAACCACTTTCAAACCATTAAACATGCATTTCAAATCATTCCTGACAAGACCATAAACTTCAATTCACCATAAGAGAGGGACTTCATAATTATGCTCTCAATCAATCTTAAAAACTCAACTTCATACATATACATATGAATATAAATCAATTGACGTGGAAAGTCCTAAAGGCCAAATCAATAATAGCGTTGAAACATTCAGAATGCACAATTTAAAACATAGATTCCAAAACCCCTTTATAAATTCATGCTTGATAAACCTTAAATCATATTCAAGTGTTTCCATAAGCCCATGTAGTTTTAGGATAAACCCCACGTACCTTAGGTTATGAATTTTGGATGAACCTTTGCTTTTGGGATTCTACTTGTGTTTCTAATGGATGATTCTTGAAACCCTCAGATTGGGAATTCCAGTTCTTGAATCAATTTCGAGAATTGGCGGTCAAATCTTGAGTTCCCTTAAATTTTTGGGTTGAAATCCTAAGGAGTGTTCTTGATGAATTTTGAAGAAAATATCAATAAAGTGTAGATTTGGGAGTATAATCCTGTGTTATGGATAAAAAGGGGTGGGGAAAATGACTAAATTGCCCCCTTGGATGCGGATTTTAAAAAAACTGAAATAACTGGGCATCAACGCGAGAGGTGACATGGTGCATCAATGCCATTGACATGATACCTGACGCGTTGGACCCTAATTGCACCAAGCCTCAGTACTTTTGCTTGGTAGTTTCTGCACAAAATTGACCAACGCGATGGGCGATGCGGCGCGCCAAGATCGCGTTGGTCTACTATTTTGGGACACAAAGCAAGGTCTAAGCGCAGACCAAAAAATTCAAAACTTATCCAAGATATACTATCGACTTACCCCATCGTGAAACAACTTAAAAATTGACTATCGGAGGTCTGAAAAGTCATAAAATAACTCTTCAAAGATTTGGAGCTCAAAATAAGACTAAGTCCTTTTGACACTTAGAAAAATTTTCAAGTTTTCAACTCTATAATCATGCTACTAGGAGATAACACATGGAGGACTTTTGTGGGGTGTTACATTATCCCCCCCTTAGGATCATTCATCTCCAAATGATGACGTGGAACACAGACAAGCACGATTTCAAGTATACTAAGGGCATAGAAAGAACAAGGCAAAGATTGTACCTTTCGTTTCGTCATCCACTTGATCAAAAAGGTTTGGGTATCGATTCCGCATATCATCTTATGATTACTAAGTAGCTTCTTCAACTTTTTCTGATTTTTTCACAACACCTTAACCGAAACTATTTCCTTACTCCTCGACTTCCGAAACTGATGCTCTAGAATAGCAACAGGTTCCTCCTCGTAAACCAAGGAGTCTTTCACATTGATCTTTTCTATAGCCAACACTAAAGAATGATCTCCAATACACTTCTTCAGCATGGATATGTGAAATATGGGATGGACGAAAGCCAGACTTGTGGGAAATTCTAACTCATAAGCAACCCTACCTATCCTTCATAGAATCTGATATGGCCCTATATATCGAGGAATCAACTTTCCTTTTTTCCCAAATCGCATAAATCACTTCATAGGAGAGACTTTGAGAAACATCCAATCACCAACCTCAAATTCTAACTCCCTTCTTCAAATATTAGCATAGGATTTCTGTCGACTCAGAGCTATTTTGAGTCGTTCTCTAATGATTTTTACTTTCTCCATTGCCTGATGAACAAGATCAGGCCCAAACAACTGTATTTCACCCACTTTATACCAGCCTATTGGTGATCTATATCTTCTCTCATTTAATACCTCAAAAGGAGCCATCTTAATACTAGCATGGTAGCTATTATTATACGCAAACTCCATTAATGGCAAGTGATCAACCCAACTACCTTTAAAATCGATCACACA
The DNA here is from genome assembly GCF_002878395.1 of Capsicum annuum. Taxonomy (NCBI): domain Eukaryota; kingdom Viridiplantae; phylum Streptophyta; class Magnoliopsida; order Solanales; family Solanaceae; genus Capsicum; species Capsicum annuum. Next base: position 64,819,746 of record NC_061111.1, read on the forward strand.
GGCCCTCAACATATCCTCAAGTGTCTTAATGGTGCGCTCATCTTGCCCATCTATCTGAGGGTGGAAAGCCGTACTCAGGTTCACTAGGGTACCTAAACCCCTCTAAAAGGATCTTTAAAACTGCAAAGAGAATTACATATCTCAGTCAGATACGATAGATACAGGTGCCCCATGCAAACGAACTATTTCCTCAAGTTATATCTTAGCATAATTGTCTCCTGAATAATTAGTCCTCACGGGAAAAAGTGGGCTGACTTGGTCAATGGTCTACAATTACCCAGATAGAATCAGACTGGTTTCGAGACCTCAGGAGTTCCATAATAAAATCCATATTGTTCATCTCTCACTTCCATAGAGGCAAGGATATCTCCTGGGAAGTACCACCTAGCCTCAAATGTTCCACTTTAACTTGTTGGCAATTCAAACACTTGGAAACAAAGTCAGCCATATCACGTTTCATATTATTCCACCAATATATAGTTTTAAGATCATGGTACATTTTAGTAGAGCCTGGGTGAACAACATACCTCGAAGTGTAAGCTTCGTCAAGGATCCTCTCTCACAGACCATCCACATTTGGAAAACACAACCTACCTTGGTATCTCAAAATTCCATCACCACCAATTTCAAAAGACATCACCTTCTGTTGACCCACATCCTTCTTAATTTGCATCAAGATGGGGTCTTCGGCCTGCTTTTCTTTAATTTCAGCACAAAGGGAATAATTCCTACCTCATGAACAACTACTCCCCCATTCTCGGAATCTAAAAATCACACTCCTAGAGTTGAAAGTTGGTGAATATCCTTCACCATTTCCCTCTTCCCTTACTTAACATGAGAAGGACTTCCCGTAGATAATATGCTAAGCGTGTCGGCTACCACATTTTCCTTGCCTGGATGATAGTGCAGGATCATGTTATAATCCTTCAAAATCTCCAACCAATGCCTCTGCCTGAGGTTCAATTCTTTTTGCGAGAAAATATACTGTAAACTCTTGTGGTTAGTAAATATATCAACACGTACTCCATAAAGATAGTGCCACCATATCTTAAGTGCGAATACCACAATCGCTAATTCCATGTCATGTGCAGGGTAATTTCTCTCATGCACCTTCAACTGCCTAGATGCATAAGCTACCACCTTACCGTGATGCATAAGAACACACTTATGTCCCACACGAGATGCATCAAAATACACAAAAAAATCCTCTGTACCTTTTGGAAGAGTCAAAATAGGAGCAGTTTTCAACTTGTCTTTCAACCTCTAAAAACATCCTCACAGGAGTCAGACCACATGAACTTGACCTTTTACTGAGTCAGCTTATTAAGTGGAGCCACTATGGAAGAAAAACACTCTACAAACCTTCTGTAATACCCTGCCAAACCAAAGAAGCTCCGAATGTCAGTTGGAGTCGTAGGTCTGGGCTATTTTCTCACTGCCTCAACCTTTTAGGGATCAACCTTAATTCCTTTACTAGACATAATATGCCCCAAGAAAGCAATAACACCATGCCAGAATTCACATTTGAAAAATTTTGCATACAACTTATGATCTTTGAGAGTCTGAAGGATAATTCTGAGGTGATTGGCATGGTCCTCCTAACTTATAGCATAAATGAAAACTATGACTAACAGATCTTGAAACTGACGAAATTCCCTATCCATTAAGAACATAAAAGTTGTAGGGGCGTTAGTCAATCCGAAGGACATGACTAAGAATTAATAGTGTCTGTATCGGGTTTGGAAAGTTGTTTTAGGAATATCTGACTCTCTAAACTTCAACTGATGATATCCCGAACGAAGGTCTATCTTAGAAAAACATCTAGCATCCTAAAGCTAGTCAAAAATATCATCAATTCTGGAAGGGGATATTTGTTCTTGACAGTGACCTTATTCAGTTGACGATAATCTATACACATACGGAGGGAACCACAGTTCTTACGCACGAATAGCACAGGTGCACCCTAAGGAGAAACACTAGGGTAAATAAAGCCTTTGTCAAGAAAATCTGATAGCTGCTCTTTGAACTCTTTCAACTTTGTAGGAGCTATTTTATATGGAAGAATAGAAATGGGACGGGTATCTGGCAAAAAATTAATACCAAAATCTGTCTCCCTATTGGGTGGTACCGCTGGAAAAATTTGCGAGAAAGACTTCTGTAAATTCATTTACCACAGGGACTGACTGAAGAGAAGGACTCTCAATATTAGAATCTTTTACTCAGGTCAAATGATATAGACAACCTCTGGAAAAAATCTTACAGGCTCTAAGGTAAGATATAAACTTCCCTCTATGTGCTAATGAATGTCCCTCCCACTCTATCACTGGCTCATTCAGAAAGGAAAAAGTAACCTTTCAAGTTCTACAGTCTAATATGGCATAGCATGAATGGATCCAATCTATTCCTAAGATAGCATCAAAGTCAACAATCTTAAGCTTCTGCCACAGTGTCCCAACTATAAACAGACACAACATAATTTTTATACACCCTCCTAGACACAACAAAATCACCCACCGAATTGGAAATAGAGAAAGGTTCTGCAATTACATTGAGCTCAAACCCAAAACCGATGACCACATATGGGGTCACATAAGATAGGGTAGACCCGGGATCAATAAACATATATACATCATGATAGAAAATTTGTAACATACCCATAACCACGTTTGGTGAGGCTTCTTCCTCTTGGCGGTTTGTCAAAGCATACAATCGGTTGCGACCGATTTTGGTATATGAAAGGGCGCCCTTGGGCGGCGGTGGCAGAGCGGAGGAATTAGCTTGTGACTTAGCTCCCTTAATATTACCTCTCGCTGTTAGAAAATCTCTCTTGATATAGCCTGGCTGACCGCACAAATAACATACCATGGCGCCAAACTAACATCTTCCTCGATAATTCCTCCTATATCATCCACAATGCGGGTATGATCGAGGAGTATGAGCTACACTCCCCTGAGACTGCGTACCCTGCACTCTCAGCCTATGACTAGACTAAAAATTCTAGAATTTCTGATCAGCTGGAGGTTTGGACACTGGAGCGCTGGCTGCGAACTGAGCATTACCCTAATTTTTTTTCTTCTGCCACACACTCCCCCAATTACCATCCTATTGCTAACTATAATTCTGGTCTGCTGGTCTATCCCTCTTGGCTTTCCTATCCTTTTCCCTTATCTTAGCTATCTTTTTCTTCTGATCCTCTACCGGGTGTATGTTGACTGACAGTATGGAGAAGTTCATATCTCTGTACAGTATGACCTCCTTGCATTCTAGAACCAAGTCATCAAAAAGACCGAGTGCAAATTTCCTCATTTGGGCTCACATATTTCCTTCCAACTTCATATCAAAATAGGCTAGTTTGTTAAACCTCAGAGTGTACTCCTTGACACTCATTTTTCCTTGCTTTAGATTCATGAATTGTTCCGCTTTGGCCTCCCTCAGCTCTTGAGGAAAAATTTGATCTAGGAAGGCTTTCATAAATTTTCTCCACACTGAAGGCTCGGTATTCTCACCCTTTGAATCTTCCTACTCATTATACCATTGTTTTGCCACATCCTTCAGTTGATACGCTGCCAACTCCACACCTTCAAATTTATTCACGTGCATAACTCGAAAAATCTTTTCCAACTCATCAATGAAACCTTCAGGGTCCTCTTCAACTTTCAAGACAGTGAACACGGGTGGGTTCAATCTCATGAATTAACCAACCCGAGTACTTTTAGACATGCCAGATACCGAACCTACATCTTCAGACCGAAGGGTCTGAGAGGCTACCAGTTGTACAATCATATAAATGGGCTACCAAAAGTCAGCATTCAAAATGTCCCTATAAGAAGGCTGGACAGTTAACATTTATCCTCGGGGCCCAAGTGGGACTGATGGGGACTGGAGATACTCCTAGAGTAGGGAAAAATTCTGAAGTGTGGGCTCTGTTATGGGTCCACATTCCATAGTTTTGACGGACCTCTTCTACTTGAGTATTCTGTTCGTTGATTCTATGGTGAGGCATAGTGATTTTCTAAAAGATAAGAGATCATTGATTAGGGGACATACATACTCTATGGCACGAATTAAGTCATGAAAGAAGTGAGACATTTATAAATGCCTAGTAGCCTCGTGCTTTTAAGTTTGGTGCGCTACACACTAATAAACAAGACTCTACCTGACGCAATTTTGCAGACACCCTGGACCATGAACCATTCTCTGATACCAAGTTTTTTATGACCCGAACCGAGGCCCTGGCCATGACGAGCATTCCGAACCATGAAGGACCAGATGCCCATCTCTATCTGGTATTCATGTACAATATTCATATAAATAAAGAAGGTACGGAAATACAACTTAATACGGAATCATAGTCTTACTCTAAACTCAATTTAATGATAAAGATTTATAATCTAACAAGTCTAGACAACTTCTAAACCTATCTGCGAAATCTCTATTACATGCTAGAATGACCACTGTCTGAATCTGGGACAAGGTCCCCAGTGGACCCAAATCAAAATAAATAACATAGTCTGAAATAAACAGGCTTTCTAGAATAGAGAAAGTTTACCACTACGAAGTCTCTTCCCTTTGATATATTTACTGCTTAGCCGGACATCTAGATTAAGCCTCAAACCCTAAAAGGTAGGGGGTCAATACAGTTGTACTGGTATGCAGAGCAAATCCAAAATAATAATTTTTATTCAACCTATATTAGAGAAATTTAAAACAATTCATAAATATATCATATGGTAAGAATCACATGGGCATATTTAAAAGACTCTATAAAATCATATGAACTCTATGACACATCTTTATTTTACTTCTGTGCTAGGTAGTGTACCCTTCAACTCTAAAATTCCATGGGCAATATGGAATCTGCCATTAACTCGACATCCAAGCCCCCAACTCGAGTTTTCTGCAAGGGTCGGAGTCTCTGTCTCTACTATGCCACAGGGCCCTCGCCAGCGTACAATAATAATATACCCGTATCGGCAAAACACGGTTTTAGGCAATGAGTTAATTGACTCTTTCCTTCTTTGGGTAACCACCTAACCCTCTTTAAGCCCATTTTTAACTCTTTAAAACATGTATTCTCTAAAATCAAACTCTGAAAACGCTAGCTCTATTATGGCATATGTTTATATGGTATCATCATACCATTGATTTGCAACTTGCATCTCTGAGCCATTAATAGCTTATTATAATTCTCTTCTTTCAAAACATAAGGTTTGGGACCACCATATCAATAAATCATTTCAAAGAAATCTTTCTTAAAACTCATGTAAACACATGCAAGAAACTCTCTTTTTCAACATTTCAACTACACAAGGTGGTCATGTCAAAGTTCTCAATCACGAACAATTCTTTCTCTTTTAAAAAGAATATAGTTATATCAAGAAACTCCCTCTCATTATCTGTAAATCATGTTCAAATACTATAATATTAAGAAAAACCATTTTCAAACCATAAAACATGTATTTCAAATCATTCCTAACAAGATCATAAACTTCAATTCATCACAACAGAGAGACTTCATAATTATGCTCTCAATCAATCTTAAAAATTCAATCTCATACATATACATATGAGTATAAATCAATTTAATGGGAAAGGCCTAAAGGCCAAATCAATATTAGCATTGAAATATTCAGAATGCATAATTTAAAACATAAATTCCAAAACCCCTTTATAAATTCATGCTTGATCAACCTTAAATCATATTCAAGTGTTTCCATAAGCCCATGCAGTTTTAGGATAAACCCAAAGTACCTTAGGTTTTGAATTTTTGATGAATGTTTGCTTTTGGGATTCTACTTGTGTTTCTAATGGATGATTCTTGAACCCCTCAGATCGGGAATTCCAATTCTTGAATCAATTTTGAGAATTGACGGTCAAATCTTGAGTTCCCTTAGATTTTTGGGTTGAAACCCTGAGTGTTCTTGATGAATTTTGAGAAAAATATCAATAAAGTGGCAATTTGGGAGTATAATCCCGTGTTAAGGAGAAAAAAACGGGGGGGAAAATGACTAAACTGCCCCTTGGATGTGGATTTTAAAAAAACTGAAACAACTGGGCTTCGACGTGATAAACGATGTGGCAGGTCGATGCCATCGATGCGATACCTGATGTGTTGCGCCCTAATCATGCCAAGCCTCAGTACTTTTGCTTGGTAGCTTCTGCATACAATTGACCAACGCAATGGGCAACGTGGGGCACCAAGATCGCAATGGTCCACTATTTTGGGACACCAAACAAGGTTTAAGCGCGGCCCAAAAAATTTAAACCATGTTCAAGATGTACTATCAACTTACCCCATCGTGAAAAAGCATTAATATTAACTATTGGAGATCGGAAAGGTCATAAAATAACTCCTCAAAGATTTGGAGCTCAAAATGAGACTAAGTTCTTTTGACACTTAGAAAATTTTTTCAAGTTTTCAACTATATAATCATGCTACTAAGAGATAACACATGGAGGACTTTTTTGGGATGTTACAAGAGTGGACAAAATTTTTGTTGTCTTGCCGCGTGTTGTATGTATTTACATGCCAAAAAATGACACCACAACTTGTCTATTGACAAGGAGGAAATGCTTCTAGGAGAGAAGTCCAAGCATCATAAAAGGATAGGGATAAAGTAAATCATCAGTAAAAATGGAAAGACCAGGGTCATTTAAAAGAACACGTCCACAGTGAAGAAGCTGCTTCAAGAAACATGAAGTGCTATAAGGGATTTAGACAACGAAAATGTGGGAAATGGGTAGCAGAGATCTGAGACAAAAGAAAAAACACTGAACATTGGTTAGTCACTTTTGGCTCTACTAAAGAAGCTGTGTTGGTGTATCACAAGTCAGCCATTGAAATAAATGGTTCTAATGCTTTGGCAAACATCCTAGAGTCACCACCGAAGAAAATCAACCCCAAAAAGACAGAAGATGGATCCATAGTTTAGTTAAACTTGATTGGTTCAGCCTTCCATAGGCAGTTCAACTTCATTGATTGGGATGTTCTTACAGCATGTACAATGGATCTGTTATTGCTTTAATTCATTGCAAAATGTAGCATGATTTTGTTAATCGAGCTTGTACTTCATTTCAAAAATTCTCCTTTTTTACAGTTCATTTCTAGATTTGAATATTATTACGGTGCCAAGGAAAATAATAACTTAGCCAGGAGGTGTGTGAGGTTGACCGTAGTGGGTTTGGGGAGGGTAGAGGTCAGCCAAAAGAAGTACACTATTACCAAGTCTAATACGGAAAAGCAGAAAAATCTTCCACCAAATTTTTAAAAAACTGATGAAAGTTACGAGCTCCTACAAACATCCATCGGCTTCTAAACCTGCTGCTGCTACTGCCCAGCAAAGAAGAAGCCTTTGTAATATGGATGCAAACTTAGGAGATTAAAATTACAATGAGATCTGAATCGATATAAAATATTAGGTGATTTTTTTCAATGTACTTGAGTTTCGGAATGCATAATTGCAAGAAATAAAGTAATATTGCTTTTAGCTAAAGATAATTAAAAGTAAGGATACCTAGATATATCCAGAAAAACTAAGACCAAAGAAACATTGTTATGGACTTTTGCATCATTACAAAAGAAGAAAACACATTTCTTGGTGAAGACAATGCTGGGAGTAATTAATAACGAGAAAGTACAATAAAATAGCATATCATCTCTTAAATCCTAGCATTATCTATGGATGAATATGTTGGATTCATGTAGTTGATTTTCATTTGTGAAGTGTATCTTGGTGGTGGCTTGATTATGTTTGTCACGGCGTCAGCACCTTTCATTTCAATGAGAGTCTCTTCATAAGGAAAAGCAGCTACTTCAGCAGTATTGAATGTTCCTATTCAGATTGGATCTTTAGTACCTGGGAATCGAACCTCTGCCACCCACTTGCCTGGCTTTCTTTGTCTAAGCCCTTTGTACCTTTTCACCTTTTTCTTGCGGTAGCTTAAGATCTCTCATTAAGGAATTTTCAATTGAAATCATCTCAGTGTTTTTATTCTTAACAATGGGTACCTCTTCACATGCCTTTTCATGTATCTTGATTTGTTTCCTTTGGCCTTCCTTCTTCATCAGTAGACAGCTTCATTGGATCGCAACCCGAAAAGAGAGTTACTCCCGGTCTAGGCAAGATAGAGGAACTTCCTCCGATTTGATCGGTCAATTTTCCCATAGGAATATCTTTTGAGCGCTTTCTGAAGACCTCATTTTCCCATGCTCTTCACTGAATGCCATGACTTTACGAAACGAGAAAACTACAAAAAAATGTTAAAAGATGTTAACTTTATTTATGATAAGAAATTCTTTCTTTATTTCTACATATAAAAATATTCATCAAATATTTTATCAAAAAAAGGTAATTGTACACTAGTTCTTCATTAATTTCTAGGGGAAATCTAAATAGTAATCTAAACAAACAAGCAAATTCAAAACATAACTCCCGACTTCAAAAATCACGTAATATCATATCTATCCATATGTATAACAACACACCCGGATGTATCTATCGTCTTTCAACTTTGAAAAATATATACATACTTAAAAATATACTCACATTTCACATAGAGATCACACAAAAA
>NC_061111.1:64831316-64842016 GCF_002878395.1 Capsicum annuum
TTCTAAACCTTATGGTGATAAAATTAGATTTACCCCCATTGCCCATATTTTTGCAAAAACAATGAACGTATAGTGACTCTAAAAAACCTTAATGGATTTTTCAAATGTACTTATTATATCACTTTGGGAGATTCTAAACCTTATGGTGATAAAATTAGATTTACCCCCATTGCCCATATTTTTGCAAAAACAATGAATGTATAGTGACTCTAAAAAACCTTAATGGATTTTTCAAATGTACTTATTATAAGCCATCAAAATGGTTGGGCTAATGAGTTAACGAGTTTATAAAATTTTATGGAATGATATGTATGACTTGCAAGTCTTGATATGATGATACCAACTAAATGATTGCACCTACGAAAGGTTTATATTTTGTCAAATGTTTAATGTTCATGAAAATATTATAAATGGGCTTAAAGAGAATTATGTAGTTTAACGATAAGGTGTATGTCCTCGTGACCAAACGGTTGAAATCTATGTTTAGATGACATAGGGATGGTTCACTTCTTAACAAGATGACCTTTTGATTTTCCACTAATAGGATGATATTATGGCCATGGTGATGTATATCTCAGTCCAAGTAGAAAATATGGATTGAGGCACCGACAGTTGGGGACAAACCAAACTCATATAGCTCATGAGTTATATAATATTGGTGATACTTCCTAGTACAGAACTAAAAATAACAAATGTTATGTCTTATACATTAAGTTACTTTCCTTAATTTGTTCTCACGACTTATGTTCAGTTATACTTGCTTTATGAAATATTTTGTACCTTCCCCTGGGTTGCATACCAGTATTCGTCGTACTAGCCGTTTTCAGACGCTACAATATTTCATGATTTAGATTAAATAGTATTTTATCATAGTACTATGTTGCAATAGGATTCTTCAGGACAACTTAAGCAAGTGGTAAGCCCTCCATATTCTGGAAGTTATATGATTTTCCTTAAATTAGACTTTGATAATCTATTTTATGGTATCATCGGGGCTATGTCTCGACTTAGATTTTTCAGTACCAAGTTTGAGGCTTCATACACATATACAATTGATGTCATAACATTTTATTTCAGGTTTGGATAAATTACGTTTACATTTAAGTTGGATTTCAACTTATTGGGTCTTTTCTGCAAATTTTAATATACTGTTCATGATGATATACTAAAAAATAAACCTATGACCGTTAAGTACTTTCAACAAATTGGTTTCACAATGCATTCTCTTAGAACAATTTCCAAAAGTCACTACATATACATACTTATATAACTTTAAATCTGGTTAAAATCGTAAAAACTATGCCCATGAGATTAAGGATAGCCCCACGTACCTTATGCTCCTTGAATTGGGAAAGAAACACTATTCTTGAAGGTTCTTGAACTTGGGAAACTTAGATTCTTGATTGCTTGGGGAAAAAGAAATTGAATTTGTTTTTGGGAAAAGGGGAGGGGTTTTTCTTGAGAGGGATTTGGAGAAGAATTGCAAATAACAACCTAAAAGATGCCCCAAGTCGTGTTATGGATGATTCGGTTAAGGAGGGAAAAGGCCCAATTGCTCCTAAATTATTAAATCAAAAAAATTGGATGCAACTGCATCTTATCGGGGTAGCTTACGAGTTCTTATGAAAATGATCATAACTTTTCGGTCGGGTATTAGATTAAGGTGAAATTGGTATTGTTGGAAAGATAATTCAATTATATACAATTTAGTGGGGCTTGAGATGAAAAATTCCATATATATCAAAATATATACACATTCAAAGTTGACCCTTGTAGAATCAAATACATAAATTTGGCTGAATCAAAGGCTCTTAGCTCATCTTTGTTAAGTGATTCGTATGACATTTTTCACCTTATAATCACTTCAAACACTAGTATAAGGATCATTACACATGAATTTAAATATAAGTCATGGGATTAGAGTTTACATACATAGGAATGATAGTTCGATTCTAGCTTAAAAATGAGGGGTGATACATTATCTCTCCCTTGTGATCATTCATCCCCGAATGATGGGTAATAACTTATTGAAGCTCTAAAAGTATTAAATAAATAACGTAACCTCACATTGAACATTTTTCCTCAAAAAATATGCAAAGGAATCAAACGAGCATCATGATATACCCTAGTGATCGTGTAAGCACGAAGCGCGAGATAATAAGAATTGACATAGACATGACATTGCACATGAGTTCCAAGGATTATAGCCATCACAACATAAGGCATGAGTATATTTTGTGATAATAGACCTGATTTACATTGGTACAATCATGAAATAAAATTTTGCGGGAGATAAAAATAGAAGCATTCTCTACCTTACAAGATTATGAGATATCACTGTTTAGGACTGACACTCTCTTAGGGGTCACCCGATAGTTTAGGACTGAATCCCTAGTCCTTAGGGACATCATATTAGTGGATCCATACAACCATTATTGGTACCCATGGCATGGTACTGACACCCTTCCAACTAGGGTTACAGGTTGGACCCCAATTTGATCAGATTGGGGCATATCAGTTAGTTGATACCTCCTACAGTATCAGTAAAGTATTCAATATAAGTTTAGTTCAGGATTGCTTGACCAAGTGTACATACATTCATTTGTTTAGTTATACAATTTACAGTCTTTCAGATTTTAGACTTATTTTATATTACATATTTATGTTTGGTCTTGCATTCTCAGATATCACAATTTTCATGCATTCATGTTCAGTTATCTCGTGCTATAAAGTTAGTGCTTATTTCATAGGCATAGTACCCTATGTATATTAGCCTAGCCTCATCTCATATACCAGTACATTCCAAAACTGACCACTTATTCTTTTTTGCGCTATGATGTCTTATATCATAGGTTTAGAAGAATAGTTTCTCAACCGCAATTAGACAACTCAACATAATCTAATAGCCTTAGTGGTAAGTTCCCATCCATGGAGGATATGTTATGATTATTCAATTATTCTAGTATTTCATTTTACTTAGTCAGTCGAAGTTAGTTGGGGGTCTGTCCCATCAACTCCTCAATTAGTTTAGAGGCTTTCAGACATGCAGACAGAATAGTAAGACAGCCAATTAGTTACTTTCAATTCTTATTAGTTGTTTCAGATATTTATATTTCGCAATTCATTATTTAGATACATATTTCTTTTTTAGATTATCTTCCGCATATGTGTTATATTCATATTTTATTCAATGCTCACAACAGGTACCAACTCATGGGTTAGCTTGTAGTCACTTGTGACCGTAAGCATAGTTGTCGCGACTAGGTGGTAGCCTCAGGTCTTGACAAAACTTGATATCAGAGCCTAAGTTTTTAAAGTGTCCTAGGGAGTATGAAACCTATGTTGACTAGAGTCTTGTGCATGGGGGTGAAGCGTTCCACACTTATGGACAAAAGGCTATGAAATATTTTAGAAAAAGATTCACTTCCTTTTGTATTCATGTCGTGTGAATGAGCATGACCTTTATTTAAACTCTATTTCTGACTTATTTTTCATTCCGTTTATAGACTATGCCTCACAAAAGAAAGAATGAAAGAAGGGATAGGGACCATCTTGCACCTTCGCTTGTTTAGGAAGATCATGAGAATTTCTCTCACGCCGAGTTCAGAGATGCTTTCACTACCTTAGCTCATTCATTAGCAGCTCAGAACAACCAGTAAGTTATTTTCCTATCTAACCAAGTGGCAAATACAGTTGCAACTAGGACTCGACATTTCACCTAAATGAATTCCCCCTTGTTTTCGAGATCTAAGTCTGAGGAGAATTTTCAGGAGTTTCTTGATATGGTTCAAAAAGTGATAGATTTTACGGGTGTCACTTTGAGTGAGAGTGTAGAGTTGGCTGCATACTAGTTGCAGGATGTAGCTCACACCTGGTGTAAGTAGTAAAAGGAGGATAGGGGTGTTGAGGTAGGGCCTGTAGAGTGGGAGGTATTTTCCATGACTTTCTTAGACAAATTCATTCCCTTAGAATTGAGAGAAGCTAAGGTAAAGGAGTTCATTAACGCGACATAGGTTAGTATGAATATGAAAGAATTCTCGCTTAAGTTCACTAAGTTAGTATGGTATGCTCCTTTGATATTGGCTGATAATAGGTCTAGAATGAGTAAATTTGTTTCTGGTGTATCGCAGGAGTTCATTAAATTGACCAGGGCAGTATGAGTGCGAAGGAATACTCAATTATGTTAAATAAGTTGGCGAGGTATGCTCCTTCGATTGTGGCTAATAATAGGTATAGAATGAGTAAGTTTGTTTCTTGTATATCTGATAGTGTGGTCAAGGAGTGTCGGACTTCTATGTTGATTAAAGATATAGACCTATCTAGGTGCATGGTTCATGCTCACCAGAATAAGGAATAGAAGCTTAAGGAGAAAGAGAGAGAGAATAAGAGGGCAAAAGTATGTAGTTTTAACTTTTCTCAACCGAGGTCAGAGGATGGAAACTATTCTCAGATCCATAAGAAATTCTCAGTTTTAGCTCCATCTTTAGCTAGTGCGCCATTTCTAATGTTCGGGAATGATAGTTAGGATAGAGAACCCACCTCTAAGTCATAGGGTAGCGTGAACAGTGGTTGTATAAATTAGGTTTGTAGAAAATATGGCAGGAATCTTCAGGGTCTATTTAAGGCTGGTAGTGATGTGTATTTTGGGTGTGGCAAGCTAGGCCACAGGTTTAGAGAGTGTCCAGTAGTTTCTCATAGGGGAAAGGATTTACGCCAACAAGGTCAATCTAATTTGTCATCAGCTCTAGCACCAATGGTCAGTTCCAAAATATATTGGATGCACTCTAGTCGTGACAGGATTAGGAAAGCTCTTCTGACGTAGTTACGGGTACGTTACAAGTATTTCATCTACATACTAAAGCTTTATTATACCCGGAGCTTCACTCTTCTTTGTAACCCCCTATTTAGTAGTCAATTTTGGTGTTAGTCCTGAATCTTTAGTCAAACCTTTCTCAGTGTCTAGTCTAGTAGGTAGCTCCACTGCAGCCAGGCAGGTATACAGGAACTATTCAATTATAGTGTCCTAGAGAGTTACCTCAGCAGATCTTATGGAGTTAGAGAAGACTAACTTTAATGTCATTCTCAACATGGATTGCCTCAACTCATGTTATTCCTTAGTTGATTCCAAAAATATAGTCGTTCAGTTTTAGTTTCCCAATAAACAAGTCATTGAGTTGAGGGGTAGTACCTCTGTGCTTAGGGGTCAGATTGTTTCTTATCTTAAGGTGAGAAAAATTATATCTAAGGGGTGTGTTTACCATCTTATTTAATTCAAAGACTCTGGTTCTAAGACTCCAAGTCTCAAATCCATTTAGTAGTAAGGGAATTTCTAGATGTATTCACTGAAGATCTCCTCGGAGTTCCTCCTAAAAGGAAAATTGTATTCGAAATAGATCTCCTTCCAGATACCCAGTCTATCTCTATTTTGCCCTAAATAATGGCTTCGACTGAGCTTAGAGAATTAAAAGAACAGTTGAAAGATATCTTAGAGAAGATATTCATCAGACCCAATGTTTCTCCATGGAATGCTCTAATCGGTTTCATGTGTAAGAAAGATGGTTCTCTTAGAATGTGCATCGACTACCGTCAGTTGAACAAAGTCACAATTTAGAATAAATATCCACTCCCCAGGATTGATAAATCATTCGACCAACTTTAGGGTGCCAGTTATTTCTCTAATATAGACCTAAGATCCGGCTACCATCAGCATAAAGTCAGAGAATATGACATTTCGAAGACAACATTCATAAGTTGGTATGGTCACTTCGAATTCCTTGTTATGTCTTTTGGACTAACTAATTCCCCTGCAACTTTCATAGACTTGATGAACAGAGAGTTCAAGCAGTACTTGGATATGTTCGTCATAGTCTTCATTGATGATATTCTTCTCCATTCGTGTAGTGAAAATGATTATGCAGACCATCTTAGAATTGTATTCCAGACTCTTAGCGCCCATCAGTTGTTAGCCAAATTCAGTTAGTGCCAGTTTTGGATAAGATTAGTAGTTTTCCATAGCCATATTGTCTCTGATGATGGCATTTGAGTTGACCCTTAAAAGACCAAAGTAGTGAGAAACTGGCCAGACCCACCTTTCCATCAGATATCAGGAGTTTCTTGGGTTTGGATGGCTATTACAGACGGTTTGTTGAAGGGTTATCTTCTAATGCATCCCCATGCCTCTATTGACTCAGAAGAAAGTCAAATTTCAGTGGTCAGATTCTAGTAAGAAGAGTTTCCAGGAGTTGAAGACTCGACTCAATTCAACCCAGTATTGACTTTGCAAGATGGTTCAGATGGGTTTGTAGTTTACTGTGATGCTTCTAGAGTTGATCTTGATTGTGTATTGATGCATAGAGGTAGGGTCATAGCCTATTCCTCAAGATAGCTTAAACCCCATGAAAGAATTAGCGTATATAAAGATTTTCTTCACATACATTAATTATTATAATAATTTTATCATAGATTTTAAGAGTCATATTTTAGGATTTCTTTTTATGTATTGGTATAAAAAGAATGTATCATATTTTTAAGGAGTTTAAAAATCCTTTTTTATCATGGTGCTTTATTTCTTTTCATATACTTAGCAGTTAAAATTACAAATATAGTGATTTAAAAACTAGAGAAAATAAGTGAAAAGGAGATTTTATCTATTACAAGCTCCATTAATTAAGGGCAGAAAGTTCAAAACAACATTTCTAAGTTTTTTCATACTATTAATATATTAAAAATAAAGATAAAGATTATATATTAAGATTAAAGATATAAATGTTGACTCCTTTTTTTATTGGTCAACATATAAGATAAGAATGACATGTGAAATTGGAAAGTTTTTATGAAATACATCCAAGTATAAAACATTATTTATTTATATTTAGTTTCTTACCATTTCTATATAGTGATGATTGTTTTGTTGCTAAAGTTTTGAATTAGATAAATCACTATCAAAAGACAAAACATATAAAGGCAAGACGAAAGATTTGCATTACTAGTTTGTCTGAGTGCTTTTGAGTTTCTTTTGAAGGTATGTTCGATTTCAACTTCTTTATCTTTTATGGGCCACGAGTCATATTCTTGAAGCAACTTATGTGTGACATGTGAGTCTTTTTGTGCCTCTATAAACACATTTCATCAACTTATATGTGTAATGCTACTGCTTTAGGTGGGGAGAAATGGATTTCCAACCATTTATAATGTTTTTTTTTTAGTTTTATGTCTCTATTATAAAAAAAAACTCTTCAATTTTACATATAAATCATTATTTTATACGTAACAATCTTAAAAGACCATTTCTTCTATTTAATATGTATGAGAGAGAGATTTTATTTTCTCATTTTTTTTAGGTTGGTTTGTTTTTGAGCATTTTATTTATTGAACTATATGAAATCCATTGATGGATTTTTGACAAACTTATTAATGTGTTGAAAATTTTCTATTTTGAACTCAAGAGAATGATATATAAAAAATGTAGAGTTTCAGTGAGTGGGGGTAAATTTTACAATCATCAATTATGATAAGGTAAATGATAATAAATTTAGGGAGAAATGATTTTTTATACCATTACAAATTTCTTTTATTCTAGATATTTTTATAAGATATCTACATCAAAAAATTAATTTCTTCTAGTCAAATTGTAAAAAGATAAGAAATCTAATTTCCTCCGATCCAAAGAGAATTTAATATTTTTGAGAACTATAAAAAAATTATTATAAGTCACAATAACTTACAATTTAAAATATTTAAAAAATTGATGAAAAGAATATTGGTTAAAACTTGTTTGACTCTCGAAATTAGAAGGTGCCAAAAGAAGAGAATAATTTATTTTCTTTTTCTTTTTTTTTTCCATCAGTTTGGTTTTTGTTTGTTTATCTTTTTTTCCCTTTTATATTTCCTTCTAGAATAATCGGAAGAGATATAACGCAATCACTTCATATTAATAAAAGTTCATTAAACAATTTTATATAACATGTCGGATCTGATGGACTTCTCTTTCATGAAGCAATGGCCTCTAATGATGAGCATCACCAAAATGTGGCAGTTGAAAAACCCTCAAAAATTGAAAGAGTAGAAAAATCCATCAAAAAAGCGGGCAAAAGTTCGGTTGTCATGCCGCGTGTTGTGCGTATTTACATGACGGACAATGAAGCCACAGACTCGTCTAGTGACGAGGAGGAAATGCTTCAAGGAGAGAAGTCCCAGAGACCTAAGAAGTTGTGGATAAAGGAAATCATGATTGAAAATGGAAGGACTAGGGTGATTTCAAAGAAGAAATCCAAAGAGAAGAAGCAGCTTCAAGTAAACATGAAGAAATACAGGGGAGTTAGACAACGAAAATGGGGCAGGTGGGCAGCAGAGATCCGAGACAAAAGAAACAATACTAGACATTGGTTGGGAACTTTTGACACTGCTGAGGAAGCTGCTGTGGCTTATGATGAGGCAGCCATTGAAATAAATGGTGCTAATGCTTTGACAAATATTCTGGAGCCACCACAAAAGAAAATCAACCCCTGAAAGATAGAAGGTGGATCTATAATTTAGTTAAATTTGATTGATTCAACCTTCCGTAGGTGGTTAAATTTCATTGATTGTTAATGCTTTATTATTTTTCTGTACATTATTTTATGTTTTAAACTTTGTATGCTTGCTTTTGTTAAAAGGGCTAATACTTCATTTTTTATATTTCGCATCTTTACAGTTCATTTTGGTATTAGAATATATGAAGGCAAATAGTAACCCGTCTAGGAGGTGTGTGAGGTTAGACGTAATGGGTTTAAGAATGGGTAGAATTCGGACTAAAGAAGTACGCCATTATCAAATCCATTGAGGAAAACCAGAAAAATCTTCCACCAAATTTCAAAAAACTGATGAAAGTAATTAAGAGCTTCTACAAACTTCCATCGGCTTCTAATACTGCACTATCAAAAAAGAAGTCTGCTGCTGAGGCTAAGCCTAAAACACTGTCAAGCCGAAAGCAAAGCCAGCTACTAAGGATAACCTTGCTGCCAGGGCAAAGCCTAAGGCTGCTCCTGGTAATGCAAAGGCTGCCACTAAGACAGCTGAGGTCACAAAGGTTGCTATAGAAGGACTCCAAGTTGGAAAGATTCGCAGAATGCTGTAATAGCCAAAAAGGTGCCGGCTAAATAGGCACCTTCTAAGAGCGTGAAGTCACTGGTGAAGAAGGTTTCCACAAGGAGGGGGAGGAAGTAGAAGCTCCGAAATAGGGAATTTGCGTGTAGGGATAGAAAAACAGTCGCACTAAAAGAAAGATGAATGGTGAGCCTCTAGCAAGGGATTCAGGTTTTTGCCCATGAGATTTAAACAAAACAAAAATCTCCGACCCCTGAGTCATGTATTGTATTTATCCGCATTTGTAACAATGCGTACATATCTTCCCATATGTATCTATCATTATTTGACTTTAAATTAAACTATATATACATACTTACATTTCATTAAAGACATATTTATGTTACGTTCAACATCATATGTCACAAAATATAACTCACGTAAAATACTAGATCTGCTTTTCTGAATCTCCTCTAGTGTTTAGTTTTTTTAAGAGTAAATGCACTATTTTCACCATGAACTATACAGAAAATTGCTGAAACATACCTGAACTTAAGGAGGGTCTTAATACCCCCTAGACTAATTAAAACCATATTTTTGGAAACCTTAGTGCCTACGTAGCACATACGCGGAACATCAGTGAATCAACACACTGAAGGTCCACGTAGGCATACTTATGTGCCACGTAGGCTCTAAGGTTGCCAAAAATATGGCTTTAATTAGTCCAGGGGCGGTAGTAGGACCCTCCTAAAGTTAGGGTGTGTTTCAGCATTTTCGTTTATAGTTTAGGGTGGAAACAGAGCATTTTCTCTTCTTTTAATAGAAAAACTTCATCATACGAAGAAAAAGGTATGATGTCATACAGAAGTTTAAACAGTTCAAACAACAACTCAAAACCTCGAATATATATCTAAATTAGCGTAAGTTAGACATATAACATTTGTGTATTGAAACTCGCATATCAAGGAGAGATCAAATCAGAAAAATTTAATGAAAAGTTTGTCTATGAAAATCAAGGAACTGAAAAGTTACCTAGAATTAGGAAAGATTTGTCTATTAGGCTTTTCTTCATTCAGGAATTGTAAATGAAGGGAGAAAGAAAAGGATTATATTTATTCAAAAAACTTCATTTCTCGAACAATTTTTGACAAATGTTTAATTGAAAAAAACTATGTAGTACACAAGATGTGCTACAGATGGGAGACTGTCTAGAATTTATGGAGAGTTTGAGCTGAACATAGAATTGTGTCAGATTATACATTTTGTAAAGACTGTCAGGACGTTGTTCATGCCTAACTATCATACTTACAACTTCAAGAGTAAAAATTGTGTTGGAAAAGAAATTATAATCTGAAATTTGAATAGGACATCATGATTTTTGACCTAAATAACTTCTTGTTAGTAATTTGATATTGGTTTGTGTTAAAATAAGAGACAATATCTGGGAATTTTCTTCTCTTCTATATTCCTTGCCAATCACCTTTATTTATAGAAGCTACAAGCTAAAATCAATCTTCTCTTCTAAGCTAAACAATGAAACTAAAATACTAAAAAGACAAAGAAGAAGCTTCTCTTCTAGGCTAAAATAAAGGGACCCACTATTCTATATTGGCCCATGTTTATTTTGTCTAATATCC
>NC_061111.1:64845016-64846239 GCF_002878395.1 Capsicum annuum
TTGCTTCATCCCAACTTTTTATTATTTTTGAACTAAATGGTTCAGGTAATTTACTGAAATATAATTTCTTATTTCTTTACTTTCTTCTGTATTATATGCTCCTTTATTATAATATTCTTTAAATGCGCAAGTATATTCATCTATGTAGCACATATTACATATTGCTAATTTTAACATTAGATTACTATTTGTATCTTTCTCTTCATTTTGTTCTTCTTCTGTTGTTGTCATGCTACTAAATTCGTCTTTTATAGCTGTTTCATATTTTTTAAATAATTCTATAGGTGTTAATTTAGTTGTTGTTGTTGATGATGTTCCTTCTGTAGGCTTGTCAGTTCTTAATACTCTTTTACTATTTTCAGTTAGATTTAAAAACCATTATTTCACTGTTCCTATTAGTGTTCTTTCTATATATTCTGGTGCATCTATTACATTTATATTATTATCTAATAATTGTTTTGTCATATATTCTATCCATAATTGTATTATTTTTTCTGTATCTATTACACAATCTAAGTCTAAAAAGTTATAATTTTTATTAACTATTTGTTTTGGTGTCCATTTGTCATATTCATTCTTTAGATTATATCTTTTAAACTTATTCTTATAATATGTAGGTTTTCTTATTACTGATGTTCTAGGTATTATATTTTCATCTTCTTTTTTTATCAAGAGTGTTTACTTCCGTGTTTATATTTTCTAAGTTTTCTTCATTAATTACTTCTTGTTTTTCATTGATTCCTAAATTTTTTGTATTTGTTAAGATTTCTGTGTATGTTTCACTATCTTTCGAATCATAATTATCTGTTTCTTCAACATCTATTGTATTAATTTCTAATTACTTGGTTTCTATTTCTTTATTATCTATTTCTAATTTTTTTTTAAATTGATTTATCTCATTTAATAATTTTTGTTCTTTATCTTTTTCTTCTTTTTCTTTCTGTCTTTTTTCATACAGATCTTTTAGCATTTGTAGTTCTTTTTCTAATTCAGCAATTCTATTATTTTTAGTTTCATCTATTTTTTGTATTTCTTCTGTAGTTTGTTGTTTTATTTTTTCTATTTCCCTTTTTCTATCTATTTCTTCATTTTCTTTTTCTATTCTCACCATAGCTGTCAATTTATCTTCTAATTTTAATTCTTCCTTTTCTAACATTAAATGTAAATCTTCACCTATTTTCTTATACCTTCTACCTAAATTAGAAAACACTATTTTTATTTTT
>NC_061111.1:64846339-64910455 GCF_002878395.1 Capsicum annuum
AGTTTGTTGTTTTATTTTTTCTATTTCCCTTTTTCTATCTATTTCTTTAGTTTCTTTTTCTATTCTCACCATAGCTGTCAATTTATCTTCTAATTTTAATTCTTCCTTTTCTAACATTAAATGTAAATGTTCACCTATTTTCTTATACCTTCTACCTAAATTAGAAAACACTATTTTTATTTTTAATCCTTCGTGATTTTCATATGTTTTTTCGTCTATTATAAATTCTTCTTTGTTCATTTTTAATTTAATTGTTAATAGATCATGTTGGTATGTATATTCTAGACTATCTATTGTTGATTCTAAATTTGATATTTCTTCTTTTTGTGCATTTATTGAGTTTTTACTAACTTCGACAATTATGTTATATTGTAATCTTTCTATCCTTATTTTTAATTCTTTACGTTTTTCAGATATTATTTGCTTTAATTCTTTATATTTTTGTACGTTATTCATTTAAATAATTTTTTGGGGAATATCTAAATCTAGTTTTATCAAATAAGTCATAATTAATAAATTAATCAAGTAAATCCATATATATGAGGCTTCCGTATTTTTTAAATAACAAGGCTCTGATACCAATTGTAGGGGGGTGCGGATTAGGCGCGATAACTTTACTAGAAAATAAATACTTATTAGGTAACACAAAAATCAAGAATTTTTCCTGGTTCTTTGTTTGCTTTCTATTGCAGCTTTGGCACCTATGAAGTAGTGTGGGTATATATTGTTTCATTGGCACTTGGCATGAGGTGCATGTGGTGGCAGATATGATTTCTCTTGAGAAGTAATAGCTGAAATAATAATGTTTTGTCTATAACTCATCTTTGGGAAAGAATCATTTATTTTCTTTTTTCCAAAACAAATATTTACACATGTGGTGATAATTTTGTGTCTCAGTCTAAAATTAGTCCGTAAGTTATCACGACAAAAATTTAATACTTTCAATGATACCTATTTCCAAAAAAGGCATGAGAACAACAAATATGTCAAATAACTAATGAAAGTGTATAATTAGCTTTTCCTAGAACCAATCATCACGTGTAAAACTTTATCTCATTCCATATTGATTGATTGGTTGAAAGTCACAAATAATACAACAGGTTTTGTAAATGCAGTAAATGACACAATTTAGGGAGAAATGATCTTATAGTCCTTTGAAAATTATTTTTGTTCGATCTTTATTTTTAGATATAGAAAGGTCATTGTTTTCTATTCAAATTGTAAAAAGGCAGTAGATCTCATTTCCACCAAAGAAAATTCAATATTTGGGAACTATATAAAAATATAAGTGACAACAACTGACAATTCAAAATATTTAAAAGCCACCATAAGGAGAGTATTTTTTTCATTTTCTTTTTGTCAATATGATATGGGATCCGGTTATGGAGGGAGGTGATTAGATAGGATATGCTGTAGCTTCATATTAATAATGACATAATTTTATATAGAAAGGTGGGGACTTTGCGTATTACAGTAGAAGGTTAGTAACGAGTAGAGTGTTGTCTTGCCTTTCATCAAGGTTTACGGTTGTTGGTGTTTGTTGTAGTATTAGTCACATCCTTGTGGTTCTTGTTTTTGATATCCATTGTCTTGTATTGTTTATTGTGATTCAATTACCACATTATTTTGCTGTTGTTATTTTTTTTGGTGTAGGCTTTTCGCTCCTTTCCTTATTAAAGCTATGCTTTTTTCATTGTTTTCTTCTTCTTGTACTTGAATTTGTTGCACTTGGACCGAGGATCTCTTGAAAACAGCCTCTCTGTGGAATGATCCGTGCATGCTCTACCCTTCTTAAACCCCATTTATTGAAATTCATTATTGTTGTTAGGTATTTCATTCGGCAGTTCGTTATTTGCTTTTTTTTGTTCATTTTATTTGAATTCCCTTCTAGAAAAATTAGAAGAGAGATAATATGCAAGTCTGGTTGATGGACTGTTCCTACTTTTCTTGATCTATTTCATGAAGAAATGGCCTCTAAGAGTGAGACCCTAATGTGGCAATCAAGAAAACCATAAAAATTGAGAGAAACAAAAATCCACCAACAAAGTGGACAAAAGTTCTGTTGTCTTGCCACGTGTTGTATGTATTTACATGCTGGAAAATGACACCAGGACTCGTCTAGTGACAAGGAGGAAACACTTCTAGGATAGAATTCCAAGCGACATAAAAAGATATGGTTAAAGTAAATCTTCATTGAAATGGAAAGACCAGTGTCACAACCCGAGCCGGGGCCCTGGCCGTAACGAGCATCCCAAACTATGAAGGCCCGGGTGCCCCTTCTCTATTTGGTAATCATACACAACATTAATAAAATATAATAAATTAGAGGAAAAAAACACAATGGGGAAACAAGGTCACTATCTTTTTCTTTAACAGAACAATTAAAAAAAAAGAGTTCATGAAACATTCAAAACACCTGACACTAGTTTGTGAAATATCTAACAACTGAAAATGATATCTATCTGAAATCTGGGACATGGACCCCATTCGGAACATGAATCAAAATAAAATAACAATGACAAGTTTCATAATCAGGCCTTCCGAAGTAAGGGAGGCTCACCAACTGCAAAATTCTGACAAGTCAATCTACTGCTTAACAGAATCCCGGGACTATATCTCAGAAATTGAAATATAGGGGGTCAATACACATGTACTGGTACGCCAAGCAATCCAAAATAATATTTTTTTTTATACAACATAAGTGAGAGCAATTTGTAAAATACAATGCATGACATAATTTAAAACACTTGGGCAATTTTAAATAATCTTAAAACAATTTTGTAGATGCAATTCCTTTCTTTATTTTACTTCTAAGCTAGGTGGTACGCCCTACAATCTGTAATTCCACAGGATATATAGAATCCTCCCTTGACTCGACAGTCAAGCCCCCAATCCAAGTTTGCCGCCAGGATTGGAGTATCAATAAGGGGGGCATGCAAGATTACACAACAGGGTGTAAAAATTCCAATCAAATTAACATGTCATGGTAGTGCAAAAAATCCAAAAGCAGGGCTCTTAACCATTTTCCCAATTAAGGAAGACATAAATCATAGTACACAAGATCACAAAGAATGGTACCATAACCCTGTGTCGGCAAATCATGGTTTCTAGCCTTGAATTTTTCAACTCGTACTTTATTAGGGAAACCACCTAACTCTCTTTAAGCCCATTTTTTGTCTATTCTGAACATACCTCTTTCTAAAATAAAATTCTAAAAATTTGTGTAAAATCTGTATTTTAGTCTGTTCTGAAACTGCTATGGCATTCATCTGTTTGGTATCGTCATACCAAGACTTGCAAGTCATATCTCTAAGCCATACCTTATCATGTTACATTTCTTTTCATTCAAAACAATGTTCAGACCACTAAAACATTAAAACGGTGCAAGAGGATACTTATTTAAAAACATGTGTCAAACCATGCAAGATTCTCTCTTTTTAACATTTCCACAAACATGTGGTGGTCAAATATTTTGTGACAAAGCATGCAATCCTTTTTGTAAACATTGCTAACATTTAAAAACTAGTAAAACACCCTTCCTTTAATTCAAACCAATCTCAAATCATTTAACAATATCGATGAATATTTATACCATGCTTCAAGATGTGAAATTTATCAATTCATAAAATGTGAAAATCAATAAGTATCATAACAAGATAGGGAGGGTAAATCTTTATGCTCTCAATTCCTTTCAAATTCCAAACACATACACATATATATACAGGCCAAAAA
The DNA here is from genome assembly GCF_002878395.1 of Capsicum annuum. Lineage (NCBI taxonomy): Eukaryota > Viridiplantae > Streptophyta > Magnoliopsida > Solanales > Solanaceae > Capsicum > Capsicum annuum. The sequence continues at coordinate 64,850,072 of NC_061111.1, forward strand.
TCAAATTTAAGGGAAAGGCCTCAGGTCCAAAACATTACATCATTGAAAGAGTTCAAAATGCATGATTTTTAATGTAATTTAAAACCTTTTGATGAACACATGATTTCTCAACATTCAATCGTTATTAGAAACGTTTTCACCATGCCCATGTAGTTTAGGTAAACCCCATGTACCTTAGATTACTTATGTTGAATAATAGGACCCGAATCTTGACTCGTTTCTTGAGAATCTTGAATTGAAAGGATTAGATTCTTGATTTCTAATTCTTAGAGAAAACCCTAATTTGATCATGTTCTTGAGAGTAAAGAGAATTTCATATATTGTAAAACTGATAATAGTTGAGTAAATAACGTTTAGGGTGTTATTTAATTCGTGTGAGAGGTTTCTGGAAAGGGAAAGTACCAAAATACCCCGCTAAAAATGTATTTTTTGCGCGATTAGGCCTCGACTGACACCTCTCTGTACAACGGGCATAAATTTTTATCCCGATGTTGGATTAAGGCAAAATCATTGGAATTATAAAAAGTACTCAAAGACCTTTCATTTGATATGTAGTAGGCTCCCTAATTCTTTATATAAAAATGTTATAGTCGATGGAATTTGACCCAAGTTTAGACTTTCACTAAAACTTAATCGATAGGAAAGTTTTCAATTCGTCTTTGAGTTAGGGAATTTTGTGACCTCAATTCATTGTCAAAGGTATTCAAACACTATAGGATTGATCATCACACATATATTAACAGAGAATCATTGGGTTCAGGTCTATACGTGTAGAAAAATTGGTTCAAACTTTAGCCTAAAAGTGCGGGGTGTTACATTATCTCCCCCTTGGGATCATTCATTCCTGAATGATGGAAAGGAACTTGTTGAAGCTCTTAAGGTATGGAATAAGGAACGTAACCTCACATTGAACATTTTTTCTCATCAAAATATACAAAGACATCAAAAGAGCTTCATGATAACTCCTAGTGAAACGCATAAGCACGAAGCATGAGGTAATGAAACTTTACCTAGGGATGATATTGCACATGAGTTCTATGAATAATTATCATCAAAACATTAGGCATAAGTTTATTTGGTTATAATAGGCCTGATTTACCTTGGTACAATCATGAGATGCGATTTCGGGGAAAATAGGATTTAAAAGCATTCTCCACCTCATAAGATACAAAAAATTGGCCTTAAAATTAGAGACACTATTCATATATGTACAACATTAATTAACAAACTAAATACCTTCCAACTTACAATTCACCCATCACAGATCTAAATAGAAGAGTTTGTGTCCCGCCATATAATACTTCTATGTTGAAGCCCAACTCGAAGGAAAGAGGTGCTAACTTAAACTATGGGACCATGTTCTCTCCACCACATTAAGAAATCACCTCACCTTATCACTATAATCCAACAACCTCAAGTTTTTTTTCAAGGAATTCTAACAACATGGCACATCAGCTTGTGTTTCCATCAATCACAACATTCAAGCCTATCATTACTACCCCCACTTCATGGATCTTCCCTCTAAAATTAGTAAATTTAATCAATCTCACATAGACTTCTACCACATATCTCCTTCCTAACTATTCACATAACAAATATTTGTCTACTTCTTCCCCATTCTCCTATAGCCTTAACTCAATAAATCACATAAAATTTTTTACCGTCAAGAACATCTACGCCTCTACCTAACATATTAATACACTTCCACAACCACTGTCATACTAAAAAATGGAGGGCCATTGAGAGACCTGAGCATAGACATTATGAATGGAAGTAATATTTGTCAATTCATAACTTACACTTTCTGCACTACCTAAGGAGGGATATGAGGTGAAGATACAACACAATAAACACAAAGTGTTTAGTACATCAAGTGTCTGGATCATAAGTAAAGAGTCGTTCGGCTCAAACACAACACAACATGGTTCCCTTAGGACAGACCACGATAAGAAACATGAGTGCACATATTATGAGATATATGGCATAAATCTTAAATTTATGTAGTTAACAACTAAGACAAGGATTTCCAATGGAAGAAATTGATCCTCATTTAAAGAACTAGAATTTCTCCATGATTGTAACACCCCGCATTTTGGGCTAGAAAAAAACCATCATTTCTATGCGCAGATGATCCAAAATCCATAACTCCTATGCATATTTTCCATTTTCATCAATTATGTATTGTGGGAAATTGAATGAGCTTTCCGTCGATATAAGATTCGCACAAATTCGAGACCCGAACACGACTTTATGGCTAATTTAAGCCCTAGTCGTAAAACACAGTCATTTTAGTGATTGGCACATCGTGGAGGGGGTCTATTTAATAATTGTCAAATTTTAGTAGCATAGCGCAATTATGGCGTATAACCCTGAAGTTCCACGTCCTAACCAGTGGGACAACGCGATGGCTCTGCGTCGTGGTGATCCCAAGAATCCCATTCGTCAATTCCCATGAGCCACCGCGATAGTGATGCATCGCGGTGGCCTATAAAATTGGGCTCCCAGTTATATTTTTATTCCATCTCATTAAGGATAGAGTGGGTAATTTTCACCCCTTTGTCAGCTTAAACACAGGATTTTTCTCCTAAGTGACCTCATTATTCATATTTTCTTTAAAAGTTCATAAGAACACTCTCAAGGGTTTCAAACTAAAAACCCAAATAACTGATGATTCAACCGTGGGTTTTCAAAACTAATTTAAGATTTGGAATCCCTAAATCATAAGCTTTAAGAATCTTCCATCAAATTTCTAAATTGAGGTACGTCGGGTTTATCCTAAAAATTACATGGGCTTGTAAATACTAGAACATTATTTAAAGATTATCAAGCATGAATTAAGAAAGGGGTTTTTGAAATACATAATTTTATTATGAATTATGAATGTTTAATTGTATTGTTGATTTGGTCTTTAGGCCTTTCCCCCTTAAGAGAGCACAAATTATGAAATCCCTCTCTTGTGATGACTTTAAGTTTATGATTTTAATGTGAAGTATTTGAAATGTATGATTTATGGGTTGAAATTTGTTTACTTAAATACCATAGTATTTTGAGCATGATTTAGAGATTTAAGATAGGGAGTTTGTTGATGTAAATATATTTTGTTAAAAGAGAAAGATTTTCATGAGATTAAGAGATTTGATATGACCACCTTGCATCATTGAAAGTTTGACAAATAGAGTTTCATACATATGTTTACATGAGTTTTTGAGAAAGAGTTCTTTGAAATAATTTATTTATATGGTGGTCCCAAATTTATGTTTTGAAAATAGAGATTGTAATATGGTAATAATGGCTCAGAGATGTGATTTGCAAGTCAATAGTATGACGATACCATAAGTATGTATGCCATAACAGAGTAGGTTTTCAGAATATATTTTCAGAGAATGCATGTTTTAAAGAGTTAAAAATAGGCTTAAACAGGGTTAGGTGGTTACCCGAAGAGGGATAGAGTTCAAGTAACTCTTAGCCTAAAACTGTGATTTACCGATCTGGGTATATTATTTTTACGCTGGCGACGGCCATATGACGTAGCAGAGTTAGAGACTCCAACCCTTATGGCATACTTGGGTTGGAGGCTTCCCCACCGAGTCAATAGAGGATTCCATATAGCCCATGGAATTTTAGAGTTTTAGGGTATCCCAACTAGCAGAGAAGAAAAACAAAGAGTGTCACAGAGTTCAGATGATTTTACAGAGTCTTTCAAAAATGACCATGAGATTTCTTACTATATGATATATTTATGAATTATTTTAAATTGCTCTCATATATGTTGAATATAAATTATTATTTTGGATTTGTTCTGTATACCAGTATAATTGTATTGGCCCCTACCTCCCAGGTTTGGAGGATCAGCCTAGGGGTCCAGCTAATCAGTAGAGTATCCAGAGAGAAATGATCCGTGCAGGGGTGAGCCTTCTTTGTCCCAGAAGGCCTGTTATTTCAGATTATGTTATTCCTTTGTTTTGGTCTACGGGGGCCTTGTCCCAGTTTTTAGAACAGTTGTGAGATATAGTAGAGATTTCACAGACTGAGTCAGATCTTGTTCTGATGTTTTGAATTGCAACTTTCATTCTTATGTCTTGAATCTCAGAGTTAATAACCATGTTTTCGTATCAGATTGTATTTCCATATCTTCTTTTATTATATGAATATTGTGCATGACTAATAGATATAGTAGGACGTACGGGTCTTCAGGGCTCGGGATGTCCATCATGGCCAGGCCCTAGTTCAGGTCATGTCAAACTTGGTATTAAAGTATGGTTCATAGTCCTAAGGTATTTGTGAAATTGCGTTGAGTAGTCTTGTTTATGGGTGTGTAGCACGCCACACTTATAAGTAGGAGGCTACTAGGAGTTTAGGAATATTTTCCTTTCTTTATGTTCTAGTTCGTGCTATAAAGTCATAATGTTCCTCTTTCATATTCTAATTCGTGATATGGTGTCTCCTATACGGAAGTAAAGTCATCCCAATTCTTTTCTTACTTTGATGTGCTTAGATATGTCTCATTGTTGAAGTGATTCAGGTGCAAAAGTCTAGAATCTAAATGGTATAGTCCTTTCTGATTGAGCCATTTAAGATTTTAAAATTGGAAAAGGACTTGTGTAGAGTCCATTAGTGCCTCAGAGTTGATTGATTCTAGTGTGAATTTTGATGAAATCGTTCTTTTGATCCTGCGGTACTAAGTGTAGTCAATCCCTTTCAAAATTTTTATATTGTAGGTGTCATGCTTAAGAAGGAATGAGGGTAGCAGAATATTGGAACTGTATTCCCACCTGAGTAGTAGTATAAGTTAAAATGTCGTTGTCATGACCTATTGGTAGTGAGACTAGACCAAGAAGTTGGTGATACGAAGTCACAAGGTTAGAAATTAGAGTGAAGATGACTTTTGTGTAGATAAATGTGTTTAGTTGAATAATTGATGTTGAAGGATGATTTACCACTTTTATAGTGATATACTAATGTGATATCTAGTAGCATGTGTGGATTGTATAGTAGTTTATGGGGGGAGTGTTTGACTCAAATTTTTTATTCTTACAGAGTAAGATATGTCTTCTTAGATCATTGATTATTGTGTGTCAAGTTTCTATCTCTTGTAACCTTGTTATTGTTGTGTTGTTGAAAATTAAAGTCTAGTGGAGCCGTGTAGGGTCTATTTCGATTTCACTTGCAACTTGATGTCTATCTTGTTGATTCTTATGGTGGTTGGAACTGGGGGTTTAGAGGCGTAGTGGCAAGAAAAGTGGTAAGGGCAATTTATTGAATGTATGTATAGCCGATTATTTTTGCATGAGATTGAGTTGGTATTAAAGTGATACATCCTTGTGTGTTAGTTTAATAGAAGGTAGAGAAGGAGTTATTAGCTAAGGTGAGTTGTTGTTTACTCGAAGTATGAAAATGGCTAGATTAGCCAGTAAGTTATACTTATAGACTCATGATTGTTTGTGGAATTTGAAGGTAGTCTAAATGCACGCTTGGGTAAGTAAGTATGATGTGAGAAAGCCGTATAAGTAGATAAGATTGTATGGGGTTATAATATAAGATTAAGGTTGACCATGTCTATTATATGACTCTACCCCTTTGACTTGTGAGAAGGTATGTTCTAGATTTTTGAGAAGTAGTAGTAATGTCATAAAAGTGTTTTGGTCGTGGGTAGTATCTAGATAAAATGAGGTATTTGGGTAGAATGTCCCAATTTGATGGACTAGAATATTATGTTGCATTCTTCATTGGTGGTAGGTGATTGATGCTAGACTATAGGCTTGTATTTAAATGTAGAATGTGGCTGTAACAATAGTGGCATAAGAATAATGATGTATGTTTTGTGAGAATTGTGTGTAAGGTTGGGTTGCAAATAATGTTTATCACTAGATATTAAGTTTGAACAGTTTATGTCCATGAAGGAGGATGTGATGATTTCTTGGTTAATGATACTACTTATATGGAAGTGAGCTAATAGGCTTGAACGATGTATGCAATTGCTTAAGTTTATTTGATTCATAATGAAGTATGATGTTGTATGTATGAAGTAGAAGTAAGCCAAGGTGATATGAGGTGGCGGTATTTTTCTAAGACTATTGCATATTGCGTGTGGCTAGTAGACATAGTAGTACCAATTAGTTGCTAGGTGGAGAAACACTAGTAAGATAATATGTGATGTTCTTGATAGCCAAGTAAGAAGTTATGATTAATGATGTTAAGCCTTTTTGTAAAATATTGATTCTCATGGTTTAGAAATATAAGTTTGCAGGCATAATGCTGGTAGACTATGACAAAGTGGTATGTTCCATCAAAGGTTTGGATATATCCATATTTAGTGTTAGGAGAACGTATGTTGGTGAATGTTTAGCTGTTATATGATGAATTTTGGGGCTATAGAAACCTAAGTCTTAAATCTTAGAAGGAGGTATTAGCGTTGGTTGCTATACATGAAGATACCATCTTAAAGGGTAAGTTTAGTTTTATATGTATTGTTATATCCCCGACTCTAGAGTAAAGTTATTTCAGTTTATATCACAGTGTATATAATGGTTCATAGGCTTAGAGTAGTGGCTTAAATCTAAGGGGGAGATGATAGAACGAGTAACTAAGTCAAGTTTTCAGATGCTAATAGATGTGCCAGTAAGTTGTGGAATTGGCCGTGAGAAAGAACGATGCTCAATCTATTCTTATTTCAGCAGTTTACTTCAGCTATTCCGATAGATGCTCATGCTTTATGTTTCAGCTTCATGATCATAGTCCGTGTTTATGCATATGATTAGGAATCATGTACTCTCCTAGTTCCTAGTATGATGAGTTCCCAGTTTGTTTAGTACTCAGAATCACTTTCCGTAAGTTATGAATTTCAAAATTAAGATCATGCTGTTCATAACTCTTATGCACATGTGATACTCTTAATGATCAGTGAAAATTCTGATTTATATCAGGTACGTCCTCAGATTAGATCTCTTTAATGAGTCCATGCTGTGAGTGCTCTATTCCTCACACCTCATTAGGGTATCAAGTTATGCTTAGTACTCCCCTTATGTTCCGGATCCCGATATTCTAATTTGCAGTGACATTTTCCCTTAGGTCGAGATAGTGATGATGAACGGTTGTTTAGATGGGAAAGAGTAAACATTTCTTGTTGATGAAAGATGGTTGTATGCTTATTTGAGTTAAGATGGTAATTGTGGAGTAAGATTGAGGCCGAGTCTTTGATACGTGTCAAGGTTAGTTGAAGTTTTATGCGTTATATTTGGGAAAAATTGTTGTGAGCTTGTTTTATATAAGTCTATAAGTTGAAAGAATTTTGAGGTGAAGTTTCGTGTATGACTTGGTTAGTTGAGGATATTTTATATGTATCATCTGAATAGTGCAAGGAAGTTGTTATGGATAGAAGTATTAGAGAATATGAGAAATATGCTTTATGAATGGTTGTTTAGTAGTGCCTATGTGGGTAAGAAGATAGGCTTGAATGTCATGTTTGTTTGCATATGGATGGATTCCTTGAGTGTTTGTGAATGTCTAATACAAAGTTGAAGTTGATTACTTGAGTGGCAATAAGAATTATGCAAGAGATAAGGAATTGTGAAATGCAGGGTGTGCTTAATTCATGATTCGGACTAGTAGTAGAGTATTATGTGGTGCGTCTTGTGATTTTGAGTTAGGCTTGAAGATGATGAGGAGATTTAGTTCAGCTTAGACATTAGTAAATGGAAATATCAGCGGCCATGTGAGATAAATAAGTGGAATCAATGAGCATGGTGTTTAAGGAGAAAGTCTAGTTGAGAGAGTATTTTAGAAGTGTGGCTAATCTTGAAAGTAAGAAGTTGCATTGCCTAAGGTTTGGTAATTCTATCCTAGTTTACAAGTTATATGTCTATATTCAATGTAATAGAGTAGTGTCATTGTTGTGATTCCTTAGTTGGATGTCTTGTGTAACTCATGTCAGAGATTCTTTGCTCCCTAATGCTAATAGGACTTCTTTAGAAGGAGTGTTGAAGAGATACTCCAGTTAAGTATAAGTATCCAGTATAATTCATTTTAACAGTCAGGTAGACAAGTTACTGTGGTTTTCCACCTTTTCACCCAGTCTTACTATCCAAAGTCTCATGCGTATGGCCATCGCAAGAGATAATCTATTCTATCCATAAAAAATTGCGAATTCAGTTCAGATAATCTCAAATTTTCCCAAGTATTTCAGCTCAGACAGTGTTATACCTTTGTACGATCTAATTCTTGTTTATTCATGATTCATACATACATAAGTTATCACTTCCAAATCCAATGTGTATGATTTGAGCATAAATATTTCGGAGGGAATCCTAAACTCTCAGCAAATCACCTCCTTAAAGCAAGTAAAGTCAAGTCAGCTCAGAATTTACTTTCATGATAGAGTGTTGTGATGACAACTTGATATGCTATATCCTTTCTTATAAGATATATCATGTCCATATTATTCCATACCTTTAATATTCAATGTTCCTACCCATCATTCGGGGACGAATGATCCTAAGGGGGAGATAATGTAATACCCCGCATTTTGAGCTAGAACGAAAACTATTATTTCTATGCATAGATGATCCAAAATACATAAATCCATGCATATTTTCCATTTTAATCAATTATATAGTGTGGGAAATTGAATGAGCTTTCCGTCGATATAAGATTCGCACAAATCTGATACCCGGGTAAGATGTTATGGCTAATTTAAGCCCTAGTCGTAAAACACCATCGTTTTAGTGCTTGGCGCGTCGTGGAGGGGGTCTATTTAAAAATTGTCAAATTCCAGTAGCCTAGCACGAATATTGGGCATCGTGCTGAATTTCTAGGTCCCAACCAGTGGGACAATACGATGGCTCCGTGTCGCGGTGTCCCCAAGAATCCCATTCGTCAATTCCCAGTAAGCCACTGCGGTAGTGGCGCATCGTGGTCTCCCAGTTATATTTTTATTCCATCTCATTAAGGGTATATTAGGTAATTTTCACCCCTTTGTAAGCTTAAACACGGGATTTTTCTCCCAAGTGACCTCATTATTCATATTTTCTTCAAAAATTCATAAGAACACTCTCTTGGGTTTGAAACTAAAAACTCAAATAACTCAAGATTCAACCATGGGTTTTTGAAATTGATTTCAGATTCGGAATCCCCAAACCGTAAGCTTCAAGAATCATACATCAAATTTATAAATTGAGGTACGATGGGTTTATCCTGAAAACTACATAGGCTTGTAAACACTAGAACATGATTTAAAGATTATCACGCATGAATTTAGAAAGGGGTTTTTGAAATACATGATTTTATTATGAATTATGAATGTTTAGTTGTATTGTTGATTTGGTCTTTAGGCCTTTCCCCCTTAAATTGATTTACATGTATATGTATATATATGAAAATTTAGATTTAAGATTGTTTGAGAGCACAACTTATGAAATCCCTCTCTTGTGATGACTTTAAGTTTAAGATCTTAATGTGAAGGATTTGAAATGCGTGATTTATCGCTTGAAATTTGTTTACTCAAATACCATAGTATTTTGAGCATGATTTAGAGATTTAAGAGAGGGCGTTTCTTGATGTAAATATATTTTGTTAAAAGAGAAAGATTTGCACGAGATTAAGAGATTTGACATAACCACCTTGCATCATTGAAAGTTTGACAAAGAGAGTTGCATACATGTGTTTACATGAGTTTTAGAGAAAGAGTTCTTTGAAATGATTTATTGATATGGTGGTCCCAAATTTATGTTTTAAAAATAGAGATTGTAATATGGTAATAATGGCTCAGAGATGTGACTTGCAAGTCAATGGTATGACGATACCATAAGTATTTATGCCATAATAGAGTATGTTTTCAAAATATGTTTTCAGAGAATGCATGTTTTAAAGCGTTAAAAATGGGCTTAAAGAGGGTTAGGTGGTTACCCGAAGAGGGCTAGAGTTCAAGTAACTCTTAGCCTAAAACCATGATTTGCCAATCCGGGTATATTATTTTTACGCTAGCGACTGCCGTGTGGCGTAGCAGAGTCAGAGACTCCAACCTTGCGGCATACTTGGGTTGGAGGCTTCCCCACCGAGTCAATGGAAGATTCCATATAGCCTATGGAATTTTTGAGTTTTAAGGTATACCACCTAGCGCAGAAGAAAAACAAAGTGTGTCACAGAGTTCAAATGATTTTACAGAGTCTTTTGAAAATGCCCATGAGATTTCTTACTATATATGTTGAATATAAATTATTACTATATAAGTATATGTATTCTTTTCACCATACTTCATATCTTAAAGTTCAAGCCTATAGTCTAGCGTCAATCATGTACCACCAACGAAGCATGCCACATACTATACTAGTCCATCAAATTTGGGAAATCAACCCAAAATACTTTATTTCATTTAGCTAATACCTATAATCACTTCCCTTCAAAGACATTGCTACTACACCCCAAAATCTACTACTTATCATCCCACTAGCAGTACTAGTTTAAAACTACTTAAGAAGGAACAATCAAGGGGGTAAAGTCACATAATAAGGATAGTCGATCTTAATCTTATAATATCACCCATTACGATCTTATCAACATATTAAACTTTCTCACATCATAGTTACGTACCCATGCATACATCACAACTACCTTCAAAATTCCACATACAACAATGAGTATATACTTATAACATAATCGCTTATCTAACCGTTTTCATTCACAGCCTATAAGGAGTTTCTATAACCACCATAACTATCCACTCTGGGATCTTTTCCTATTTTGAATAAATTAAAATCAAAGCCAAACACTTCATTCACAGACTACCGTACAATCTACAAATATTGATACTACACTAGTATATCACTATAAAATGGAAAATATCCCTTGATCAATGGTTAGCCAACTAAAACTATTTATTTACGCAAAAGTCACCCTCACTCTGTCTTCTAACCTTGTGACTTCGTATTACCAACTTCTTGGCCCAATATCATTACCAATAGGTCATGACACTTTAACATATACTACTACTTGGGTGGAAATACAGTTCCAACATTCTGCTACACATCAGTTCCCTTATACATGGCATCTGCAACAAGAATTTTTGAAAGGTACTGGACACACTTAAGACCTCAGGAGATTTCATCAGGATCAAAGTTTATAGTAGAATCAATACACGTTGAAGCACTAACATACTACTCTCAAGTCCTTGCATAATTTTATCATCTTTTATGACTCAATTAGAAAGGACCACATCATTTTGATTCTAAGCTTTTGTACTTGAATCACCTAGAAAATGATACATGTTTAAGAACATCAGAGTGAGGAAAAAATTGGGATGACTTTACTTTCGTATGGACGACACCATAGCACGAATTAGAGTATGAAAGAAAAACATTCTGACTCCATAGCATGAACTAGAACATGAAGAAACAGAAATATTCCTAAACACCTTGTAGCCTCCTGCTTATAAATGTAGCAAACATCACACCCATAAACAGGACTCTACGTGATGAGATTTCGCAGACACCCTGGGACTATGAACCGTGCTCTGATACCAATTTTTTCATGAAGCAAGCCAAGGGCCTGGCCGTAATAGTATCCCAAACCATGAAGGCCCATGTGCCCTTTCTCTATCTGGTAATCATGCACAACATTCATACCATATAATAAATTAATAGAAAACAACACAAGACAAAAACATGGTCACTATCTTTTTCTTTAAAAGAACAATTAAAAAAATGAGTTCATGAAACATTCAAAACACCTGACACTAGTCTGCAAAATCTCTAACAACTGAAAATGACATCTATCTAAAATCTGGAACATGGACCCCAGTCGGACAATAATTCAAAATAAATTAACAATGATAAGTTTAATAATCAAGACTTCCGAAGTAAGGGAGGATCACCAGCTGCAAACTTCTAACAAGTCAATCTACTGCTTAATGAAACCCCGGGACTGTATCTCAGAATCCTGAAATAGAGTGGGTCAATACAGATGTACTGGTACATTGAGCAATCCAAAATAATATACTTTTTCATGCAACATAAGTGAGAGTAATTTGTAAAATACTATGCATGACATAATTTAAAACACATGGGCAATTTCAAATAATTCTTAAAACAATTTTGTAAATGCAATTCCTTTTTTTGTTTTACTTCTAAGATAGGTGGTACACCCTATAATCTGTAATTCCACGAGCTATATGGAATCCTCTCTTGACTCGGTGGCCAAGCCCCCAATCTAAGTTTGCCTCAAGAATTAGAGTATCAATAAGGGGGACACATAAGATACACAGCAGGGTGCCAAAATCCCTAATCAAATTAACATGTCATGGTAGTGCACAAGATCATAAAGCAGGGCTCCTAACCATTGTCCCAATTTTGAATGACATGAATTAAGGTACACAAGATCACAAAGTATGGTACCATAACCCCGCGTCGGCAATTCATGATTTCAAACATTGAGTCTTTCAACTTGTACTTTCTTTGGGTAAACACCTAACTCTCTTTAAGCCCATTATTTATATATTCTAAACATGCATCTTTCTAAAATAAGATTCTAAAAATCTGAGTAAAATATGTATTTTAGTCTGTTCTGAATCTTCTATGGCATTCATCTATTTGGTATCATCATACCAAGACTTGCAAGTCATATCTCTAAGCCACACATTATCATATTACTTCTCTTTTCATTCAAAACAATGTTTAGACCACCAAAATATTCAAACAGTGCAAGAGGGTACTTATTTCATAACATGTGTCAAACTTTGCAAGATTCTCTCTTTTTAATATTTCAACAAACATATGGTGGTCAAGTATTTTGTGACAAACCATGCAATCATTTTAGTAGACATTGCTAACATTTAACAACCAGTGAAGCACCCTTCCTTTAATTCAAACCAATCTCAAATCATTTAACAATAAACATGAATATTTATACAATGCTTAAAGATGTGAAATTTATCTATTCATAAAACGTGAAAATCAAGAAGTATCATAACAAGAGAGAGAGGGTAAATATTTATCCCCTCAATTCTCTTTCAAATTACAAACACATACACACATATATATGGACCAAAAATGAAATTTAAGGGAAAGGCCTTAAGACCAAAACATTACATCATTGAAAGAGTTCAAAATGCAAGATTTTTAATGTAATTCAAAACCTTTCATGAACACATGATTTCTCAACATTCACCATGCCCATGTAGTTTAGGAAAAACCCACGTACCTTAGATTACTTAGGTTGAAGAATATGACACAAATCTTGACTCGTTTCTTGAGAATCTTGAATTGAAAGGATTAGATTCTTGATTTTTTATTCTTAGAGAGAACCATAATTTGATCTTGTTCTTGAGAGTGAAGATAATTTCATATATTGTAAAACTAATAATAGTTGAGTAAATAACATTTAGGGTGATATTTAATTCTTGTGAGAAGTTTCTGGTAAGGGAAAGTTCCAAAATACCCTGCTAAAAACATACTTTTTGTGCGATTCAGCCTCGACTGACACCTCTCTAGAATAAGGGAATAACTTTTTATTTTGATATTGTATTAAGGAAAATCAGTGGCATTGGAAAGAGGACTCAAAGACCTTTCATTTGATATAAATTAGGCCGCCTAATTCTTTAAATACAAAATGTTATGGTCGATGGAATTTGACCCAAGTTTAGACGTTCACTAAAACTTAATCGATAGGAAAAATTTCAACTCATCTTTGAGTTAGGGGATTTTGTGACCTTAATTCAAAGTCAAAGGTATTCAAACACTATAGGATTGATCATAACACACATATTAACAAGGAATCATTGGATTCAGGTCTATACGAGTAGAAAAGATGGTTCAAACTTTAGCCCAAAATTATGGGGTATTACAACCAGGGTCATTTAAAAGAATACATCCAAGAAAACGTATAGAACTGAAAGGGATTTAGACAGCAAAAATATGAGAAATGGGTAGCAGAGATCCGAGACAAAATAAACAACGCTGAACATTGGTTAGTCATTTATGGTACTACCTATAGTCATCCATAGAAATAAATGGTGCTAATGATTTGACAAATATCCTATAGTCACCACCGAAGAAAATCAATCCCAAAAAGACAGCAGGTGGATCCATAGTTTAGTTAAATTTGATTGGTTCAGCCTTTCCTAGGCAGTTCAACTTCATTGACTGGGATGTTCTTACTGCATGTACAGTGGTTTCTGTTATTGCTTTAATTCATTGTAAAATGCAGCGATGTTTTATTAACCGGGCTTAAACTTCATTTCGAAGATTCTTTTTTTCTTACAGTTCATTTCTATATTTAAATATTATTACTGTGTCTAGGGAAATAATAACCTAGCTAGGAGGTGTGTGAGATTGGCCGTAGTGGGTTTGGAGAGGGTAGAGGTCAGCCAAAAGAAGTACACTATTACCAAGTCCAATACTGATGAAAGTTAACAGCTCCTACAAACATTCATCGACTTCTAAACCTACTATTGCTACTGCCCCGACAAAGAAGAAGCCTCTCTAATATGGATGCAAACTTAGGAGATTAAAATTACAGTGAGATCTAAATCGATATAAAATATTAGGTGATTTCTTTTGATGTACTTGAGTTTTGGATTGCATAATTGCAAGAAATAAAGTAACATTGCTTTTAGCTAAAGATAATTAAAAGTAAGGATACCTAGATATAGACAGAAAGAATAAGACCAAACAATGTTGAAAGTTTCTTAATGAATGTAGACTATTTTTCCTTTTTTCCAGCTTTTCTTTTTGCGTTCAAATCCTAGTTAAATTAGGATTCCTATCTTTGGCAGGAAATTGATTAGTTATTTTAATTTTGGTAGAAATAGGTTGTTTCTTTTATACTAGGTTTGTCCTATTTTTAGTTGTAATAGAAACTATTTAAGTTGCTAGTTGACGATCAATAATATATCGCCTCAACAAGAAATAATCAACCTCTCTACATATTCTCTTCTTTAAACTCCATCTTTGTTTCAGCGGCTATCTTTTGAATATAACTCCTGCGTTATTTCCTTTAAATGATTTTAAACAAACAATTGGTATTGGACCTTTAATCTTAAGGGACCTGTGAGTGTGTGCATCAATATGATCCATTGGATACCATGAACGGCAAAGCAAATTTTTCTTCAATAGAACCACCAACTTTTGATGGAGAAAGTTATCAAATATGTGAAAATAGAATGTGAATATATCTGCAAGCTTTGGATCTCTAGGAAGCTATTGAAGATGAATATGAGATAGCTCCCTTGCCGGACAATCCACAGTGGCGCAGATTGAAAACTCATAAGGAGAGGAATACTAGGAAATCAAAGGCAATGGCATACTTATTTACTTCAGTTTTATCTAATATCTTAACTCGTATCATGTCTCTAAAATCAATGAAAGAGGTATGGGATATCTTAATACTGAGTATGAAGAAGATAAAATGATTTGAGGGATGTAAGTGTTGAACTTGGTACGTGAGTTTGAGATTCAAAGGATGAAAAAAAGTGAAACCATAAAGGAGTACTTTGATAGACTTCTTAATTTAGCAAATCACATTAGATTGTTGGGCTCCACTTTCAATGATTCAAGGATCGTTGTGAAAATCCTAGTAACGGCACCTGAAAGATTTGAGGCTTTCATAACAACCTTAGAAAATACTAAGGACTTGTCCAAGATCACACTTGTAGAGCTCTTAAGTTCTTTTCAAGCATAAGAGCATTGACATGTTATGAGACAGGAATGAGCCGTAGAAGGTGCCTTACCAGCCAAGTATCAACCAGGAATGGACGTTCTAAGAATAATAAGAAGAATAAAAAGTACCAACCAACTGATGGAGAAGGTGCAGCGCACAGTAAAAAAAACAAAACAGGTTGTTTCAAAGAAAATTACCCTCCTTGTAAGAATTACGAGAAGCTCGAACATGCACCTTTCAAGTGTTGGAATAGGCCTGATGCTAAGTGCACTAAGTGCAATCAGCTTGGTCATGAAGCGATCATCTGCAAGAACAAAACTCAGTAGAAAGATACAGAGGCTTAATTTGTTAATGTACAGGAAGAAGATCAACTCTTTGTCGCATCTTGTTTTACAAGCAGGGTCTCAAACGAGTCATGGCTGATCAATAACGGATGCAAAAATCATATGAATTGTGATATAGATCTTTTTAAAGATTTGAGGTCTACTAAAGTTACAAAATTTATGGTTATATTCTAGTAAAAGCCATGGGAACCATTACAGTTGAAACATAATCGAGCACTAAAACAATTTCTGATGTTCTTTATGTACCTGATTTGGACAAGAACTTGTTAAGTGTTGGTCAGTTATTAGAAAAAGGTTTCAAATTATATTTCAAAGATAAAGACTTCTTGATCAAGGAAGAATCTGGAAAAGACCTATTTAAAGTCAAAAATGAGAGGTAGAAGCTTCTCATTAAATCCATTAGAAGAAAAGAAGATGGTATATTCAGCAAAAGAAAACATTGCTGAGTTATGGCATAGGAGACTCGGGCACTATAATTATCAATGGCTTGTCAAAATATAGAAATGGAATATGGTGGAGAACTTACCCGATTTGGATGTTAACGCTACTGAATGTCATGCCTGCAAATTCGGTAAGCAACATAGAAAGCCTTTTCTAAATTCAACTTGGAGAGCTTCATAAAAGCTGCAACTAATTCACACCGATGTTGCCGAACCTCAAAAAAGTCCATCACTAAAAGTTAGCATCTATTACGTTCTTTTTCATTAATGATTTTACAAGAATGTGCTGAATTTTTATCTTGAAATTCAATTCAGAAGTTACTGGTGTATTCTTGAAATTCAAAAATCTGGTGGAAAATCAAAGTGGTTGTATGATTCAAACTTTGAGGTCTGATAATAGAAAGGAATATACCTCAATAGAATTTTATTTATTCATTGAGAAGCCCGACATTGTGTATCAACTTACAACTCCATACATACCAGAACAAAATATTATCAGTGAAAGAAAAAATAGATGGATAATGGAGATATCCAGGTATATGTTACATGAGATAGAGCTGCCTAAAACATTCTGGGCAGATGCAGCAAATACGGCAGTGTTTGTGCAAAATCGACTTCTAACAAAGGTTTACCATTTGAAGCTTGGTATGGGTTTAAACCTTCACTAAGTTTTCTTAAAGTGTTTGATTGTGTGTGTTTTCTTCATATTCCTCAGGTTAAGCGTGACAAACTTGACAAGAAGGCAATTCCTGACATTTGTATAGGCTACAATAATGTGTCCAAATCATATAAGGTCTATCAACCTCATAAAAAGAAAGTTGTGGTAACTATAGATATTTACTTTATTGAGGTCCAACACTGGAATGGGAGAAGCCCAAAAAAATCCAGTTGTTACCACTCAATTAGATCCAAAAGATTTAGTAAATGATCCTCCCATTAAGGGCACGGGGTTGATCTCTGATATCTATCAGAGATGCAATACTACAATTTGTGAGCCCTCAAGTCATGAAGAAGCAGAAGGGGATGAAAAATGGGTGGATGAAATGAAGGAGGAGATGATGATGATAAAATAAAATAAAACCTGGAGATTGTTGAGAAACCTCAGGACAGAAAGATCCATGGTGTAAAATGGATCTTCAGAACAAAGTTGAACGCAGAAGGTTCCATCAAGAAACACAAAGTAAGGCTCGTGGTGAAGGGCTATGCTCAGATCTCTGGAGTCGACTACTCTGAAAATTTTGCAAAAAAATTGGAAACTTTATCAACTAGATGTTAAGTCAACCTTTTTCAATGGTCTTCTCTGGGAGGAGATTTATGTTGAGAAACCAGATTGTTTTGTTATCAATGGACAAGAAAATAAGGTTTATTTTCTAAAGAAAGCTCTCTATGGCTTAAGTCAAGCACCAAGATCCTGGTCTAGCAGGATAGATGATCATCTGTTAGGCTTGGATTTCAAAAATACCTTATCAAAATCCACTCTTTATGTAAAACACAAAGATAATGATATTCTTATTGTGTCTCTTTATGTTGATGATCTTTTATTAACAGGAAATAATTTAAAGTTGGTTGAAGATTTTAAATAAGAAATGATGCAAGTTGTTCCAGAGTTAAAATAGGAGTGGATCATGTTGCCAAACTTCCTCACAAAGTGAGAATCAGTGAAGAAGGTGGTGCTATTGGGGAGATAAAATCAAAATGGATTTACATACAGTATGATTATAAGCCTAAATACTATAAGGAGTGTTGTCTACATAGCCATAATAAGACTACTTATTGGAGCCTTCATCCAGAACTCTATGAGAAAACACAAAGGCAAAATGAAGAAGGCAAGGAAAGAAAAGAAGTAGAGATTTGGGCATTTATAAATGCATTCATGGAGTATATCATCATTAGAGATGAAGAATAGTTGCTTACTCTCAAAGTGGAAAGTTAGTTTGCAGATTCAACTGTCTTTGTCACTCTAGTCTATGCAAAGTGCACTCAGAATGATAGATTAGAACTATGGGAGTCTTTGGGAGAATTGGCTAGTTTAATCAAGGATCCTTGGATGGTAAGAGTAGATTTTAATGTTGTCAGAAATGGGAAAGATAAGCTAGGGGGCCTACCAGTTACTATTGAAGAGACTAATGATTTTAACAATTGTATTAATACTTGTAACTTAGGGGAAAATACTTTTAAGGGAATCCAGTATACATGGTATAATTACAAGATAGATAAGGATTGGATTTTCAAGAGGTTGGATTGAGTATTGGTGAATGATAAGATGCAGGAACTATTTCATGATATAGAGTTAGAACATTTGGTAAGGAGTGTATTATACCATGCTCCAATATTGCTACAATTTAGAACTTCAGGAGAGCAATTGATTAAACCTTTTAGGTTTCAGAACTTCTGGCTTAAAGAGATATCTTGCATGGAAGTCATCAGGGAAAGCTGGGGTACAAATTTCGATGGAAGTCCTTTTTTGAAGTTCCAAAAGAAGCTAAAGAATACTAAATCATCACTGGCTAAGTGGAGCAAAGAAACTTTTGGAAATATTTTCCAAGAGATTGCCACTTTGGAGGAGGTAATAAAGGTTAGGGAACAATAGTTTGTAGAAGAGCCTTCAAGTACAAATATAGTTAAGCGGTCATAAGCATATGCAGAGTTAGCATTAAAATTGAGAAGGGAGGAAGATTCCTGGTAACAAAAGTCAGGATTCCAATGGTTCAAAATGAAGAAAGGAATACTAGATTTTTTTTCATGCATTAGTAAAGGTATAAGGGCCAAACTAAAAATTCAAAGAATCTAAAATGCAGAAGGAGTATGGTTGGAAACTCAAGATGAGATTGTTGAAAGCGCAGATTCTTTTTTCTAACAATAGTTCTAAAAGCTGGAGGATGTTGAAAATTTCTCAATGCTAGAGGTTCTTCCAAAGATCATAACAGAAATATAGAATGAGGAATTGAAGAGAATTCCTACCACAGAAGAAGTGAAAGTATCAGTAATGGGATTGCATCGAAATAGTGTTGCAAGCCTTGATGGAATGACAAGTGCTTTTTTTAGGATGCATGGAGTATAATAGCAGAAGATATACACCAGATGGCTATAGGTTTCTTTTGTGCAAAAGAGCTCCCAAGGTTTATTACTCATACTGATTTGGTGTTACTACCAAAGAAGTTAGCAGTATACACATTTTCTAATCTTAGACCTATTTCACTTATAAATTTTGTGAATAAGGTCTCTCCTAGAATTATTCATGAAAGACTGAAGAGTGTGTTGCCTGACATAGTATCTAAGGAACAAGCTAGATTTGTGTAGGGTAGAAGTATAGCTGGAAATATTCTGCTGGTATACTAAATAGTCATAGAAATCAAGAAGAGAGAAAAACCAAACATGGTGATGAAATTGGATATGATGAAGGCCTATGATAGGGTTGAGTGGATTTTTCTTACTCAAGTCTTGAGGGGGCTAGGTTTTTGTGAACAATTAATTGATATGGTGTTTAGATTACAAGTCATCTAGGGGGCTCAAGCAACGAGACCCATTATTTCCCACATTATTCATCATAGCAGCAGAAGTATTATCAAGAAGCTTTAAAAAGCTACTAGTTAGAAATTTGGCATGCCTAGAGGAAGTTCAAATCTTAATCATCTTGCATTTGCTAAAGATATGATCATATTATGTAAAGCAGAGGTGGATAAATTGCAATTGGTCACAGAAACACTGGAGAAGTATGAGAGGATTTATGGTCAGAAAATCAATAAGGAGAAAAGTGCTTTATATTTTCATGAGAATGTCTCTATGTCATGACTCGAGCTCAGACCCTAGCCATAATGGGCATCTAAAACCATGAAGGAACGAGCGCCCCTATTCTATCTTTCAATCATACACAATGTTCATACAATTTAAAGAAATGCGGAAGATTAATTAACGGAAACATGGTCACTTTTTAAATTCAACTGGACAATATGAACTGAAGTTCATAACATTTAAAGTACATGACTCTAGTCTGCAAAATCTCTAACAACTAAAAATATCATCTATCTAAACTCTGGGACAAGACCCCAGTCGAACCATAAATCAAGATAACATAACCATGAAAAGTTTCGTAACCTAGCATTCCGAAGTAAGGGAGTCTCACCATCTGCTACTTCTGTCAAGTCAATCTACTGCTTAACGGGACCCTGGGACTGAACCTAAGAACCTGAAATATAGGGAGTCAATACGAATGTACTGCCATGTTACACAACCCCAAATATCATGCATTTATACAAAATAGGTGAGAGCATTTCACAATAATATTGAACATTAAATAAGTAAAAATACATGGGCAAATTAAATAATTTCAAATCATTTTTGACAACCTTGACTTCACTCTTTGTTATTTTTCTGAGCTAGTGGTACACCCTACAGATCTGTAATTCCTTGGGCTATGTTGAACCCGCCCTTGACTCGAAAGCTAAGCCTCCAATCCAAGTAGCCACTAGGATTGGAGTGGTGATACCCCCCATGTGAGAACACTGTAGGAAATCCCCCCATGTGAGATGTCTAGGATAATATATCATAAGTTCCGCATCGACAACTACGATTTCCAGGAATGAGCCCTTACACTCAAATGCTTTCTTCGGGTAACCAAATAGCTCTCTTAAGCCCAACTTTTAGTTCCTTAAAGTCATGCTTCATACTTTCAAAACATTCAATACTTATTCCGTTAAGGGAATGTCATCATCGGGTATTGTCATACCTTGAATTTCAAGTCAATAAATTCACATCACATCATGTCTGTAGCCCCTTTTCACTTATTATCATGTTAATGACCACCCTTAGTTTTTAAACATCAAGAGAGGTGAGAGTTAAGCAATAGATTTTCATTTGAGTTTACATCAAAACACTCTTCTCTCAATAGTACAATCATAAGTTTGCCATATCATATTTGCATTACTCAAAACCCATGAAAATTGTTAATTTAACAAAATGAAAGTTTATCATGCGAAAACACCCTCTCAACATGTCATAAACAGTGTCAACCCATGATCATAAAACAAGCATTCACCCTTTAGTTTTTCTTTTAGAAAGTTCATGCCTTTAAACAACCCATAACACTTGAAATCGAAAATATCATGATGCGAGAGGGAGTTTTCTTTATCATTCATGCTGTCAATCAAACTTTTCATTGGAAGCAAAACATAGATATATAGTTATATTCAAATTTCATGAAAAATGGTTCAAGACAACATATAATTTCTTCAAAACAATTCCATGATACATACTTTTCAAGACAATTTCAAAACCCTTCTTTATAAACATGATTGGGGATCTTTAATCTCTATAAAAATAGTAAAACTTATGCCTATGTAGTTTAGGGTAGTCCCACATACCTTAGACAAAAAGAATTTGCGAAAGATTGAACCCTAGGTCTTGAATATTTAACCCTTAGTTGTTTTTCTCCTATTGTGTTCTTTAGAGATGAACTAGGGATTTAAGGGAGTTAAAACATAACTAATGAACTTAATTTCATTTAAGGATGATTAGGGATGGTTTTGAAATGTAAAAAGACTTGGTTTCCTTAAAAATGACTTAAAAATGAAGTTTTTATGCCCCTAGGCCATATGGCATGCGACACATTGCCTATGGCCTAAGCTAGGCAGTGCTACGCATTGTCCATCACCCAAAATAGGCTAGATGTCACATTTCCCATCACCCAAAATAATCTGGGCTATGCATTTTCCATGGAAAAATAATTACAGTACCCATAGGAGATTGCTAGGCGACGGACTCTAGTTTGCAAAGACATAACTTTTCGCTCAGGTATCAGATTGAGGTGAAATTGGTATCCTTGAAAAGAGGACTCAAATAAATTTTATTTGACATATAATATACCCCTAATTCTTTATATAAAAAAAGTTATGATTGATGGAAGTTGACCAAAGTTTAGATGCTCACTAAAATTCAATCGATAGGAAAGCTTTCAACTCGTCTTTGAGTTAACGGACCTCTATCATCTCAATTCATGCTTAACTAGATTCCCACACTACATAATTGATTAACACACTAAATTTTCATAGGATTTATTGGGACTTGGAACTATTACGTATAGGGATGACAGTTTAAATTCTAGCCCAAAAGTACGGGGTGTTACATTATCTCTCCCTTGGGATCATTTATCCCCAAATGATGGGTAGGGATTTCTTGAATCTCTAAAGTGTAGAATAAAGAACGTAATATTGATTTGAACATTTTTCCTCAAATAAAGTATGCAAAGGGATCACACGATCTTCATGATAACCCATAGGGAAACGGGTAAGCACAAAATTTGAGATAAAAAAACTTTACATCGACATGATCTTGGAATGTGTTTTATGGAACATGATCAAAACATTGTAAGACAAGAATTTTTCTAACAGTCCTCATCCTGATTAAGATTGGTACAAGACATGAGATAAGATTCTCGCAGCTTACAAGAATATTAGCATTCTCCATCTTACATGACATAACGAAAACACTTAAACTTAGAGACACTACTTGTCTATAGCCCAACATTAATCAACATACTTCATTATTTCCAACTTACAATTCTCCCATAACAAATCTAACCACAAGAATTTGTGTTCCATTGTATAATACTTCTATGTTGAAGCCTAACTCGTAGGAAAGAGGTGCTAATTTAAACTACGGGACCCCTTATGCTATATCAAATTAAGAAATCACCTCACCTTATTACTATAATCCAAAAACCTCAAGTATTAATTCAAAGAATACTAACTACATGGCAAATTGGTTTGTGTTTTCATCAATCACAAAATTTAGCCCTGCCACTACTATACCCCACTTCATGGATCTCTCTACTAAAACTAGTAAATTCAATCATTCTCACAAAGATTCTCACCATATACTTCCCTCCTAACTATTTCATGTAAAGAATATTCATCTCCTTCCCCCTAGTCCTATAAATTTAGCTCAAGAAATCACTTCAAAAATTTTCACCTACAACGACATCTACTTCTCTACCTAACACACTTCTACGCTTCCACAACCACCATTATACTAACATACAGAGGGACATTAAAGGATCTAAACACAAGCATCATGAAAGAGAGTAACACTATTCGGTTATAATATATACCTACTGCACTACTCAAGGTGGGACATGAGTTAAAGATACGATACAATTACAGAGTGTTTCATATATCAAATGTCTGGATCATAAGTGGAGAGTCATTCTGGCATAAACTCAACATAGCACGAGTTCTTAGGAAAATCACAATTAGAATCATGAGAGATTACATCAAGAGTATTATAACATGAGTGTGGAATTCATAAAGTCAATGATTTAGACAAGGACTTTTACTCGAAGCAATCGCTTCTCATTTTCAGAGCTGAAATAGTCATGAATTCGTACAACTTTATCATTTTGGCTAACCCCAACTTAAAATAAATCGTTAACATATGTAAACATGGTAACTTAGAACCAATCATGATTTGGGACATAGATTTATGGATCATGTACCTCATAACATAGATCTTGGATACTTGAAATATAGGATTACAAAAGGATATTATTGATTTTAGTTTGGAGGTTGGAACATGACATGAGTTACATAGAGTGCTCCAACCATAGACATAGGCAGGACTTGAGTACATAAGACATTGGTAGGTGTTAATTCAAATTAATGTAGAAAGTGCTTGCTTGAATAAGAATTGATTTATCACGCCTCTTACTAGAAACATGACACCACAAGAAAATTCAGGAACAATTTTAATCTATCATCTCCCTCTTAGATCAAAGTTACCTTCCTAAATTTGCGGTTATACCTTCACATAAAAATATATAGCCATGACTCTCCACACAAAAAAGGTATCTCACCATACACATAAGTGCTAAATTCTCTTTGATAAATTGTACTCTTAAGTTCTCGCTTTTTGAAAGTGCTACTCTTAGCTCTCGCTAGCCTCTATAGCTATCACTCTAAAACTCCCACTCTCAGGAGCATACGTATTCACACTCCTTATCACAAAAGGGTTCCAATATACACATGAACACAAACTCTCCTCCATAATTTTTTTATACAAGGACACTAAATTTATTCTAAGACATCCCCTTCAGGTACACTAATCCTAACATCCTCCAACCCCTAAAGTCATCTATTTATGGCTAACGTTATCATGGGCATAAACATCCACTCTTCTAGACGCACAACACTTCATCTTCAACTCCTTAGAATATTTATCATTACACCTCTAATCCCATAACTTGAAACTTACCAAAATTTATAAAACTATACCAAAGGTACATATTGGCTACCTATATTTCCTTAATTCAACTCTACATAACACCATATAATAACTCCATAGACTTCTCCACCCTAAGGAAATTTACGGACATAGAATGGGCGTATCTGACACTCATACACATAAAACCTTATCTAACAACATGCTAATGGTGGACAACTTATGATTATACTTACGCACTTATCCTCTTAATGACTCAGCAATAATTTATCATTCTTAACACTAATCTTCATGACTACATATATATATATATCATAATTTTCCACTCCTTATTCCTCAAGTTGCCAACCTAGGCTATTTTAAACATTACATCAAGCCAACTAATTTTTTTTCTTTTTTTCTCCACAAAACGTGCAC
This sequence comes from Capsicum annuum, assembly GCF_002878395.1. NCBI lineage: Eukaryota > Viridiplantae > Streptophyta > Magnoliopsida > Solanales > Solanaceae > Capsicum > Capsicum annuum. Next base: position 64,875,129 of record NC_061111.1, read on the forward strand.
TATCAATCTTGAGCTACTATTCTTACCACTATACTCCACATCTAAAGTTCAAGCCTATTGTCTAACAACACCATTCATATGAAGCATTCTATACAATATACTAATAAATCGAAGAAACATTAACTTAAGTCTCTTATTTCACTTAACTATGGCCCATATTTTCATCTTCTCTATGACATGATTATCTGTCCTAAGATCCTTCCCTATTTTGAATAACTAATAATCACAGCCAGACACTTCCTCCCCAGACTGCCATACACTCTAAAAATTTTGCTGAAACATTACCCAATCACCTTACAAGAGCAACCCACCCCTCAGTAAAGGGTTATACAACTCAACTACTTATTTATGCAAAAGTCACTCTCACCCTGTCTTCTAACATTGTGACTTCATATCACTAACTTCGAGATCATCTTACTACCAATAGGGTATGACACCTTAACACATACTATAACTTGGGTGAAAATATTATTCCAACATTCTAACATATATCCATACCCTTAAGAATGACATCTATAATAATAATTTTGAAAGGGGATAAATACACTTCAAACCTCAGGCTTAAATGCACGATTGATGTAGATAGGGGTATAGGGTTAAATCAATATACTTTAAGGCACTTATGGACTCCTCTGAAGACCTTGTGCAACTTTACATTCCTTTAGGACTCAATCAGAAGGGACCACATTAGACTCTAAAATTCTAAACTTGAATTGACTCGACCATGAGACATAGTTAATAAAATTAGAGTAAAGAAGGAATTTGGATAACTTCCAAATGGACAACACAATGGCACGATCTAGAACATGAAGAATAGTGAAACATTCCTAAATGCCTAGTAGTTTTCTCCTTATAAGTGTGGTGCGCTACACACCAAGAAATGCAGAAGATTAATAAATGAAAACATGGTCACTTTTTAAATTCAACTGGACAATACAAAATGAAGTTCATAACATTTAAAGTACATGACTCTAGTTTGTCAAATCTCTACTAACTGAAAATATCATCTATCTGAACTCTAGGACAAGCCCCCAGTCGGACCATGAATAATAATAACATAACTATGACAAGTTTTGTAACCAGGATTTCCAAAGTAAGGGAGGCTCACCAACTGCAACTTCTATCAAGTCAATTATAATACCCCATATTTTGGGCTAGAATGTAAACCGTTATATCCTTCGTGTAAAGGTTCCAAAAACCATAAATCTGATACAAATATAGTGTGTTGATCAATCATGTAGTGTGGAAATCTATTTGAGCATCAATTGATATCATAGAGGTCCCTTAACCCAAGGATGACTTGGAAGCTTTCCTATTATTTTAGTTTTAGTAAGCATCAAAACTTGGGTCAACTTCAGTCGACTATAACTTTGTGTATATAATGAATTAGAGAGCCTACTATGTATCAAATGAAAGGTATTCAAAATATCTTTCCAATGGTACCAATTTTTCCTAAATATTATGCATGATAGAAAATTTATAACTTTGCAAATAGAGTGCATCACATAGAAAATTGCCTAAATCTACTAGAAGTATTGTGCCATAGGCAAGGCATCGCCCATCCCATTTTGGGCAATGGGAAATATGACTCCCAACCTATTTTGGGTGATAAAAAATGCGTGCATTTCCTAGATTAGTCCACAGGTAATGCGTTGCATCCCCTATGGCCCAAGGGCGTAAAAACATCATTTTTAAGCCATTTTAAGGGCAACCAAGTCTTTTCACATCCCAAGACTATGCCTAATCATTCTTAAACAAAATTAGTATAATTAATAACGTTCTAACTCTCTAAAGATTCCAAAATTCATCTTTCAAGAATACAAGGGGAGAAAACAACTAGGGTTTGGACAATCAAGCCTAAAGGTCAAATCTTTTAAAAATATCTTCATGAATTCTTCACAACTAAGGTACGTGGGGTTTTCCTAAAACTACTTGGGCATAAGAAGTTGTTTCAGCAACATTTATCATCGTGAGATTTTTAAATCTTAAAGGGGTTTTGGAATTTACATTGAAATTTGCTTTATGAATTCTTTGGTGACTTTATTATTTTAGTCTTTAGGCCTTTTCCCCCAAATTGATTTGAAATCTTATATATATATGTATGTGGTTAAATTTCATAATTGAATTGAGAGAATAACTATTTATGCTCCCTCTCATGTTGTGATACCGAATGTTATTTAGAAGCATGATTTTATATGTTCATGACTATTGTTGAATGATGCAAACTTAATATTTAAATTAATGAGAGGGGTTTTGCATGTTGATAAATGTTGAACACATAATGAAAGATTGCATGGTTTTCCATAAATCATCACCACCACATATTTGATGAAATGATCGAAAGGAATGATTTTACATAGTTTGATAAGTGTATGGAGTCACTTAACATAGCTCTGTTCGAGTTCGTACTATGGAGTCCGAATGTTTCTCTTTCATACTCTAGTTTGCGCTATGGTGTTGTCCATACAAATGTAAAGTTATCCCAAATCCTACTCTAATGTTCTAGATATGTCTTATTGTTGAGGCGATTCAAGTGTAGAAGCTTAGAATATAAATGCTATGGTCTTTTTCTGATTTAGTCATCAACAATTATGAAATTGCATAAGGACTTGAGGGGATTCCATGAGTGCTATAAAGTGTAGAAATTCAAGCTTATACCTTTATCTACATCAATCATGTGTTTAAACCTGAGGTGTGAATTATATTTAGTCCCTTTCAAGATTCTTATATCAGATGTCATGCATAAAGGGAATGATGTGTATTAGAATGTTGGAACTGTATTTCCACCCTAGTAGTAGTGTATGTTAAAGTTTTATGACCTATTGGTAGAGAGATGATCCAGAAATTGGTGATATGAAGTCACAAACTTAAGAGTCTAAATGAAGGGGACTTTTGCGTACAAAAGTTAGTTTAGTTGTATAACTATGGATTGAGGAATGGTTTGCCATTTTATTGTGATAGACTAATGTGTTAGTAATAATTGTAGATTGTATGGTATTCCGCAAGGGGAGTATTTGGATTTGATTATTATTTATTCAAAATAAAATAGGAAAGGAGCCTAGAGTGGATAGTTATGGTGGTTATAGACATCTCTTATAGCATGTGAATAGAAATAGTCAGATTAGCCAATAAGCTATAATTATATACTCATTGTTGTTATAAAATTTGAGGGTAGTCTAAAGGTATGCTTGGGTAAGTAAGTATGATGTTAGAAAGTAGAATATGTAGATAAGATCGTATTGGGATATATTATAACATTAAGGTTGACCATGTTTATTATGTGACTTTACCCCCTTGACCTTCTTTTCTTTAGTGGTTGTAAACTAGTACTACTTGTGAGAAGGTATGTAATAGATTTTGAGGTGTAGTAGTAATGTCATGGAGTTGATTTGGTTGTAGGTAGTATCTAATTGAAATGAGGTATTTGGGCTGAATTTCCCCATTTGATAGACTAGTATCATATGTTGCATGCTTCATTGGTGGTACATGATTGTTGCTCTACCATAGGCTTGAACTTTAGATGTAGAATGTGGTGGTAAGAATAGTAGCTTAATATTAATGATGTAAGCTTTATGGGAATGAATTAGTAGGCTTGATGTGATTTATGAAAGAGCCTAAGTTGATAATTTAGGAAGAGTTTAAGTGGTAATTTTAAAGTATATGTGTATATGATGACTAGTGTTAAAATTATAAATGGTGGGAGAGTCATTCAGTGGATAAGGGCATAAGTATATAAGAATGAGTTGCACCCCTTTGTAGTATGGCATTAGGTAAGATTTGATGATATAAGTTATGTGATTAACGGTGTAATGTTAGAAGGTTAAGTAGTGGTTTTTATGTGATAAGGAGTGAGGCTGTGTATGCTCATGGACCGCAAGTTGTTAGTTGATGAGGATAGAGGATAGCAAAAATTAAGAGTAGCATTCTTAGAAAGCAATGCCTTTAGAGTATACTCAAAAAGGGAAAGTTTAACATTTATGTGTATAAGTGTTTTGCGTACATAGTTTGTGTTCTTAAAATTGTGGTATGGAGAAGTTTGGGGAGTTTTTGTATAGCGTTATTTAGAGTTGAATTGAGAAAATATGAGTGGGAAATATGCGCCTTTGGTATAGTTTTACAAATTTTGTTAAGATGCAAGTTATGTGATTAGAGGTGTAATGCTAAGTATTCTAAGGAGTTGAAGATGAAGTGTTGTGTGCCTAGAAGCATAGTAGTCTATACCCATGATAACATTAGCCATAAATAGGTGACTTTGGGGTTTGGAGGATGTCAGGATTAGTGTACCTGAAGGGGATGTTGTAGAATGAATTTAGTGTCCTTGTAAAAAAAAAACTATGGAGGGGAGTTTGTGTTCATGCATGTGTATGTTGGTACGCCCTTTATGATTAGGTGTGTGGATGTTGGGAGGATCAGTACTTCAACTAGTCTCCATGTTCCTTGAATGGTTGGCGCATCTCATTTACTTGAGTATGGGTTGTAGGGTGATGACTGTAGAGGCTAGCGAAAGTAGGAGTAGTATTTCCGAAAAACAACACCTGCACAGTATAGTTTATCTGGGAGAGACTAGTGGCAATGTGTATGGTGGTATATCTCTTGTATTGAGAGTTGTGGATATATATTTGATAAGAGATTATGTACGCAAGTCTAGGATTAAGACTTTGATCTAAGGGGGAGATGATGAGTTAAAGTAGTTCAAAAATTTTCTTATGGTGTCAAGTTTGAAGTAAGATTCCTGATAAATCTATTACAATTCAAGCAAACTCCTCCTACTCAGTCTACGAGGTCACTCTGCTAATGGCTTTCGTTATGTATCCAAGTCCTACCTATGTCTAAGGTTGACATGTCCCGACTTCCGAAATAGAATAAATAATGTCCCTTGATGATCCAGTATTCTAAGTATCCAAGCTTTATGTTATGTTACTTATGAACAACAAATATGTGTCCCGAATCATGATTGGTTCTTAGGAACTATGTTTTCATATGTTAACGATTCATTTTACGTCGGGATTAGCCAAAATGATAAAGTTGTGCGAACTCATGACTATTTTAGTTCTGAAAATGAGAAGCGATAGCTTTGAGTAGAAGTACTTGCCTAAATCATCGAATTCATGAATTCCGCACTCATGTTATAAGACTCATGATGTAAGATATCATGTTTCTCACTGTGGTGGTCCTAAGAACTCGTGCTATGTTGAGTTTATGCCAAAATGACTCTTTACTTATGATCTAGACACTTGATATATGAAGCACTTCATGTCTATTCTATCGTATCTTCATTTCATGTCCCTCCTTGAGTAGCACAATAAGTATAAGTTATGATCTAATAGTGTTACTTCCATTTAGGATGTTTATGCTCGGGTCACCCAATTACCCCCCATATATTAGTATAATGGTGGTTGTGGAAGAATAGTAGTGTGTTAGGTGTGGGAGTAGATGTTCTTGAAGGTGAAATTTTTGATGTGATTCTCGAGCTAAGTTTGTAGGTGAAAGGGAAAAGAAGGAGATGAACTTTTGTTGTGTGACATAGCTAAGAAGGAGAAACGTGGCGAAAATATTTTTAAGAGTGATTGAAATTGTTGGTCTTAGTGGGGAGATCCATGTAGTGGGTGTAGTAATGATTACGCTTGAATGTTATGATTAATGAAAACACAAACCTATGTGCAATACGGTTAGTATCCTTTGAATTAAGACTTGAGGTTGTTGGATTATAGTGATGAGGTGAGATGATTTCTTAATGTTTTCCTCCAAGTTAGGCTTCAACATAGACGTATCATACGATGGGACACAAATTCTTGTGGTTAGATGTGTCATGGAAGAATTGTAAGTTGGAAATGATGAAGTATGTTGATTAATGTTTTGGTATAAACAAGTAGTGTTGCTAAGTTTAAGTCTTTTCATTGTAGCTTTTAAGATGGAGAATGCTAATATTCATATGTTCCGTGAGTGGCTTATCTCATCTCTTGTACAAATATTAATCTGGCCGAGGACTCTTAGGAAAATTTATGTCTTACAGTGTTTTGATAATGTGCCATAAAACACATGCCAAGATTCATGTCGATGTCAAGTTTTGCTATCTCGGGTTTCATGCTAACCCATTTCCCTAGGAGTTATCATAAAGATCGTGTGATGCCTTTGCATATTTTTATTGAGCAAAAATGTTCAAATCAATATTACGTTCTTTATTCTATGCTTTTCGAGATTCAAGAAGTCCCTACCCATCATTCAGGGGCGAATGATCCCAAGGGGGAGATAATGTAACACCCCGCATTTCGGGATAGAACGTAAACCATCATTTCCTTCGCGTAAAGATTCAAAAATCAATAAATCTAATGCAAATATAGTTTGTTGCTCAATCATGTAGCGTGGGAATCTATTTGAAAATGAATTGAGATCATAGAGGTCCCTTAACCCAAGGACGAGTTGGAAGCTTTTCTATCATTTTAGTTTTAGTGAGCGTCGTAACTTGAGTCAAATTCAATCGACCATAACTATATGTATATAACAAATTAGAGGACCTACTATATATCAAATGAAAGGTCTTCGAAATAGCTTTCCAACAATACCAATTTCATCTATATACAATACCCTATCAAAACGTTATGACTTTGGAAAGTAGAGTTCATCTCCTGTGAAATTGCCTAAAGCTACTGGAAGTGTTGTGCCATGGCCAATTCGTCGCCTAGCCGATTTTGGGCGATGGACAATGTGGCACCCAACCTGTTTTGGGAAATAAACAATGTGTGGCATTTCCTAGATTAGTCCATAGGCAATACGTCGATGCCCTACGGCCCAAGGGCATAAAAATATTATTTTTAAGTAATTTTAGGGTAACCAAGTCTTTTTACATTCCAAAACAGTCCCTAATCATCCTCAAACGAATTTAGGATTATTAATAATGTTCTAACTCTCTGAAGATCCCAAAATTAATCTTTCAAGAACAAAATGGGAGAAAAAAACTAGGGTCTCTTCGTGAATTCTTCGCAACTAAGGTACATGGGGTTTTCCTAAAACTACTTGGGAGTAAGAAATTTTTTCAACAATGTTTAGCATTGTGAGATTTTTAAATCTTAAAGAGGTTTTGGAATTTACATTGAAATTTGCGTTATGAATTCTTTAGTGACATTACTGTTTTGGACTTTAGGACTTTTCCCCCAAATTGATTTGAAATCTTATATATATATATATGTATGTGGTTAAATTTGGTAATTGAATTGAGAGAATAACTATTTAGGCTTCCTCTCATGTTGTGATACCTCTTGATTTGTAGAATGTTATTTAGAAGTATGATTTTATATGTTTATGACTATTGTTGAATGATGTAAACTTGATCTTTAAATTGATGAGAGGGTTTTTCATGTTGATAAATGTTGAACACATAATGAAAGATTGCATGGTTTGCCAAAAATGCATGACCACTACATTTTTGCTGAAATAATCGAAAGGAATGATTTTACATAGTTTGATAAGTGTATTAAAGAATGAATCTTCTTGAATTGTTGAAATATGGTGGTCTAAACTTTATGTTTTAAAATAAAAAACTGTGATATAATTTTTATGGCCCATAAACATGACTTTCAAGTCTTGGTATGATGATACCAATTCAGATAATGCCATAGTAGCACAGAATAGAACAGAATGTGAATTTTTCTTTCTGATTTTTAGATTTTGAACTTAGAATGATACATGTTCAAAAAAGGCTAAAAATGGGCATAAAGAGATGTTAGGTGGTTACCCGTACAAGGAATAATTTTAGAAAAATCATTGCCCAAAATTGTGTTTTGCCGATACGGGATTATTATGTCCCCTAGAGGGATTATATGCTAGCCTAGTGCCCTGTGGCGTATCAAAATCAGAAACTCTAACTCTTGCGACAAACATGGGTTGAGGTCTTGGCCGCCAAGTTAAGGGCGGACTCCATATAGCCCGTGGGGTTGTAGAATTATAGGGTGAACCACCTAACTCAGAAGTAATACTAAGATCAGAACTGCATTAACAAGAATGTTTTATGGTTATCAAAGATTGCCCATGTGTTTTAAGCTATATCATTCATGATGTTTCATGACATGTTCTCATCTATTATATATATATATATATAAAGGCATTATTTTGGATCTCTCTGCATACCAGTACAATTGTATTGACCCCCTATCTTTCAGGGTCTGAGGCTCAGTCTAGAGGTCCTGCTAAGCTATAGATTTATCTCAAACAGAAGTGAAGTGTGCATTTGGTGAGCCTTTTTCATTTCAGAGGGCCTCTTTTATTTTGGACATATGTTATTTAATTTTGATTTAGGTCCACTCGGGGCCTTGTCCCAGATTCAAACAAGTTATTGATGTCTTATATAGTAGATATTTTGTAGACTAAAAAAGATGTTTATAAACTTATTTCCATATTGTTGAACAGATTTTAGTGTACGACCATGATTTCGTCTATTTTATTTCTGCTTTCTTTTCTATATTATTTAAGTATTGTGCATGATTACCAGAAGTAGAAGAGTGCCTTGGCCACCATGGTTTAGGATGCTCGTTACGTCCAAGGCCTCGGCTCGGGTCATGACATCAATCTACTATTTAACGAGACCCCAGGACTGAGTCTCAGATTTTGAAATATAAGAGGTCTATACAATGTATTGATATGTGAAATGACCCAAAATATCATGTGTTTATACTAAATAGGTGAGAACATTTCATAATAACAGTGAACATTATATAAGTAAAAATACATGGGCATATATAATAATTACAATTTAATTCTTGACAACCTTGACTTACTCTTTGTTATTCTTCTGACCTAGTGGTACACCCTACAAATTCATAATTCCACGGACTATGTGAAACCTACCCTTGACTCGGCGGCAAGCCTCCAATCGAAGTAGCCGCCAGGAATGGAGTGGTGATACCTCCTATGTGAGCACACCACAGGAAATCCCCCATGCAAGGTGTCCTAAGTGTTCTTTCATGTAGGATAATATATCATAAATTCCTCATCAGCAACTACGGTTTCCAGCAATGAGCCCTTACACTCAAACACTTTCTTCGGGTATCCAACTAGCTCTCTTAAGACAAACGTTTACTTCTTTAAAGTCATGCTTCATACTTTCAAAACGTTAAATACTTAATCCGTTATGGGAATGTCATCATCGGGTATCATCATACCCTGACTTGCAAGTCAATAAATTCACATCACATCATATCTGTAGTCCCTTTTCACTTATTATCATGTTAATGACTACCCTTAGTTTTTAAACATCAAGTAAGGGAGAGTTAAGAAATATATTTTCATTTGAATTTACATCAAAACACTCTTCTCTCAATAGTACAATCATTAAGTGGCCATATCATATTTGCATTACTCAAAACCCATGGAAAATGTTAATTTGACGAAATGAAAGTTTATCATGCAAAAACATCCTCTCAAAATGTCATAAACAGTATTAACCCATGATCATTAAACAAGCATTCACCCTTTAGCTTTCCTTTTTGAAAGTTCATGGCTTTATACAACCTATAACACTTGAAATTGAAAATATCATGATGGGAGAGGGAGTTTTTTTTATCATTTCATGCTCTCAATCAAAGTGGAGTGCGTCGCTTAGTAAATTACCTAAAGCTACTAGAAGTGTTGTGCCATGGCCAATGTGTTGCCCAACTGATTTCGGGCGACGAGAAATGTGACGCCCAACCTATTTTGGGCAATAAATAATGTGTGGCATTGCCTAGATTAGTCCATAGGCAGTGCGTCGCATGCCCTATGGCCCAAGGGCATAAAAACATCATTTTAAAGTCATTTTAAGGGCAACCAAGTCTTTTCACATTCCGAAACCATCCCTAATCATCCTTAAATGAATTTAGGATTATTAATAACGTTCTAACTCTTTGAAGATCCAAAAATTCATCTCTCAAGAACACAAGGGGAGAAAACAACTAGGGTTTGGACAATCAAGCCTAAAGGTCAAATCTTTTCGACTTCGCTTCATGAATTCTTTGAAGCTAAGGTACGTGGGATTTTCCTAAAACTACTTGGGAGTAAGAAATTGTTTCAACAATGTTTAGCATTGTGAGATTTTGAAATATTAAAGGGGTTTTGGAATTTACATTGAAATTTACATTATGAATTATTTAGTGACATTATTGATTCGGTCTTTAGGCCTTTTCCACCAAATTGATTTGAGATCTTATATACATATATGTATTTGGCTAAAGTTGATAATTGAATTGAGAGCATAGCAATTTACGTTTCCTCTCATGTTGTGAGACCTATTGATTTTTAGAATGTTATCTAGAAGCATGATTTTATATGTTCATGACTATTGTTGAATGATGTAAAATTTATCTTTAAATTGATGAGAGGGGTTTTTCATGTTGATAAATGTTGAACACACAATGAAAGATTGCATGGTTTACCAAAAATGCATGACCACAACATAATTACTGAAGTGATCGAAAGGAAAGATTTTACATAGTTTGATAAGTGTATTGAAGAATGAATCTTCTTGAATTATTGGAATATGGTAGTCTAAACTTTATGTTTTAAAATAAAAAACTGTGATATGATTTTTATGGCCCAGAAACATGACTTGCAAGTCTTGGTATGATGATACCAATTCAGATAATGCCATAGTAGCACAAAATAGAAAAAAATGTGGATTTTCTTTTCGATTTTCAGATTTTGAACTTAGAATGATACATGTTAAAAAAGGCTAAAAATTGGTATAAAGAGATGTTAGGTGGTTACTCGAAGAAGGTATGAGTCCAGAAAACTCATTGCCCGTAAACGTGTTTTGCCGGTATGGGATTATTATGTCTCCTATAGGGATTACACGCTAGCCTAGTGCCCTATGGTGTATCAAAATTAGAAACTCTAACTCTTGCGACAAACTTGGTTTGTCAGCTTGGCCGCCGAGTTAAGGGATGACTCCATATAGCCCGTGGGGTTGTAGAATTGTAGGGTGAACCACCTAACTCAGAAGTAATATAAATATTAGAAATGCATTGACAAGGATGTTTTATGGTTATCGAAGAATTACCCATGTGTTTTAAAATATATCATGATGTTTCATTACTTGCTCTTGTCTATTTTATATATATATATATATATATAACTGCATTATTTTGGATCTCTCTACGTACCAGTACAATTTTATCGACCCCTATCTTTCAGGGTCTGAGGCCTAGTCTAGTGGTCCTGCAAAGCCATAGATTTATCTCAGACAGAAGTGAAGTATGTAGTTGGTGATCCTTCTTTATTTTGGAGGGCCTCTTTTATTTCAGACATATGTTATTTCATTTTGATTTAGGTCCACTGGGGGCCTTGTCCCAGATTCAGACAAGTTATTGATGTCTTATGTAGTAGAGATTTCGTAGACTAAGAAAGATGTTGTTAGATGTTGATAAACTTATTTCCATATTATCGAAAAGATTTAAGTGTATGACCATGATTCCGTCTATTTTAATTTCGCTTTCTTTTCTTTATTATTTGAGTATTGTGCATGATTACCAGTAGTAGAAGGGTGCCTGGGCCTCCATGGTTTGGGATGCTCGTTACGGTCAGGGCCCCAGCTTGGGTCGTCACATCTATCTACTTCTTAACGTGGCCCCATGACTGAGTCTCAGATCCTGAAATATAGGGGGTCAAAGCAAATGTAGTGATATTTAAAACAACCCAAAATATCATGCGTTTATACTAAATAGGTGAGAGCATTTCACAATAACAGTGAACATTATATAAGTAAAAATACATGGGCATATTTAATAATTTCAATTTAATTCTTGAAAACCTTGACTCACTCTTTTTTATTCTTCTAAGCTAGTGGTACAGCCTACAAAATTGTAATTCCACGGGCTATGTGGAACCTGCGCTTGACTCGGCGGCCAAGCCTCCAATCGAAGTAGCCTCCAGGAATGTAGTGGTGATACCTCTTATGTGAGCACACAACAGGACATCTCCCCATGTGAGATGTCCTAAATGTTCTTTCATGTAGGATAATATATCATAAATCCCACATCGGCAACTACGGTTTCTAGCAATGAGCCCTTACACTCAAACTCTTTCTTTGGGTATCCAACTAGCTCTCTTAAGCCTAACTTTTAGTTATTTAAAGTCATGCTTCATACTTTCAAAACGTTTAATATTTATTCCGTTAAGGGCATGTCATCATCGGGTAACGTCATATCCTTTCTTTCAAGTCACTAAATTCACGTCACATCATATCTATAGTCCCCTTTCAGTTATTATCATGTTAATGACTACCCTTAGTTTTTAAACATCAAGTAAGAGAGAGTTAAGCAATAGATTTTCATTTGAATTTACATCAAAACACTCTTCTCTCAATAGTACAATCATAAAGTGGCCATATCATATTTGCATTAGTCAAAACCCATGGAAAATGTTAATTTGACGAAATGAAAGTTTATCATGCAAAAACATCCTCTCAACATGTCATAAACAATATTAACCCATGATCATTAAACAAGCATTCACCCTTTAGTTTTCCTTTTTGAAAGTTCATGCCTTTAGACAACCCATAACACTTGAAATTGAAAATATCATGATGGAAAAGGAAGTTTGTTTATCATTCCATGCTCTCAATCAAACTTTTTTCATTGCAACCAAAACATACATATATAGTTATATTCAAATTTTGTGACAAATAGTTCAAGACAACATATAATTTCTTCAAAACAATTTAATGATACATATTTTTCAAGACAATTTCAAAACCCTTCTTTATAAACATGATTCGCGATCATTAATCTTAATAAAAACAGTAAGACATATGCCTATGGAGTTTAGGGTAGTCCCACATACCTTACTAACAAAGAATTTGTGAAAGATTGAACCCTTGGTCTTGAATGTTTAACCCATAGTTATTTTTATCCTATTGTGTTCTTGAGAGATGTAATAGGGTTTTAAGACAGTTAAAACATTAATAATGACCCTAATTTCATTTAAGGATGATTAGGGATGGTTTTGGAATGTCAAAAGACTTGGTTTCCTTAAAATGACTTAAAAATAAAGTTTTTACGCCCTTGGGCCATATGGTAGCGATGCATTGCCTATGGTCTAAGCTAGGCAGTGCCACGTATTTCCCATCGCTCAACATAGGATGTGCATCGCATTTTCCATCGCTTAAAATGGGATGGGTGATGAATTACCTATGGCACAACAATTCTAGTACCCTTAGGCAATTGCAAGGCGACGCAGTCCACTTTGAAAAGACATAACTTTTTGCTCGGGTATCAGATTGAGGTGAAATTGGTATTATTGGTAAGAGGACTTGTAACTCCCCAAAAATTTGCCCCGAGACATCACACCATGCTTAGAACCATGAGTGGTCCCAAGCTAACTCTTCTACTGGCATAACTCATAAGCAACTGGATAATCTGTATAAAATGACTGAGATTACCGTGCAGAAACATAATAACGATGGAATCTGAAAAAATTTACCATACCAATACAACTTTTACATTCTGATAAAGTCTGAAAGAGGGATTAAAAAGACATAACTTACTCTAACTAACATCTGTGAAGCCTCTACCATAATGACTATATATAGCTAGGATGCGACCCCAACTGTAATGAATCAATACATAAGTATGAGAAAGAAATAACATCTAACTAAAGTCCCCAAAGTAGGAGGACTCGTCATCTGCTGGCTAGAATCAACAAGCTATCTGAATATAGTATGCGTGCTACAACTGAACTGATACCTACATTATGAGACAATGTAGCACATAAACATATATGTGGATCAGTACTTTGAGGATGTACTGAGTTTATGAGGTGAAATACATAAGTAAAATATTATCTCATCATTATAATTTGTAAAACAATGCATGCTAAATATAAGTGACTCACATAAGCTGGAATATCTGAAATACTAAGATATGTAGCAATAAAAAGTAAATAATACTTTATAAATCTTGTGAGCCATAACATTTAGTTCTAAAATTTGTACTTGTATTCTCCCTTTAAAATTATTGTTATTGTGAGGTAGGACAGTCCTAATTAAACATATTCTTCATAGAATCCCCATACACTATTTTTTTGTTAAGAATCCCCATTTGAATATGCTAAGTACTATTCAAAAAATCTTTGCTAAGTTTTTCTGGAGTAGTACAATAGGGGGAAGAGGAAGGCATTGGGTATCATGGAAGACAATGTGTCTTCCTGAGGTAGAAGGAGGTTTGGGTTTTAGAAGGATGGAAGATGTTTCAACAGACCTCTTTTGTAAACTATGGTGGAAATTTAGCACTAATAAGACCCTATGGAGTGAGTATATAGTTAAAAAGTACTACAAGAAGATACATCCTAAGAAAGTTTGGTGGAAAAGGGGAGTGGGTTCTCAAGTATGGAAAAAAATGTTACAGTTTAGAGACATCATTAATCATCTTATGTTTTGGAAGGTTAGAGAAGGAAATGCTCATTTATGGTTTGACAATTGGAGTCGTATGGGAGATTTTTATTCTATCCTGCAAGACAGTAAAGAATGGGAACCTAATTTACAAAGTGTAAGGGACTTAATAATTGAAGGAAAATGGAATGAAGAGTTAATCAAACAAGTGTTACCTGAGGAAATAGTGGACCATGTGCTACATATGGAGTGTGGAACAAAGAGGATGCTTTACTGTGAAAACATCTTGGGAATATGTGAGATAAAGGGAGAAGCCTTCTGAGTTCTACAGGCAGTTGTGGATAAAATGGATGCCATTTATGATGTTTTTTTTTTCATGTGGAGGATGTGGAAAGGACGAATTATTATAGATGATACAATTAGGAGATGGGGAATGCATGGTCCTTCCAAATTCTGATGTTGTTACAACCCAACATAAGAGACCATAATACAGGTGTTGTTAAGATCATATGCTGCCAGCAGGACGTGGTCTTATTTTTCTTCTTTTGTAGGAATATATCATTATTCAGGGTCTAACTTAAGAGAAACAATTCATGGTTGGTGGAAAGCTTAGGTGAAGCAGAGAGAGAAGATATACTTTAGAGCAAAACCAGTAATCATTCGTATGGGAGCTATAGAGGAGAAGAAACAAAATGAAGCATGAAGACCAAATGGTGATGGGTCATAGGATAATTTATAATGCACAAGGTGATTTAGTTCATGTACAAGGATTAGTCATAGAAGACACTGACAACATAGAAGCAGAAGCAGGATCAATCCTATGTGCAACTAATCATTCCAAGCAATCAGGTCAACAAAGGGGCATCATCCAAACAGAGTCTTTAGATATGCAAAACTTTATAAATCAAAAGTAGGAAGTTCCATGGAAAATAATTTACACTATAGAACAAATAAAGCAGGCATTGAAAGGGAAGCATGTAATCATACAACATAGATTCAGAGAGGGCAATTAATTGGCTGATTACTTAGCCAACTTAGCAATTCAGAAAGGTAACTTCACATTCATATTATTTATTCAGCTACCAAGCCTAGGCAGGAAGATAATAAACAGTGACAAGCAATAATGTCCATATGTGTGACTAGTACCAATAAAGAGGTAAGGTACTGGAATAGCTACAACAAGTTTCACATATAGTATTTATAACAGGAGAAGGTAAACAAAAAGGGTGAAAATGCTAATTGGCCTATCTACACCAGTCAACAAAAAAGAAATCTCATCAGATAGGGGGTCTTATGGTTAGATTTATCTTAATAACTGAGGTACTTGAATTTCTCCAACTGTCTAAAGAGCTGAGCATCCCAGAATCTACATCCCAGCTATACCTGTAGCCCAAATATATTACAAAGAGGGAAAGGAAGATACAGGGAAGACATTAAGCAAACAAGGGTCAGATCATACTTGGAGAAAGACAAAAGCCTTAGTGGACTAGACCCAATATGTTATAACCAAAATACATTGGCAGTATTTATAAACTAGAGATCTCAACTGAATATTTACCAAGTAAAGAAGATGAACAGAAGCTAAGAAAAGAAAAATACAGCAAATGGAGTAATGAGAAGGAATACTCACTCATGCAAGCTAGAAAATCTTCAAATCGATGCATCCATGGCACAACATTGAGAACCCATAATTGGAGAAAAGTGAACTCTTCATTATTAAAAGGGAACATGGTGGAAGAGGCGGTCTGAAGTGGATCTTAGCTCTACGCTCAATTTGGAAACCCTATACCACCATTTATTTGTTAGTTGTTTAGACCAGGTTAGCATGTTAGGCTGGTCCTCTTTTTACAGATTTTAGTTTTAGGTTTATGATGGATGGGTTGGTCCATCTTGAGATTTTTTATTAATAAAATAACAAATTAAACCAAAAAAAAGAAATGATGCAATTTCTTGAAATGACCAATCTTGGTCTTATGTCCTATTTTCTTGGGATGGAGATAAAGCAAAGAAAAAGTGAAGTATTCATTTGCCAAAAGAAATGTACAAAGGAGATTATAATGAAATTTCAAATGGAGGATAGCAACCGGATGAGCACACCAATAAATCAAAAAGAGAAACTTTGTAAAGAAGATAGAGCCGATAAAGTTGATGAAGGGTATTACAAAAGGTTGATCATACGCTTAACGTATCTCACTACGACAAGGCTGGATATTCTATTTGTTGTAAGTCTCTTATCTCATTTTATGCATTGTGCGAGTGAGATGCATTTAAGAGAAGGAAAAAGAATATTAAGATATATCAAAGGAAAGGTTGACTTTGGTATAAAGTTTGAGAACTGTCAAAGCTTGAAATTGCTTGGTTTCTCGGATAGTGATTGGGGTAGATTGTAATACCCCATACTTTTTGTGAGCTTGAAATCGTCTCAAGAATGTTAGAAGATTTTATTAAAATATAAATCCAATTTTGTACACGTGGTAGTTTTAATATTTCACCTTTTTCACATGAGAAATTGAATTAGCTTTCCAACGATGCCAATTTCGTCAAAATCCGACATCAGAGGAGAATGTTATGGCCAAAAAATAGAAGCTAGTAAAAATCACCCAGATGCGACGGTGAGGACAACAGACCATCGCCCACGACCGTCATAGCAAGGCGGTGAGAACTACTTTCTGCCTAGGAGTGATGGCCTAGGCTGACAGACCGTTGGACTAACTACAGGCCGTTGCTTAGGCTATCGCAGGGGAAATAGTGAGGCCACCTTCTGGATAAGGTGCGAAGGTCAGGTTGACAGACCATCAAACTTACAAAGGACCATCGGCCAAGCCATCACAGCCAAAATAGTAAGACCCTATTCTACCTAGAAGCGATAGTCAGGGCCAACAGATTATAAACCCAGCGACGGATCGTCGTACACACCATCACAGGTCTTGATTCAACAAATTAAAGCTATTTTAAAAGGGTATTTTGATCATTTACCACCCACCTATATATATACCCAATTATATCCAATATCAGCCATTTGGTTTATTATTACTTCACAACAAATATTAGGGTTTCTCTCTACCATTAATCTCCAAGAACAAAATCCAATCTTCTTCAAGAACTAAGAGATTTCCAATTCTTTAAGTTCAAGAACATCGAGAATCTTAACCCCGATATGCATAGTGTCTATTCATGGACTCCTTTCATCCATGAAGTCCAAGAATCCATTTTCCAACTTCAAGTTATGGATTTTCTTTATGATTTCATGATTGGGATGTTCTTGTTCACGTTGATAAATGAGAAAATGAATTTTACTCCATGTTGGGTGATAATTTCTATGTGGGTTTAATTATTATTGATATAGATTAACGCAAACCTGTGACTAAACCCTTGAATGATGAAATTAGAATGTGGCCATGATGTTTAATTATTGTACAATGATTTTTATATGTACCATGCCTACAATATGTTTGATTAAATGCCTAGATGAAGAAAAAGTGATTAACTAGCATGATACCATGAAATCCTCATGTATGTACAAGTTATGCCTATCACATATTATAATGAAATGATTCTATAAATGTATCATGGATTATGATGTTAGTTATATGTTCAAGTAAGTTATGCTTTGTCAGTTTCCTTCTATCGAGTCCTGGGGGTACTTGTACCTAAAATATTAGCTGTGTTCCTAGAGCCATGTCATGTTTTCACGAAACTCTCAGTCCAGCTATGATCCTTAGACTTCTGATAGTCTTCTGACTCAGGAAATCTCCATGATCTTATAAAGTCAGTCAGTTTTCAGGTATCAGTAGTATTTTATCAGTCAACAAAAGTTAGTAACTCAGTCCATGTTTTGTTTAGTAAATTATGTTCAGTGTCTATTCAGATGGGAGTAGAAATTAGCACCGAGCAAACCCAAGGGTAGGAACTCACCTATTATATAAGGGTGTGATTCTTAGAAACAATCCTTATGTTTTAGAACTATGTATCCAGCATAGACTAAGACATTATATCTTGCTATATAAGGGTAGATGAGGTGGCTTAACATGCTATATGAGGGTTCCTACAATTCTCATTAGAGTTACCTGTTATGTTAGGGTCACTCAAATGTTATCCTTACAAGTGGAGCGGTATTGACACCCTTCCAAGCAGGGCACAGATTGGACCCCAATTCAGCTATAATGCATCATTTGGGGTATGTCGGTTAGATGACTACTTCCTACAGTCTCATTATCAGTCTCTGTAAAAGAACTAGGATAGTTCTTTAGAATTCAGGACTGTCAGATATAGTCACTCATGTTAATAGTTATATTAGTACTAGTATGTTATGTTTTCAGTGTTCAGATTTAGTAATCATGTTATTATGATATCAGTGTCAGTTTTTATGTCTCATGCATGTATTCTCACGCTCATGATAGTCAGTTTGTTATTATTATTATTCATGCATATGAATCCCATATATTCAGCTTACATCACATGCATACCAGTACATTCAAAGTACTGACGCATTTGCGCTATGGTGTCTTATACCATAGGTTCAGAGACTCGAGATCCAGAGAAGCAGTTGATTCCAGTCTCAACATTTAGAGTTAGAAGTGATTCCTCATATTTCGAGGACATGATTACTCCTTATTATCTCATTAATTAGTTTATTAGTTTGAGTTAGTTGGGGACATGTCCCATCAAATCCTTACTCAGGAAATTCAGTCAGTTAGAGGCTTTCCAAACTATTATGTTCTGACAGTTATTTCAGCTGTTTTGGGTATTTCATACCCCTTTTCATATGTTATGTTTTACTACAGATATTGGAACCTTATGGCCTTTCAATTTATGTTTCCACATTATTTAGTATTTTATGTAGTATATAGGTCCAGATATCTATCATAGGTTAGCTTGTGGTCCTTCGGGGTCATTAGTACCGTGTAGCATTTTGGGTACCAGATTCGAGGCATTACAAACTTGGTATCAGAGACTAAGGTTCAATAATATCCTAGGAAGTCTGAAAACTGCACCTAGTAGAAACTTGTGCATAAGTGTGTTGTGTGCCACATTTATGTGCAGGAGGCTATCAGATGTTTTAGGAATAGTTTCCCCTCTTTTGATATTCATGTCGTGCCAGTGATCATACTATCAATTTAATTTCTCAATCTAATCCTTTTCTCCCTTTCTTCTACAGAACATGCCTCCTAAAAGACAAATGGGAACTAGCCATCCTCTCAGCCCGAAGAATATTTGGGCGAACATATTTATCATGCGGATTTTAGGTCCTCAGGGTCAATAAAGTTGCTCCTCATCTCAGACCAATCGCCCAAATCAGCAGGGTGACAACTCCAGTGCTACTAGTGGGCAATGCCCAAAATGTCTCTATGCTCTTCAGTCTTTACAAGATCAGGAAAATTCTCTTAATGTGGTTATCGGTACATTATAGATATTTCATGTGAATGTTTATGATTTGCTAGATCCAAGAGCTTCTTTGTTTTTTATCACTCCTTATATAGCAATCAATTTTAGAGTCAGTCCTAAAATTCTAGTAGAGTCCTTTTCAGTGTATACCCCAGTGGCTAAAACCATTATAGCCCAGCGGGTATACAGGAACTGCCCGAATATGATATTTTAGAAAATCACATCAGCAGATCTAGTTGAATTAGATATGACTAATTTTGATGTTATTCATGGAATAGATTGGATTCATTCTTGCTATTTTACATTTGACTGTAGAAATAGAATAGTACAGTTTCAGTTTCTGAATGAGCCCGTCCTTGAGTGGAAGGGTAGTGTATCCGCTTTTAGAGGTCATCTTGTTTTCTACCTTCGGGCATGGAAAATAATATCTAAAGGATGTGTCTATAATCTTGTTTGAGTTAAGGACACTAGTTCTAGGAATCCCAACCTTGAATCAGTTCCAGTTGTAAATGAATATTCAGACATTTTTCCTAAAGATCTTCCAGGAATTTCTCCTGAAAGGGAAATATACTTCGGTATTGATCTTCTTCTGGATACTCAGCCTATCTCCATTTTTCCATATAGAATGGCACCAGTACAACTCAAATAAATGAAAGAGAAGTTTAAGGATATCCTAGATAAGGGATTCATTAAACCCAGTATTTCCCTGTGGGGCACATCAGTCTTATTCATGCGCAAGAAAAATAGTTCTCTTAGAATGTGCATTGATTACCGTCAACTCAATAAATTCACTATCAAGAACAAGTATCCTCTTCCCAGAATCCTTGACTTGTTTGACCAACTTCAGGGTGCTAGCTATTTCTCCAAGATAGACCACAGATCCGGCTATCATTAGCTCAGAGTTAGAGAATGTGACATTCTGAAAATAGCTTTCCGTACTCGGTATGGTCACTTCGAATTCTTAGTTATGTCATTTTGTCTTACCAATGCCCCATCCACTTTCATGGACTTGATGAACCGTGTGTTCAAGCAGTACTTGGACATGTTCATCATAGTCTTTATAGATGATATTCTGGTCTATTCCCGCAGTGAGCGCGATCATGCAGACCATCTCAGGATAGTACTTCAGACTCTTAGAGATCATCAGCTATTCATCAAATTTAGTAAGTGCGAGTTTTGGTTAAGGTCAGTAGAATTCCTTGGCCATGTCGTTTTACTGATGGCGTTAGAGTAGATACTCAAAAGACCAAAGCAGTAAAAAACTGGCCTCACCCAGTCTCTCCATCAGATATCAGGAGTTTCCTGGGTTTGGCTGGCTATTATAGATGGTTTGTTGAGGGATTTTATTCTATTGCATCCCCTATGTCTAGATTGACTTAAAAGAAAGTCAAGTTTCAGTGGTAAGATCCTTGCGAGAAGAGTTTTTAGGATTTGAAGACTCGACTCACCTCAACTCCTGTTCTAGATCTTCCAGATGGTTCAGATCGGTTCGTAGTGTATTGTGATGTATCCATAGTGGTTTTAGGTTGTGTCCTCATGCAGCATTGTAAGGTCATAGGCTACTCCTCCAGATAGCTTAAGCCCCATGAGAAGAATTACCCTACTCAAAATCTTGATTTAGTAGCCATAGTATTTGCCTTAAAGATTTAAAGGCATTACCTTTACGGTGTTCATGTTGATGTGTTCATAGATCATAAGAGTCTTTAGTATGTCTTTTCTCAGAAAAATCTCAATCTTCATTAGAGACAGTGGTTAGATCTCTTGAAAGATTATGACATGAGTGTCTTTTATCATCCGGGTAAGGACAATGTAGTGGCCGATGCTCTCAGTAGACTGTCCATGGGCAGTGTTGCTCATGTTAAGGATAGTAAAAAGAAGTTAGATCAGGAAGTCCATCAGCTTGCGAGACTAGGCATTCGCTTAGTAGATTCTTCAGAGGGTGATATATGGGTTCAGAGTAGTTCAAAATCATCTCTAGTTTTTGAGGTGAAAGACAAGTAAGATAAAGATTCCAGCCTTGTCAAGTCGAAAGAGTCAGTCAAGGATCAGAAAGTAGAGGTTTTCTCCTAAGGGGGAGGTAGTGTTTTGTGTTGTCAGGGTTATCTCTATGTTCCAGGTGTAGATGACTTAAGGCAGCGAATTCTTGCAGAAGTGCATAGTGCGTTCTACTCTATTCAACCAGGGGCCACAAAGATGTACCACGACTTATAGGAAGTCTATTGGCGGAGTGGGATGAAAAGAGATGTTGCAGAGTTTGTGGCTAAGTGCTCTATATGTCAGTAGGTTAAGACAGAGCATTAGAAGCCTAGTGGTCCTATGCAGGAGTTCATTATTCCTACTTGGAAGTGGGAAGAAGGGAACATGGACTTTGTGAAAGGTTTGCCTCGAACTCGTCATCAACATGATTCAATCTAGGTCATTATAGACAGAATGAACAAATCATCCCATTTCCTTCCAGTCCATACCTCTTATTTAGCTGAGGATTATGCCAAACTCTGCATCAGGGAGTTGGTCAAATTGCATAGTGTTCCGTTATCTATTATCTCAGATAGAGGTACCCAGTTCACCTCTCATTTTTGGAAAGAATTTTAAAAGGGTCGGTACCCAAGTTCATCTCAGTATAGCCTTTCATCCCCAGATAGATGGTCAAGAAAAAAGGACCATTCAAACATTAGAAGATATGATACGGGCGTGTGCAATTGCTTTCAAGGGTAGTTGGGATGTCTACTTGCCTTTGATTGAGTTTGCATACAATAATAGCTATTATTCCAGTATTCATATAGCTCCATTCAAAGCTCTCTACAGTAGGAGATATAGATCTTTAATTGGTTGGTTCAAAGTTAGTGAGGCCTCAGTTATAGGGCCTGACTTGGTATTTGATGCCTTAAAGAAAGTCCAGTTGATTAGAGAAAGACTCTAGGCTACTCAGAGCCGACAGAAGTATTATACAGGTGTTCGTAGAAAGGATCTCAAGTTAGGGATTGGTGATTATGTCTCTCTAAAGATCTCTTCCAAGAAGTGAGTGAAGAGGTTTGGCAAGAAGGGAAAGCTCAGTCTCCGACATGTCGGTCCCTTTAAGATTCACAGTCGCTTTAGCTTATGAGCTTGAATTGCCTTCAGATCTAGCCTCAGTTCATCCAGTCTTCCATATTTCTTTGCACAAGAAATGTACAGGTGACCCTGCACTTGTAGTCCCTATTTAGAGCATCGATGTTCAGACCAGCCTCTCTTATAAAGAGATTCCAGTCGAAATCCTAGACTATCAGACTCATAGATTGAGGAAAAAAGAAGTCCCTCTAGTTAATGTTCTTTGGCAAAATAATTTCATCGAGGGAGCTACTTAGGAAGAAGAAGCAAATATGCATACCAAGTATCGTTACCTCTTCTCCGCCAACTCAGATCAAGCTCAAGGTAATAGTTCTCCTTAAGCTTACTCAGTTCCATGTTCAGTGTTCATCACAAACTTAGTATCAAGTACCATTGCAAATTCATTCATGCATTCATGTATCAGTCTATTTATATAATTATGCATCAGAGATGCATTCTAATCGTGAGAAATTTAGTTCCTCAAAACATCCAGTCAGGCATTCATGAATCAGTTACACATGTATCGGATATGAATGTTCAGTATGATATATTCAGTTATCAGTCATGTAAGTCATGAGATTATGTTTTAGTTATTCATTTTTAGTATGTACATCAGTTATCTTCTCCTCTCACTCTCAGTCTCATTAGAGGATGAATGTTCTCAAGAGGAGATATTGTAATACCCCGTACTTTTTCCTAGCTTGAAATCATATTAAGAATGTTAGAATCTTTCCTTGGAAGATAAATCCACTTTTGTACACATGGTATTTTTAAGATTTTCACTTTTTGTCACGTGGGAAATTGAATTATCTTTCAACGATACCAATTTTGTCAAAGTCTAACATCGGAGGAGAAAGTTATGGCCAAAATATAGAAGGCAGTAAAAACAGCCAGATGCGATGGTGAGGCCGACGGACCATCGGACTAGCGATGGACCATCACCCATAACCGTCGTAGCAAGGCAGTGAGAACTACCTTCTACCTAAGAGCGATGGCCCAAGCTGACGACCGTCGCTCAGGCCATCGCAAGGAAAATAGTGAGGCCACCTTCAAGATAAGGTGTGATGGTCAGGTTGATGGACCATCAAACTTGCGACGGACCATCGCCCCATCCATCGTAGCAGTGAGACCCCATTATGCCTAGAAGCGATGGTAAGGGCCGATGGACTATCAACCCATCGACGGACTGTCGCACCCACCGTCTCAGATCTCGATTCAGCAAATTAAAGCCATTTTAAAAGGGTATTTGGGTCATTTACCACCCACCTATATATATACCCAATTATATCCGATTTCAGCAATTTAGTTCATTATTACTTCACAACCAATATTAGGGTTTCTCTCTAATATTAATCTTCGAGAACAAAATCCAAACTTTTCAAGAACTAAGGGATTTCCAATTCTTCATATTCAAGAACATCACGAATCTTAACCCAGGTATGCATAGTGTTCATTCATGGACTCCTTTCATCCATGAAGTCCAAGAATCCCTTTTCAAACTTCAAGTTATGGATTTTCTTTATGATTTCATGATTGGATTGTTCTTCTTCACGTTGATAAATGAGAAATTGAATTTTACTCCATGTTGGGTGATAATTTCTATGTGGGTTTAATTATTATAGATATAGATTCATGCAAACCTATGACTAAACCTTGAATGATGAATTTAGAATATGACCATATTGTTTAATTTTTGTTCAATGATGTTTACATGTACCATGCCTACAATATGTTTGATTAAATGCCTAGATGAAGGAAAAGTGTCTAAATAGCATGATACCATGAAATCCCATGTATGTATAAGTTATTCCTATCACATGTTTTGATGAAATGCTTCTATAAATATGTCATGGATTATGATGTTAGTTATATGTTCAAGTAAAATATGTTTTGTCAGTTTCCTTCTATTGAGTCCTGGAGGTAATTGTACCCAAAATATTAGCTATGTGCCTAGATCTATGTCATATTTTTATGGTACTCTCAGTCAAGCTATGATCCTTAGACTTCAGGCAGTCTTATGACTCAGGAAATCTCCATGATCTCATGAACTTAGTCAGTTGTCAGCTATCAGTAGTATTCCGTTAGTCAACGAAAGTCAGTAACTTAGTCCAAGTTCAGTTAATTAAATCATGTTCAGTGTCTAATCAGATAGGAATAGAAATTAGCACCGAGCAAACCCAAGGGTGGGAACTCACCTGTTATATGAGGGTGTGATTCTTAGAAGCAATCCTTGTATTCCAGAACTACGTAGATAGCATAGTTTGAGACATTATAGCCTTCTATATGAGGGTATATAAGGTGTCTTAACCTGCTATATGAGGGTTCCCACCATTCTTATTAGAGTTACCCGTTTTATTAGGGTCACTCACATGTTGTCCTTACCAGTGGCACAGTACTGACACCCTTCTAATCAGGACACAGATTGGACCCTAATTCATATATAATGGATCATTTGGGGTATGTCGGTTAGATGAATACTCCCCACTGTCTCTGTATCAGTCTTAGTAAAAAAGCTCAGATTGTTCTTTAGAATTCAGGGCTGTCAGATACAGTCACTTATGTTGTCAGTTATATCAGTACCAATATGTCATGTTATCAATGTTCAGATTCAGTAATCATGTTATCATGATATCAGTGTCAGTTTTTATATCTCATGCATGTATTCTCACGCTCATGATAGTCAGTATGTTATTATTCTTTTTCAGGCATATGAACCCCATGCATTCACCTTACATCACATGCATACTAGCACATTCAAATTACTGACACATCTGTGCTATGGTATCTTATATCATAGGTTCAGAGACACGAGCTCCAAAGCCGCAGTAGATTCCAGTGTCAGCAGTCAGAGTTAGAAGTGAGTCCTTATTTTTTGAGGACATGATTATTCCTTATTATCTCAATAATAAGTTTATTATTTGGAGTTAGTTAGATATATATCCCATCAACTACTTACTCAGACAGTTCAGACAGTTAGAGACTTTCCAGACTATTATGTTCAGACAGTTATTTCAGTTGTTTTGGGTATTTCTTACCCCTTTTAAGATGTTATGTTTTATTTTAGATATGGGAACCTTATGGCCTTTCAGTTCATGTTTCCACATTATTCAGTATATAGGTACAAATTTCATTCATTGGTTAGCTTATGGTCCTTTGGGGCCATGACTTTGGGTATAAGATTTGGGGCATTACATAGAGCTATTGATGATATGAGAAGTACTTCTGGACATTATTTCAGCCTAGGTTCAGGAATATTTTCATGGTCATTTAAGAATTAGGACGATGTTGCACAATCTACTGCAGAGGCTGAATTTATAGCAACAACAACAATAGTAAACCAAGCCCTATGGCTCTAAAAGATCATGTGTGATTTACATATGGAACAGTACGACAATACTAAGATTCTAGTTGACAACACGGAAGCTATGGTAATCTCAAATAATATGATGTTTCATAGGAAGACCAAATATTTCAACATCAAACTCTGTTTCTTGAGAGAAGTGCAGAAAAAGGGAGAAATGACTCTAATCTACTGCAAGTTTGAAAACGAGCTAGTAGACCTGTTCACTAAGCTATTTCCAGTAAGCAAGTTTGAGCTTCTAAGGCTAAGAATTGGTTTTTACATTTTATAAAGCAAGGAGGATTGTTGAAAGTTACTCTAAGAATGCTCACAGATTTTTCATTTTTCTCCAGCTTTTCTTTTTATGTACAAATCCTAGTTAAATTAGGATTTCTATCTTTGGTAGGAAACTGATTAGTTATTTTAATTTTGATAGAAATAGATTGTTTCGTTTATAGTAGGTTGGTCATATTTTTAGTTGTAATATCAACTATTTAAGTTTCTATTTGATGATCAATAATATATCGCCTCAACAAGAAAATAATCAACCTTTCTACATATTCTCTTCTTTAAACTCCATATCTGTTTAAGCGTCTAGCTTTTGAATTGAATTCCTGCATCATTTCCTATTAATGGTTTTAAACCAACAAACAAACATTAATACGGACTTTAACATCTTTACAAAGGAAGAAAAAACATTTCTTGGTGAAGACAATGCTAGGAGTAATTAATTGAGAGAAGGTACAATTTAAATAGAAAATCATTTCTTAAATCCTAGCATTATCTATGGATGAAGATGGTGGATTCATTAATTTGATTTCCATTGGTGGAAGGTATCTTGGTGGTGGTAGAGGATGTTTGTCACGATGTCAGCACCTTTCATTTCAATGACAAACTCATCATAAGCCAAAGCAGTTTCTTCAGCAGTATTGAATGTTTCAATCCAGATTCAATCTTAAGTACTTGGGACTCGAATCTCTGCCACCCACTTTCCCGACTTTCTTTGTCTAACCCCACTATACTTTTTCACATTTTCTTGCGCCAGCTCTCTCTAAGGAATTTTCAATTGAAATCACCTCAGTGTTTTCATTCTTAACGATGGTTTCCTCTTCACATGCCTTTTCATATATCTCTTGCTTCTTTCCTTTGGCCTTCCCTTCTTCATCAGTAGACATCAGCCCGAAAAGTGAAATACTCCCGGACTAGGCAAGACAGTGGAAATTCTTCCGATTTGGTCAATTTTTCCATAGCAATAACTTTTGAGCGCTTTCTGAAGACCTCCTTTTCTTAATGCTCTTCGTTGAATGCCATGACTTTACGAAAAGAGAAAACAACAAAAAACATTAAAGGTATGTTAACTTTATTTATGATAAGAAATTCTTTCTTTATTTCTACATATAAAAATATTCATCAAATGTTTTATCAAAACAAGGTAATTGCACACTAGTTCTTCATAATTTTCTAGAGGGAATCTAAACAGTAATCTAAACAAACAAGAAAATTCAAAACATAACTCCCGACTTCAAAAATCACGTAATATCATATCTATCTATATGTATAACAACACACCTGGATGTATCTATCGTCATTCAACTTTGAAAAATATATACATACTTAAAAATATAACACCACATAGAGATCACACAAAAAGATATGTCTCAAAATCAAAATAATGAGAAAATAAATTAGAGCAGAAGTGAACACAAAAATCAAGAAATTGAATAAGTTACCTAGAATTTTTTTCTCATTCTTTTTTTTCCTTATGTTGTAGCTTTGATACCTACAAAGAAGTATGAGTATAAATATGTCGTGTTTCATTGGCCCTTGAATGAGGTGCACATGGTGGCTGACATTATTTAGTAAAATTTTGATTGTTACTTACCTTTGGTAAAGAATCATTTATTTTTATCTTCTTCCAAAAACAAAAAATTAGATAATTTTGTGTGTTGCACTCTAAAATTAGTTGATAAATTATCACAAAAAAATTTAATATACTTTAACTTACTTCCAAAAAATGTATCAGAATAACAATATAAGTCATACAATTAATGAAAACGTATAATTTTCGTTTCCTAGATCCAATCATCACATTTAAAACCTTATCTGACTCCAAATATATTGAATGTTGAATGCAACAAATAATTAAAATGGATTTTGGAAATGCAGTAAACTCAAGATGTCTCTGATTTATCAGAATAATCTAGATATTCCATAAATAAACATTAATTATTTTCAAATGCCACAAATAATTAAAATGTATCCTTTTGTTCATTGCAATTAAGAAATGACACCTAACAAATATCAAAACAAGTTGTAAGGAGAAAAAAAAATAAGTGACTCAAATAATACCTTCATTTCTTGGTCTTTAACCACTGCATTCTTTAGTTGATTTAAATCGCACCATATGAAAATCATATTTTTTCCCTGTAGCTTCAAGTATACCAATCAACACATTGAGTTTCTTCTCATAATAAGACTCTTTTTCAAGTTTCTCATTCTTTATCTCATTAATCCTCTCATATAGAAAATTGAATTTTTCCTTATAGTCCTCATCATCCTCTGCTATTATCTCTAAATATCTTTCTTCGATTCTCCCCTTTTATTCCTCAGTTTTTTCCTCACATTTTCTAACTCATTCTTAAATTTTCTGTCACAATCCATTAAAAGCCTTTGCACTAAAGAGAAGTCCTTTTCATAAACTGAGTGTTTTTCCTTAAAAAGTGAAAGAAATTCTAGAATTGAAGGATTCTTCAACGGATTTGATGGTAATTTCAAAGAATAGACAATGATTGTGTACCTTAGAATTCGCAATGGATTATGATTTTATTTTCGAAAAAGGATCTGCCCCAAGTCTCTTTGAATCTCTTGGAAACAAAGATTTGATTTCACAAACTAAATGCTCTTTATTTCTTGGTGTTGCTGTTATAATATATTAAATTTTTTTATATCTGATCTTGTTTTCTCGTCATCTCATTATTGTATGAAGAACAAGGATTCTTATAATGGATTTGGGTGGGTGAACAGTTTTTTAGTAAATGTCCCACCCTTTTTATTTAAATTAACAGGTTACTCCCTTATCATTTTTTATTCAAATAGTCAAAAATATGTGACGAGTCGGGTAGTTTTTGGTTGGGTCGGGTCAGTCCACATGGGTGATCCATACCCGTTATCCAATATCTCCCACTTCACACATGGTGGACATGACCTGAGCTAGTACGACATCAACAAATCACCAAATCATACGGCAAATAGTTCGTGCGACCTGTGAGCATTACGAGCTTTACCTATAAGGTTTTACAAGCTATACTTAGGAATCCAATCACATGTGGAAAAAGTTCTCTACTAATATGAAGATACTTCTACTCACAATACCCCAGACTAATTACTTATCCGATCCCTCATCCTCTTAAAGAGGTGAACTCGAGTTAATGATTAACTTTATATACATAATTACACTTGACTCTTATATGGTTAGTGTAATACCCGGCTTGTGTAAACAAGTTAAACTATTCATTTTAATCTTCTTTCCTTTCTACTCAAATCTATCTATTCCAAATCAGCTGCTTTCTTAGACATACACCACATTGCTGAATCTCTCATGGCTATTAGTTACATGATAAAGTATCAACACTGATCATAACTTCAAGAAACAATTAAAGGTCTAAGAGTATTTTAATGAAAAGTTAAAATAACTTTTTAGGGTCTCACACAATGAAGAAGTAGGGATTCATTCTTCCATTAACCCATTGGTCACTGGGCACACATGGTATGAAACACGTGCTACGATATTTTTGATAACACTCAAATCACACTCTTGAATGGGTATAAGCGATCGTTGCTATATAAAACCCAACTAGGTTGGGGTCGAATCCGACAGGGAATAGGGTGTGAACGTCAATTTGTTTACGAAATACTTTACTGCTAGTTTATTGTTTCCGACCGATGGGGGTTTAAAGTTCATAATGAATCAATCTTCACTTTCTGAATTATCGTGTTGTTATCAATATAAATAGGAAACCAGAGTTATGATCACCAAAGGTTTTGGGTATTAACAGATACTAGGTAATGCTAGAGACCCTTGGAATGAGTAGAACAACAGAATATCCCTGACTATGATACTATCTAACTTATCTCTCGACCTCACCAGAAAATTTATTATCTAATTCTCTCGAACTTAGATAATTTATCTATATCCAAATAGATGTTATCTCAGGTAGATTAATCCAGTTATGACATTAATCATTAAAAAGAAGGTTGGTAGCTTCCGAGTCCCTGTTGATAATTTTCGTCCTCTAGTCTATTTCTCCGTTAGAAGCAAATAAAACCTAAGGCATAATATAATGTTTGGAACCACTAAATTTCAGTTAAAACCACATAATTTCAAGATGTTCTACTACTCCTTGAATCCGTTAAATACCTAGCATCATATCAAACCCTAATCCTTGGATCCCATGACCCCGGCTAATGGAATTAGCCGCTCATGATTTGATGAAAGAAATCACAAGTTGAATTTATGATGATAATAATCAAATTACGTATAGATGGAAAAGAATAAACAATTTCTTCAATTAAATCCCAAGTTAGAAACCCAAGAATAGTTGATAAGAAAGAAAACTAAGAATAATTGGCAAAAGAGAACAATGTACCTGTTTCTCTCTAAAAGTTCTTGTTCTAAATAATAAAAACCTTATAATTTAAAAACCCTAAAAATTTCTATTTATACTAAAGCCTAATTAACGTAATAAAATAACAAAATTACAACTGGGCTCGAATTTAGGTGACGGTGTATTGGTGTTGATCGTCAGGCTTCTAATGGCATCTCTAAGATGTCGTCATAAGTCGTGCCTTCTTAACCTCTTCTGTCTTACTCTGACGATGTCCTCTGATGGCTTACCAGAGAAGTGATGGCGAGTAGCAAAGATCGTCAGACCTTCAGCTTATTTCACCATGTTTTGTCCCACTTAATGGTATCTTCTGACGGCTTACCACACTTGTAACGACATATTGACAATGTCATCACCTTCATCCAACAACTCTTCTTCACTATTCTTCTTGACTCCTTTTCCTAGTAGCTTACCACATATCTGACGGCTTGCAAGAAATGCCGTCAGACTCATATCAGCTAACTTGTACCAGATTTTACTTATTTTGTTCATCTTTCTTATGTTTTCCTCCCATCCTTACTACAACTACAATATCACAAGAAAACGATCAAAAACAACCAAAATTTGCTTAAGAATTTGCAATTATTTAGAGTTAAAAGACTCAAATGTGTTAGCATCTTCTCACACATCCACACCCTCAACTTAAAACAATCGCTTGTCCTCAAGAAACCAAAACACAACTAAGAGAATACAAAATACAATCAGCAGGCAGTCACTCGACTTTGCTCAAAAACACATGCATCCTCTCCAAGGTCAATCAACTTAAAAATCAACTGTGCCAAATTTTTGAAAATAACCATGCAACTCATAGGAATCAAGGTATGGCAAACATTCGGCAATGACACTCCTACATGCATCTACATCACATTCACTAAAACAAGTCAACAACTGATAGTATACCTATTGTGCCCTCCCAGCAAATAAATTTCCCTTTTCTCTGATTATCATCAATCAAGGTATAATCATGGGGATAATCACAAAGGCTCTTGCACTCAGAATAAAGTTCAACCAGTGTATGCCAAATACCATATGCTTGCCCTTATCGTCACTACTGAGGTGTCTAGACAGGCAAGCTAGGATCACTATAGGACTTTCTCAGGCTTGTAACGTATTATAGGGGAGGGTATGTATTAAACAGCATTTAGAGTGACTAACCTCCTTGGCACTACCTTATCTTGTGGGGTCTACTTATTAACCTTATTTTCTTTTTTTCTTTTCTCTGGATCACAAAACAGGGTGTGGTTTTTCTTTTTACTCAAACAATTTTCATTTTATTGCTCTTTTTCACCAACACCCAACTATCAATTTCTTTTTCAAAACTTTTTTCTTTGTTTTCTTTTTATGTTACCCTTCTTCATACTCAGTTTATCTCACGCACCCCTATAATAGCCACCCTCAACTTAGGCTATTTGCCTAAGTCAAGGTGCACAGTGTCCAAGGAGTACCAGGGCCAAAACAGGTTCATTATGATTTAAAAAGGGAAGGTGATGGGTTTCATAGAAAAAAATGGTCAATTTAGGCGCAAAAGGGGACCAAGGGGTATAATGTATTACAGGGAAGGTCATTTAGGCTAAAAGTGACTGAAATTCAAAAACGGCCTATGATCATTTCCTAACTCCTATCCTTCAACTACGGTAAGATGAAATAGGCAAGTTATAGATTAGGAAATACAAAGGGAACACAGTAAATCCTCACACACACTTGGCACATAAGCATATTACCAGCTACTACTCATCTATTTCATGCAAATATTTGGCAGTGATTGTCAAGTTACTAGAACTAATGCCACAACAAGATTCACATATGGTCACAATTTAATGTAGTTCACACAGTTATGCAATCAAACCAATGGAGAGGTGCTCAAAAGTTCATCAAACATGCAGACTGCTTCAAGTATAAGTACTTCTGCTAGTTACTAACACAGTTGGTACAACGAAAATACACCCCCACAATCTCAACTTAAAATCAAAACAAAATAAAACTAAGGGTTAGGTTATACCTGGAGTGGGTTATTATCCGGACTCATGGGTTTCCTCCCATGTAGCGCTTGATTTAACATCGCGGCACGACGTAGGTGGCTCGGTTACCTTAGACTTCATTGAGAGAAATAGTGGTGAGCTTTTCACTGATTCTTTTGGTCTAATGTACAGCTTTACCCATTTTCCATTTACCTTAAAGGTACTGCCATCTTCGTTTTCAAGTTTTACTACTCCAGAGGAGTGGACTTGGCTTACCTTAAAAGGGCCTAACCACTTAGATTTTAGCTTTCGTGGAAACAATTTAAGTCTAGAACTAAACAGAAGTACCAAGTCCCCTCTTTTGAACTCTCATTTGTCTATCTTCCACTCATGGTACTTTTGCATTTTTTCTTTATACAAATCTGCTCGCTCGTATGCCCTAAGACGAAATTCATCCATCTCATTCAGTTGCCCTAATCTCATTTCTACCACCTCCTTCCAGTTCAGATTCAACTTCTCAGCCCATAAGGCCTTGTGCTCCATCTCTATTGGCAAATGGCATGCTTTTCCATAGACCATTTGAAATGGTGACATCCTAATAGGTGTCTTGAAAGCAATTCGGTATGCCCACAAGGCATCATCAAGTTTTCGTGAATAGTCTTTTTGGCTAGCATTCATTGTCTTGGATAGGATGTCCTTCACTTCATGATTTGACACCTCCACTTGCCCACTTGTTTGCGGCTGATATGGAGTAGCCACTTTGTGGTGTTTTACACCATTCTTTGCCAGAGCTGCTCGAAATAGTTTGTTGCAAAAATGAGATCTTCTATCTCTTATGATAGTATGTGGTACTCAGAAGCAAGAGAAGATGTTCTTCTTGAGAAATACAATGACTGTCTTTCCCTCATTGTCAGCCAATGCGATAGCTTCAATCCACTTGGACACATAATCAACAACAAACAAAATGTACTTCATCCCGTAAGAACTTACAAATGGACCCATGAAGTCAATACCCCATACATCAAATAACTCCACTTCAAGCATCTTGGTCAAGGGAATTTCGTGCCGTTTAGATATTGATCCCTGTATTTGACACTGATCACATTCCTGCACAACTTATGGGTATCTTTAAATAATGTTGGCCAATAATAGCCACTCTGTAATACCTTCTTGGTTGTTCGGTCACCTGCATAGTGACCCCCAACTGGGGAAGCATGACATGCCTCCAATATACATCATATATCTACTTCAGGCATGCATCTCTATATGATATTATCTGTACATCACCTAAAAAGGTAAGTCTCATACCAGAAATAATATGTTACATCATTCAAACACATCTTCCTTTAGTGGAATGAAAGGTGTTTTGGGAGGAGCTCACTTACAACATAATTTGCATAATCAGCGTACCAAGGTAATGTTTCCACAACAGTTGCTAGGATCTCCTCATCAAGAAACACATCATTTATCTTTGTTTCATCACTAACTTCCTGTCCACCTTCCATTCTGGATAGATGATCTACAACTTGGTTTTCACAACCTTTTCTATCTTTCACTTTGAAATCAAACTCTTGTAGTAGCAACACCCATCTAATAAGCCTTGGTTTGGCATCCTTCTTATCCATCAAGTATTGCAAGGCAGCATGGTCTGTATGGACTACCACTTTAGTTACAAGTAGATAAGACCTGAATTTTTCGAAAGCATACACCACGGCTAGCAATTCCTATTCGGTTACTGTGTAATTCTTTTGTGTTCCATTCAGTGCTTTGCTGGCATAATATATCGGGTGAAATAATTTATCCCTCTTTAGTCACAATACCCCTCCTAGAGAAACACCACTTGCATCATACATTATTTCAAATGGTTTGGCCCAGTTAGGTGCAATAACAATGGGGGCCTCTACCAGCTTCTTTTTAAGGCATTCAAATGACTTCAAGAACTTATCATCGAAGAGAAATTTAACTTCCTTCTCCAACAACTTGCAAAGTGGACTTGCAACTTTTGAGAAGTCTTTTATAAATCTCTGATAGAATCCTGCATGAACAATAAAACTATGCACTCCCTTTACTGAAATGGGGGTGGTAATTTCTCGATAACTTTAACCTTTGCTCGATCAACTTCAATCCATTTTTTAGAAATTTTGTGGGCCAGCACAATACCCTCCCTTACCATAAAATGGCATTTTTTCCAGTTAGCACTAGATTAAATTCAACACATCTTTGCAAGGCCACATTTAGATTCTCCAAATACATTTTGAATGAATCACCTACCACTAAGAAATCGTCCATGAATGCCTCTATGGTGTCTTCTACCATGTCAAAGAATATAGACATCATGCATCATTGAAAAGTGGCGGGTGCATTGCATAGACCAAATAGCATCCTCTTAAATGCAAATGTGCCATATGGGTATGTGAACATTGTCTTCTCTTGATATTTCGGAGTAATGCAGAATTGGTTATACCCAAAATAACCATCCAGGAAGCAATACCGCCTCCTGCCAACCAATCGATCAAGCATCTGGTCCATGAAAGGCATGG